>NW_027512905.1:0-324337 GCF_048772815.1 Callospermophilus lateralis
CTGCTGCAGTGGGTGTTTTGTATTTGGTTCATGACATACAAAGAGTTAAACTGGGACACAATGCTGGAGGGAGTCCTGTAACGTATGGTGTGTCAAGGTCTGCAGGAGAATGCACCAACCAGGCTTCTATCCCCCATTGCTTGCCCCCTTTACCATAGGAACTTGATTCTGAATATTGCCCTGAAAACTCTCCATGTAACATGATGCCTTTACATACAAAGTTCTGCTAGCTGCACCATGTCAGTCACAAGCCATTTGAAAGCCAATGTAAGATCCACATGACCCCACCACAGATGTATTGTCACACACCTGCACACAACTGCTCTAGGCCCACTATTCAGCAGGCTCCAACTTACTGGCATCTCTGTTCTACACCATTTTCATGAAACGCAGTCAATGAAGGCATTTTCTGGTACACTCATGATCAGCAACAGGACATCCAAAGTTCTCCAGTGCCACCTGGTCATGGGAATTTCAAAATTTGGTGGTAGTTATCTAGTCATTTTTGAAGGATGAAGTTGGAGGCACTGTGGGTTTAAATTCATTCAGGAGCCATTAAATATTGAGTAAGCTCATTTCGATGAAAGCTCTGGAGAACTCTCACAGGAAAGGCTTCCCAAAGAGTGGCCCAAGGTCACATGAAGCCAGGCCCATTGAGGTCTACAATGTGAGGTCCATGTGTGTTTTGACTCTCAACTATGGCTGTCAAGTCTTTCAAAATAAAATCATGTGATATCCTTGCTGAGATTCTCAGTGCTCTGTGGAAAGGAACCCTGGGCTTAGATCTCAGTTTCCAAGGGTGACTCTCATGCATGGCCTGCTAAAATCCCAACACAATTCATGGCAATACTTCTCTGAGGTCAGTTCCAGAACTCAGTCTCTAAGGTAAATCACACCTGAGTTCAATCCCAGGTGGACCAGTCATCTCTTCCAAACGCCACACAAATGACCACAATTAAAACCAAAACACTCCCACATGGCCCTCATCTTCTTCCATATAGACACACATCATAACCACTGGCTGGTGGTTTTCATGAGTTGCGCAGCCTAAGACAGTATCCAAAATAAGCTCCCTTGCCCCTCATTTGCCTAAAGTCATGGTGGCCTGGACACCATTCCGGTGAACCATGAGTGATCAAAAGGCTTGCTGTTAATACTGCTTCGATTTTCCAATTTTAGGCCTACTGACTCTTCGGTTTAGATTCTTAATGTTAAATGGAGTCATGAGAAAAACCAAGCACCTCTGGGCTAGCCTCTTCAGGGCTTTGAAAAACTCATTTGACCAAAAAGATCTTGATTCTCACTTGATGGAGGTCAGGATCCTTAGAAGAATTCGAGAGACTTCATCCACAATGACTGCTCTTTTGGCCATTTTGGTTTTGGATACACAAGAGATCTTTCTTTAGATCCCTCAGGTTCTGAGAATCTAGGCCACAGCCTCACAGGGGGCCAAGAGCCTGAATCAGACACATCCCATTCCAAAGCAATTAAGCAAAGAGCCACAGGTGATGCCCATTTATTTCCATTTGAAAACTGTTTTCTTCATGCTTCACAAAGGGGTGGCCTGAGGCAAAGATGTTCCTGACATTCAGTGCAACAGAACAATAGGTAAGCAAAATTCCCAAAGCAGGGTTTCTCCACTGAGACTTTCCTGGTCACACTGATATCTGAGTTTTCTGAGATGCTCACCATTCCCTTCAGCTATGTAGTACATGGCCATGTCACAGAGCTTGGAGGTGGTACATATTTTGGACACAAAACCATCAGTCTATTCTGGAGAGTGCCCACAATTCAGGAAGAAAACAGGAACTTAGGAAGATAGTAGGTGTTGCCCATCTATAAGACAAGCCACAGTCCATTCATAAATCGGGCAGGATGAATGCTGAGAAGATTTCAACTAGACAGGACTCATCCATTGATGCATTTTCTTTTCTAATGTCTACAACCAGGGGCACAGTGGGATACACTGATATCCAAACACATGCCTTGTCAAACGACTTACTACAAACAGGTCCCGCCAAAACAAACAAACCGCCATTCCTACCTATTCTCAGAACATGAGACAAATTCACAAATCCCCACCCACACCCACAAAGACACCTCCTTCCCCCAAGTAGGTCTGTGACTATCTGGAGTTTCCACTGACTCGTGGGCCATAGTATGTTACAAATAAATGGCCTTCCTGTCTCAGACCTGCTTTCCTTGTGCAACTCTGTGAATTTGTCAGGAGCCAGCAGTGTGCCACTACCTGCTTTCTCAGGAAAAACCCTCTTCAGAGCTTTCCTGCGTTTTGGACATCCTCACATCAGTAGGTACCAAAAATGAATGTCTGTGTCCTTGGTAAATCCAAACAAGGAGACCACTGGGACTGGGACTGGACTGGCTATGGGTTCCTGTCTTCCTGGATCCCAAGTTCAGAGAGTTCCAACACCAAAGAAGTGATGTGAAGTCACTTCCTTCAGGAACTGAATCAGATCACTGCCTTGGCAACCTCTTTGTCCTAACAGTTGCTTCCAAGGCTACCATGAGAAAGAGGCTGCCCCTACTTCCTGTGACACTTTCACAAGTTAGAATGCTATATCAACCAAAGGCACCCGGGAGCAGCTCTCCACACAGGCCTGGTTTGGTCCATCTTCTCCACATTAAAAAGAGAGAGGCTGATTCAGAAACAACCCTTCATTCTGACCATGTTGTTTGCCAGGGAAGATGACTTTTGCTCTCTCAGGTCCTTCATAGCTGCCTACATCTTCTCCAGTGATCATTTCTGCATGGAATTTTGTGGTTCTCAGCAGGTGGAAGATCCCCTACATTCCTATATTGTAAGACCAACTTTGTCCCTGCTCCTCTGTAAAGTTAGATTGAGGGAACAGTGTATGGTTAGGGTTAATAACATGTTCGATTTGGGTTAGAAATTATTCTGCTGGATGAATAATTGTACAAGAATAATGAGGTGAAATGTATGTAGGAAAACAGAAATCTAAGTAAAATTTGAAGCCCAGAAGGGGATTGGGCTTCAAGGGATTGTGATACTTAGCATTGCGATCAAGGGATTGTGATACTTAGCATTGAATTATGTTCTGCAGAGATGTCTCAGAGAGATCGATATACAATGGCATAAGACCCTGTACCTTGGATTATTGAATGTAGAAGAGAACATCCAGTCAGAAAGCGTTAATAGGTAGGATTAGGAAGATAGTCAGTAGGTTTAGGAGGAAGAGTGATTATAGGATTTGGAACAAAAGTTTCTTAGCAATAGGGTTTCGATTAGAGTGTGAATGGAAATGTCAGCACATGTGAAGCGTCAGTCACAATGATGAACTGGGGAAAATATGTAGGAAAGCAATCAATAGAGACATTATGAAATCAGGAAAAGTATAAAGTGAGAGAAAGGATTAGATGTTTTCAACAGGGTTGAATTTGAATATATAATCTTAGGAAGAAACAAATATATTGTCACAAATAGGATTGATTTTTGAGAGCATTAGGCAACTTGGACATGGATGTTTTTAGTAATCCATATTCACTTTACATTTAGGCTTTGGTACAAACATAAGTGTGACCTTTTCTTTTTGTGTCCAAATATTACTGTGATAAAATGTATATGTAGATAAGGTGACATGAGTATTTCTTCCATCATTTCTGAGACCAATAATTTGAAGACGTATAAATTAGTATTGGGTTTACAAAGAGGTGTACCCTGTGTCTATGAATATAAAGAAAAAGCATGAATAGACTGTACAGTGAATAAATAATATAACTGGTTTCACTTTAAATCATGGATTGAATTGATATCTGAAAATATATAAGAAATATTATATTGATACAAAATCATTCATTCCAACCAGTTATACATCTAATGGTAATATTGGGGTTATGGATTATCATGAAGGGTGTGTGAGTTTTGCTTCAAAAGTGATTATGGAAATCGAAAATAATGTATTTGGAAAGAAGTCTCATGAGAAGACCAGTCAAGAAACATGGAGGAATACATGTGTTTCAAAGCAGAAAATGATTGAAAGTGAAACAAATGCCTATAATTTTGTAACTTGTGGATGAAATATATATCTTATAATGTGCATAAACTGAAGAAATAGTAAAATACCAGTGGTGAATAAGAATGAACATAAAAATACACATCATGTCCCATAGGAATCTACTTGCATTAATGAGAAACTGGGTCAATTATTGTAGAAATATTAGGATTTGTATTCACGATTCACTGAAGTTAATTTTCAGTAATAGGAAACAAATAGTATTTCAGGTGGTTGAATATTTCCGAGAATAATCTTGTGAAATGTTGACTATAAATCCACATACATGAACTAGAATGAAATTAAGGAGTGTATAATAAGACACATATATTTAATATTTTAAAACATCTGGAGTGTGTATACACACACACACACACACACACACATTAAAAAGTAGTAGTATATATGCCAATCGAAATTCATCATGAAATATATATCATCCACAGATCGAAAAATATTCATTTTCCTGAACATGGAATTATGTATAATATTGTTCAACTAGGAAGCTCACAGAGAGGATGAATTTTCAGATCCCACAGTGTTTAGGAGGAGTGATCACTTCTCACAATTTGTATCTGCCAAGTCAGACACCTGACAAGAATGTACGTGTGATACCAGGTAGGATTCTATATATGCATATAAAAATAGATGTGCTGAATAGGCTACATAGAATGGGAGAGAGGAATTCACATATTTGTTAACTTTAAAAACACATGGAGAACTATATCAATTACAAATTGACTAGATTTATAACACCAACACTTTGTCACGCAAAAGCCGTGTCCAACTATACACTATGCCTCCTCTGATATGCTTGTATTTCTATTCTGTTTGAGTTATTTTTCTCCATCATATTAGGATTAGTAGTCAGAGTATAGTAGGTTATGGGTTAGTGTCAGGGATTCAGTATTTCAAGTAGAAAATAGGAAAATGAATCTAATAAGCATGAAAATATGTGCTACAAAAAATATTCCCACTCTCATCCAGAAGAATGCCTTGAAATTATCTTCGCCCATAGTATGAAACAATTAGAGGAGAAGAGTTAGAAAATATGTGAATACATATCTGGACTGGAAAATGCTCAGCATTACACAACTATGGAGGTGGTAGAACAGTTTCCAAAAGTAAAGGACAGTGTAAACCCTCCACAAACATGGAGCTATGCTGGCCTAAAGACTTCTTGAGAAACTGCCTCTGAGTTTGGGTAGTTGAAATATATGTTGTTGTCAGGAGCTTAACTTCCTTTGTAGTGAGACCATCAAAGTTTGGTCTGCATCTATGTGACCTGGAGGACATGGTTTCTTATTTTCCAATGAACATGAGGCTGCAGTGCTGAATTCACTCTTTGTAGCTAAACTGTGGTCACTGGGGGCTAAGTGTCTCCCCATGTGGACTTTGAAGCCATTTGGTCATCCTCCACTTTTCCTGGTGTTTCTTGCTGCTGCACTGGGTGTTTTGTATTTGCTTCACGACATACAAGGAATTCAACTGGGAAACAGTGCTGGAGGGAGTCCTGTAACATGTGGTGGGTCAGGGTCTGCAGGAGAATGCCCCAACTTGGCTTCTATCCCACATTGCTTGTCCCCTTGACCATACCAACCTGATTCTGAACATTGCCCTGAAACCTCTCCATATTACAAGATGCCATTTCATATAATGGTCTGCTGGCTGCACGAAGTCAGTCACAAGCAATTTGGAAGCCAATGTAATATCCACATGGCCACACCACAGATGTATTATCACACACCTGCACACCACTGCTCTAGGCCCACTACTCAGCACGCTCTAACTTACTGGCATCTCTGTTCTACACCATTTTCAAGAAACCCAGTAAATCAAGGCACTGTCTGGTACACTCATGATCAGCAATGGGACATCCAATGGTTATCCAGTGCCACCTGGTCATTGGGAATTTCAAAAATTTTATGATATTTATCTATCCATTTTTCAAGAATGAAGTTGAAGGCACTTTGGGGTTTCCATTCATCCCAGAACCATTAAATGGTGAGGAAGCTCATTTCAATGAAAGCTCTGAGGAACTCTCACAGGCAAGGTTTCTCAGAGTGTGCCCAAAAGGTCACATGAAGCCAGGCCCTTTAAGGTCTATAATGTGAGGTCCTTGTGTGTTTTGACTCTTAACTGTGGCTGCCAAGTTTTTCAGAATAAAATCATGTGATATCCTTGCTGAGATTCTCAGTGCTCTGTTGAAAGCTTTCCTGGGCCTAGATCTCAGGTTTCAAGGGCGACTCTTATGCATGGCCTCCTACAATCCCAACACAACTCATGGCAATACTTCTCTGAGGTCAGTTTCAGAAATCAGTTTCTAAGGGGAATCACACCAGAGTTCAAGCCCATGTGGACCCAGTCATCTATTCCAAACGCCACAAAAATGACCACATTTAAAACCAAAACATTCCCACATTGCCCTTATCTTTAACCATATAAACACTCATCATTAACTCTGGCTGCAGGTTTCCAAGAGTGGCGCAGCCCAAGACAGTGTCCAAATAATGCACCCTTGCCCCTGATATGTCCAAAGTAAGGGTGGCCTGTTCACCCTTCTTATGAACCAGGAGTGATCAAATAGGCCTGCCATAAATACTGCTCTGCTTCTCCAATTTGAGGCCTACTGACTGTCAGGTATAGATTCTTTATGTGATTTGGCATCATGAGACAACCCAAGCAGTTCTGCAGGAATTTGAAGAACTCATTTGATCCAAAGGATCCCTATTCTCACTTGGTGGAGGTCAGGAACCAAACAGAAGAAGGCAAGAGACTTCATCCACAATGACAGATTTTTTGCCATTTTGGTTTGGATGCACACATGGGATCTTCTTTAGATCTATCAGGAGCTGAGAATTTTAGCCACAGCCTCAAACAGGGCCTAGTGTCTGATTAAGACACATCCCTTTCCAGAGCAATTAAGCAAAGAGCCACAGGTGATGCCCATTCATTTCCATTTGAAAACTATTTCTTCAGGCTTCACAAAGGGGTGGCCTGAGGCAAAGACCTTCCTGACATTCAAGGCAACAGAAACATAGATAAGCAAATGGAGCCAAGCAGGGTTTCTCCACTGAGACTTTACTGGTCACACTGGTATCTGAGTTTTCTGAGATGTTCCCATTCCCTTCAGCTATCAAGGACATGGCCATGTCACAGAGTTTGGAGGTGGTACATATCTTGAACAATAAACCATGATACTATTCTGGAGAGTGGCCAGAATTCAGGAAGAAAACAGCAACTTAGGAAGTTAGTAGGTGTTTCCCATCCATAAGGCAAGCAACAGTCCATTAATCAATTGTGCAGGATGAATGCTGTGAATCTTTCTACTAGACAGGACACCTCCATTGATGCATTCTCGTTTCTAATGTCTAAAACCACGGACACAGTGGCTACACAGACATAGAAACACTCGCCTTGTCTAAAGACTTACTAGAAAAAGTCGACTCCAAACCAAACCAACCACCTTTCCTACCTATTCTCAGAACATGAAACAAAACCACAAACTCACACCCACAACCAAAAAGGCACCTCCTTCCCAAAAATAGGTCTTTAACTATCTGGAGTGTCCTCTGACTGGTGGGCCATACTATGTTCCACTCGAAATGGCCTGTCTGGTCTCAGATCTTGTCTCCTTGGCCAACTCTGTTATTCTGGGAGGAGCCAGTGGTTAGCCACAACCTGCTGTCTCAAGAAAGGCCCCTCTTCAGAGCTCTACTGGCATTTGGCCATCCTCACATCAGTAGGTACCAAGAAGGTCTGACTCTGTACTTGGTAAATCCAAACAAGTGAGCCCACTGGGACTGGGACTGGGACTGGCTCTTGGTGCCTGGCTTCTTGCATCCCAATTTCAGAGAGTTCCATCACCAAGAAAATGAGGTATGTCACTTTCTTTGGAACTGAATGAGGCCACTGCCTTGGCAACAACTTTGTCCTAACACTTGCTTACAATGGTCCCATGAGTTGGAGGGTGCCCCTACTTCCTGTGACAATTTGACTAGTTAGAATGGTATATCAAAATAGACACCATGGAACAGCTCTCCACGAAGGCCTGGTTAGGTCCATCTTCTCTACATTAAGAAGAGAGAGTCTGATGCATACACATCCCTTCGTCCTGTGCAGGTTGTTTGCCATGGAAGATGGCTTTTGCTCATTCAGGTCCTTCATAGCTGCCTACATCTTCTCCAGGGATAATTTCTACATCGAACTTTGAGGTTCTCAGCAGTTGGAAGATCACCTACATCCCTTATTGAAAGAATAGCCCTGTCCCTGCTCTTTTGTAATGTTAGATTGAGGCAACAGTGTATGGTTAGGGTTAATAACAGGTTCGATTTGGGTTAGGAATCATTCTGCGGGATGAATAATGGTATTGGGAACCTGCAATATATAGAAATATAGTGGTTAAATATAAGTATGGAAACAGAAATCTAGGTAAGATTTGAAGCTCAGAAGTGCATTGGGCAATAGATTGGGACACGTAGCTTTGAATTACGTTCTGCATACATATTGCAGAAAAATCGATATACAATGGCATAGGACCTTGTACCTCGGATGATTGAATGTAGTAGAGTACATCCACTCAAAAAGGGATAGTCGATAGGATCAGGAAGATAGTCAGTATGTTTTGGAAGAAGATAGAGTATAGGATTTGGACCAAAGTTCATTAGCAATAGGGTTTTGGTTAGAGAGTGAATGTCAATGTCATCACATGTGAAGGGTCAGTCACAATGTTGAACTGGGAAAAATATGTAGGAAAGTAGATATCAATAGAGACATTAGGAAATCAGGCAAAGTATAAAGTGAGTGAAAAAACTAGAGATTTCCAACAGTTTTGAGGTTGAATATATAATCTTAGGAAGAAACAAAAATGTGGTCACCAATAGGATTGACATTTGAGAGCATTAGGCAACCTGGATATGGATGTTTTTAGTAATCCATGTTCAGTTTCCATTTAGGCTTTGGTACAATCATATGTGTGACTTTTGCATTTTGTGTCCAGAATATTACTGTGGTAACATGCATATGTAGATCAGGTGACATGAGTATTTCTTCCACCATTTCTGGGAGCAAAATTTAGAAGACGAATAAATTAGTAGTGGGCATACTAAGAGGTGTACACTGTGTCTATGAATATAGAGATAATGCATGAATAGACCATATAGTGAATAAATAATATAACTGGTTCCACTTTAAATAATGGATTAAACTGATATCAGAATATATATAAGAAATACTATATTGATATGAAATCATTCCTTCCATCCAGTTATACATCTAATGGTGATATTATAGTTATGGTTTATCATGAAGTGAGTGTCAGTTTTGCTTCAAAAGTGATAAAGGAAATCAAAAATAATGTATTTGGAAAGAAGTCTCATGATAAGACCAGTCAAGAAACCTGGAAGAATCCATGTGTTCTGAAGCAGGAAGTGATTGAAAGTGAAACAAATGCCTATAAGTTTGCTAACTTGTGGATGAAATATGTATCCTATGATGTGCATAAATTGAAGAAATAGTAATGTACCAGTGTTGAATTAAAATAAATTTCAAAATACACATCATGTCACATAGGAATGTACTTGCATTGATGTTAAACTGGTTCAGTTACTGTAGAAGTATTAGTATTTGTATGCAACATTAACTGAAGTTAGTTTTCAGTACTGCAAACAATATGTATTTCAGGTGGATGAATATTTCTGAGAATGATCTTGTGAAAAGTTGATTATAAATCCATATACATGAACATGAATGAATTTAGTGAGTGTATATAAGACACATATATTTCATATTTTGAAAAATCTGGAGAGTGTATGTATATATATATACAAAAAAAACACACACAGACAATAAATTAGCAATCGAAATTTATCATGAAATATATATCTTCCACAGATGCAAAATTATTTCTTTTAGAACATCCATTTATGTATAATGTTGTTCTTCTAGGAAACACACCCCTAGGTTAAATTTTCAGTTCCAACAGAGTTTAACAGGAGTGATCATTTCTCACAAATTGTATTTGCCAAATTAGCCTCCTCACAAGAATGTAGGTGTGATACCAGGTAGTGTTCTATATGTGCATTTAAAAATACATTTGCTGAATAGGCTACAGAGAAAGGGAGAGAGGAATTCACATATTTGTTAACATTAAAAACACATGGAGAACTATTTCAATTAAAAATTGACTAGATTTATAACACCTACAATTAATCATGCAAAAACAAGTCCAACTATACACCATGATTCCTCTGAACTGCTAGTATTCCTATTCTGTTTGTGTTATTTTTCTCCATCATATTAGGAGTAGTAGTCAGAGTTTATTAGGGTATGCGTTAGTGTCAGGGATTCAGTATTTCGAATGGAAAATTGGAAAATGACTCTAAAGGGTATGCAAATATGTGCTACACAAAAATGTTCACACTCTCATCCAGAAGATTGCCTTGGCATTACCTTAGTTCCAAGTAAGATACAATAAAGGAGAAAAGTTAGAAAATCTGTAAATACATATCAGGAATAAAAAATGCTCAGGAGTTCACAAACTTGTAGGTGGTAGAGGAGTTTCCAATAGTAAGGGACAGGGTAAACACTCCACAAACATTGAGCTCTGCTTGTGTAAAGACTTCTTGAGAAACTCTCTGAGGTTGGGCTCTTAAAATACATGTTGTTGTCAGGAGCTTTAGCTTCCTTTGTTGTGTGACCATCAAATCTGGGTGTGCAAATATGTGACCTGAAGGACATTGTTTCTAATTTTCCAATGAAAATGAGGCAGCAGTGCTGAATACTCTTTTTGTAGTTAAAATATGGCCACTGGGGTGTAAGTGTCTCCCCGGGTTGACTGTGAAGCCATTTGGTCATCCTCCAATTTTCGTGGTGTTTCTTGCTGGTGCACTGGGAGTTTGGTATTTGCTTCATGAAATACAAGGAGTTCAACTGGGACACAGTGCTGGAGGGAGTTCTGTCACGTGTGGAGGGACACGGTCTGCATGAGAATGCACCAACCAGGATTCTGTCCCACATAGGTTGCCCCTTTGTCCATAGCAACCTGATTCTGAACATTTCCCAGAAACCTATCCATATAACAAGATGCCTTTACATATAAGGGTCTGCTGGCTGTACCCTGTCAATCACAAGGCAATTGGAAGCCAATGGCAGATCCACATGCCCCAACACACATGTTTTTTCACACACCTTCACACCACTGCTCTAGGCCCACTAATGAACAGGCTCCAACTTACTGGCATCACTGTTCTACACAATTTTCATGAAACCCAGTCAGTCAAGGCACTGTCTGATACACTCATGATCAGCAACAGGACATCCAAAAGTTTTCCAGTGCCACCTGGTGATGGGAATTTCAAAAATTTCATGGTATTTATCAAGCCATTTTTCGAGGATAAAGTTGGAGGCTCTGTGGGTTTCAATTCATTCAGGAACCATTAAATGTTGAAGAAGCTCATATCAATGAAAGATCTTGAGAACACTCACAGGCAAGGCTTCCCAAAGAGTCGCCAAAAGGTAACATGAAGTCAGGACCATTGAGGTATACAATGTGAGGTCCATATGTGTTTTGACTCTCAAGTGTGGCTTTAAAGAATTTCAGAATAAAATCATGTGATATCCAGGCTGAGATTCCCAGTGCTGTGGGCAAAGCCACCCTGCACCTAGATCTCCCTGCACCACAATTAATACCTGAGATGTTGGTTGCATGGCCTAGTAAAATCCAAACACAATTCATGACAATACTTCTCTTATGTCACTTCCAGAATTCAGTCTCTCAGGGGAATCATACCAGAGTTCAAGCCCAGGTGGACCCAGTCATCTGTTCCAAGCACCAAACAAATTACCACAATTCAAAACAAAATGCTCCCACATGCCCCTTATCTTATTTCATGTAGACACTAATCATAACATCTGGATGGAGGTTTCCATGAGGGCCACAGCACAAGACAGTGTCCAAAATAACCTTTCTTGCCCCTCATTTGCCTAAAGTCAGTGTGGCCTGGAAATCCTGACTGTGAACCAGGAGTGATCAAATACGCCTGCCGTTAATACTCCTTGGCTTCTCCAATTTGATGCCTACTGACTGTGGGGTTTAGAATCTTTATGTAAACTGGATTCATGAGAAAACCCAAGCACCTATGGGCTAAACTCTGCAGGGCTTTAAAGAACTCATTTGACCCAAAGGATCCCTATTTTCACTTGATGGATGTCAGGAATCTTAGAGAAGAAGGTGAGAGTCTTCATCCACAATAACTGCTCTTTTGGCCATTTTGGTTTTGGATGCACCCATGGGATCTTTCTTTAGATCCATCAGGTGCTGAAAATCTAAGCCACAGCCTCACACAGGGCCAAGAGGCTGATTCAGACACATCCCTTTCCAAAGCAATTAAGCAAAGAGCAAAACACACACAGACATTATAAAGTGGCAATATATATGCCAATTGAAATTCATGATGAAATATATATCGTCCACAGATCCAAAAATATTGATTTTATTGAACATGGATTTATGAATAATGTTGTTCAACTAGAAAGGTTACCCTTAGGCTGAATTTTAAGATCCAATAGCATTTAGGAGTAGTGATCTCTTGTCATAATTTGTATCTGCCATGTCAACCACCTCACAAGAATATATATGTGATACCAGGTAGGATTCTATATGTTTATATAAAAATACATGTGATGAATAGGCTACAGAGAAAGGGATAGAGGAATTCACATATTTATTAACTTAAAAAACACAAGGAGAACTATTTCAATTAAAAATTAACTAGATTTATAACACCTACCCTACATAATGCAAAAGGCAAGTCCAACTATACACCATGCCTCTTCTGAACTGCTTGTATTTCTATTGTGTTTGTATGCACTGTGGGTTTCAAGAACCATTAAATGTTGAGGAAGCTCATTTGAATGAAACTCTGGAGAACTCTCATAGGCAAGGCTTCCCAAAGAGTGACCAAAATGTTAGATATAGCCAGGCCCATTGAGGTCTACAATGTGAGGTCCATGTGTGTTTTGACTCTCAACTATGGCTACCAAGTCTTTAAGAATAAAATCATGGGATATCTTGGCTGAAATTCTCAGTGCTCTGTGGAAATCCACCCTCGTCCTTGATCTTAGTTTCCAAGGGCGACTCTCATGCTTGGCCTCCTAAAATATCACCACAATTCATGGCAATACTTCTCTGAGTTCAGTTCCAGAAGTCAGTCTCTAAGGGGATTCACACAAGAATTCAAGCCCAGGTGGACCCACTCATCTCTTCCAACCGTCACACAAATGACCACAATTAATACCAAAACACTCTCACATGGCCCTCCTCTTCTTCTATAAAGGCACTCATCATAACATCTGGCTGGAGGTTTCCATGAGGGGCACAGCCCAAGACAGTGTCCCAAATAAGCTCCCTTGCCACTCATTTGCCTAAATTCAGGGTGGCTTGGACACCCTTCTTGTCCACCAGGAGTGATCTGAAAGGGTAAAATAAATTGAAATTAAAGTGTAAAAGTTGAAGTGTAAAAGACTGGGTTTTGTAAAGTTTCTAAGCTGCAAGGCCTGAGTTAAAATGTAAAGGACCAGGTATTGTTAAGTTCCTATGCTACATGCAAAACCTGAAATTCCTGTAGCTTGTAGTACAATTCCGGACTGCCCAGTAAATATTCCCCCTGACCGCCTGGTTATTTAATAACCTAGGACCCTGTGTGGCCTGGCACATAGGCATTGCAAAGCCTAAAGCAATCTGTTTGAATGTGTACCTCGCTTTAGAACTGACCTATCACTCCTGCCTCACCTGTTCCTGCCAATGAGTGAACTAATCATGTTTAGGAATTGTTGTTTGATTTTTCTGCGGTGTATGTTGATTTCTTAAAGGAGACTGTGATATATGTAAAGTCCCACCCTCCCCAAAAAGTGTACTTAAGCACTGCTCAACCCCTGCTCGGGGCTCTGGGCTGCTCTCCCTTCTTGAGTGAGCACGTAGCCCCAGCATGCTGGATTGGATCCTCAATGAACGCCTTTTTCTGTTGCATGAGCTGTGGTCTCTTGGTGGTCTCTTCCTCCGACGTTCACCGGATCCTTACATTTGGTGCGTTGGCCGGGAATCACGCAGCATAGGACAAGGACACCCCAACAGACCCCTCTGGGGGTAAGTAAGGCGCTTCTTTCCATTTTTCCTTGCGATCGCTCAGAGCTTTTTGTTCAGGTTCCGTTTTTCCGTTTTTGGTTTGGGTTGGCAGAGTGGCTGCCAGCGGAGAACGTAAGTTCCCCCTGTCAGTGGTGGACAAACGTGTCCTAAAGCCACAGACCACGTCCTCGCAAGGGATGCCTTGGAGGACTCAGGGAGTGATGGATGTGCCCTCATTGGGTGAGGAGGGACGGATGAGCCCACATTAGGTGACTCTGCTGCCAACCCATCATATCTTGCTGGCTACTTTTTTCTCTCAGGTTGAATTCACTGTCTGTCTTTGTGGTCTAACCCATCAGGTTTTGACAGTTACTAGGTTCTAATCTTTACTTCTGAACTCGTGTTAAATGTTACCTGTGTGTACATGTTTGTGTCACGTTTGTATTGTCCTTGTCTCTGTTTGAGACACTCTCATTATGGGACAAAGCCATTCCATGCCTCTGTCCTTGAAGCCTTTCCTGGTCCCTGCCTCCAATCCGACACCGTCACCCAGGATCCTATCACTCAAACCTTCTACTCCTTCCCCTCTTCCCTCCATTCTCCCTGAGTCACAAGATTGTAGATCTTGGGGTTGTGAACAAACGGGAGCTGCATGATGGTCTTTGTGTGTCTTATTATCTGAGTTTCTGTTAAATGTGATGGCATTGTTTGGACCGATGCAGAGTCCCGAGTTCCAACCTGCCTTACATATGTGGAAGTTACTTTAGCTAAATTTTAAACTAATGCTTCTCCTGTGAGGGACCAAAAGTCAATAGAACCGCCAGTTTTTCTGTTCTCACCTTTTGCACCTCTCTTAGCTGTGTTTTAAAGAACTTTGATAAACTTTACTCCCCTTTGTTAAGCAAGATTACGGAAGCAGTGATTTTTTTCTTCCCGTAGTTGGCTTGAGCATGCCCACTGCAGAGGGAAATGTCTGGGGTCAAAGAACTTTGATATCTCGCTTAAACTTTTCTCAAAACCCTGTCCTCATTATTAAATTGGCATTAATTGGCTTTGGGATGGGAACCAAGCCTTCAGTCATAAATTTTGACACCCCAGAGGGGACTTTAAATAAACCCCACTCTGCCCTCTTGGGGAAGCCTAGCACTCAAAACAACTGCAAGCAGAGGATGAAATTTTTGGGAGCTGACTACTGCAAAGTTGGGAGACATAGAATATGCCTGCTGCCTGGGGTCAAAGCAAACCAGAGGAACTAATCCTGTAAGTAAATGGTGACGCTAAGGGACTCCCAGCAGCTGACAGAGCCATTTTGCTGTGGGGAACTCCCTTATTCCTTACGTGCACTTTAAGGATTTCTCCACCTCTGTTTACTTAACAAAAGGGACAATGAATGCATTAATATGTTGATATTATAGATTTTTTCTTGGGGATGATCTAGGGTGAATGTGTATCTAAAAATGATTTTTTTTATTTTAACCATCTCGTATCTAAATGGGTTTCTAAAGCATTGCACTATGTTACAGTTAAAAGTTGGGTTTAAACAATTGTTTAGTTTGATTTCAGGTAGTTCATGCTAGGAAACTTAAATACTTAGGATAAAAAATAATTAAAGAGTTTTAATTTTGAACTAGGCAGCCTGAAAAAATTTCACTAGATATACCAGTGCATTAACTTGGGAAGAGATAATAAATTATGATATGGTATCTATTCCCATCAGTGTGTAAGATTTTAAAAAATGGTACTAAATTAAAACGTTGGTCTGGCTTATTGAAATGACATTAATTAGCAACAGTCTTGGAAATTTTTAAAGCTTAATTTCGGATACACATGGTAGTGTGTGGTTCTTTTTAAAAAATTTTCAGCCAATTTAATGTAACTTAATACTATTAGAAACTTCATAACAAAGAAAGGGGCTTAACGATCCTATAGAAACTTCTTCTGATGGTGGCTTTAATATTATCAAAAAATGATCCTATTTTCAGTTTTGTGTGAGCAAGTTTTTCTAGTGTAGAAAAATCTAAAGATATAAAATTTTGAGAATTACATCTTAAACTTGCATCAAAATTTTCAACATCCAAACCTGGAAATTATGACTTATAGCTAAAATGCCTTAGGCCTGAGGTTTCTGCTACGAATTCCAGTCTTTTCAGTTTTCCAGACCTCAGCAAGGACTTAAGTTGATATGCAAATAAAAGAAGCCTGCAGCACTCAGCAGGAGACAGATAAAAAAGAGTAAATGTGTCTTTTTACCTGAACTCAAACTAGACCTAACCAAAAAATTATATTATACGGTATTTACTAATTACTGGCCAGTCATCTTTTTTAGGACTCTTGCTTTTCTTAGATTCTGTATTTTTTTTTTTTGAGCTCATGATCTTGATTCTGCTGATGGGTTAATGTTTTCTGATCAGTTCTATTTTTGATCGACTCTGGAGTTTTTAGCATTTCAATGGACATTTCACCTGAAAAAGCTACAAGGCTTTTATTATTGTGTTATGTGTTACATTTGTGTTACGTGTTGTATGTTGGTATGTCTGTATGTGTGTATGTCCATATATCATGCAGTGATATGACAATTGACAGATGAGGAGCACTCATGAAAAATTTAAGAATGTATCCAAATGTCTTTGATTCACGTGATTCATATGTTTTAATTCAAATTGGGTAAACAGATAAAAATAAAGATGTCTTTAAAATTAGGCCAATAAGTTTTCTAGGTTTTCAAAAAGGCCCTAATAAAATGTAGATGTCTATAAAATAATCTGCCTTAATTCAGAAATTTACAAGTATTGTATTGAAATGTGAACAGAAAGAGGATAGTAGATGAAAAAGAGAAACTAAAAGGTTCCAGATATAGATCTAATAGAGGAAAAATGTGTTTCTGGATAAGAGAGTCTATATGATTAAGTAATTAAAGGGGTTTAAGTAAATAATAAAAAAGGTTTGTGTAACTTGGTTATATGTGTAAGTTTTGAGCAAGTAATCTTAAAAAAATAAACAGCTGGTAAAACAAGTACTGTTTTTATAAAATTGTGCCATGTTATTTCTTTAAAATCTAAACTTGTTTAATACAAAAACATCAATGTAATTGTGGTGTTAATGTGTTCATATCTTCCAGGTATACAAGTCTGTAAGGTAGAAGCTTCCAAAGACCATTGTATCAAGCTGGTGTTCTAAGGTTGTATGGTAATTCTAGGCTTAAAAGAAAAACATGTTGGAGATTTATGTATATCATTTGTGTTCTATAATTGGACTTGTTATCAATAAGATATGTACAGTTTCATGTTACTTTTTACACTGAGATGCAATTTAAAAGTATTTTTAACTTAATGAGAGCCAAATCTGTGAAGGTTTTATTGTAAACACAAAGGTAATGCCCATTCATTTCCATGTGAAAACTGTTTTCTTCAGGCTTCACAAAGGGGTGTCCTGAGACAAAGACTTTCCTGATATTCAGGGCAACATAACAATAGGTAATCAAAAGGCCCAAAGCAGGGTTTCTCCACTGAGACTTTACTGGCTACACTGATATCTGAGTTTTCTGAGATGCTTGCCATTCCCTTCAGCTATCCAGTATATGGCCATGTCACAGATCTTGGAAGTGGTTCATATATTGGACACAAAATCATGAGCCTATTCTGGAGAGTGGCCAGAATTCAGGAAGAAAACAGGAACGTAGGAAGATAGTTGGTGTTGCCCATTGATAAGGCAAGCCACACTCCATTTATAAATTGTGCCGGATGAATGCTGGGAAGTTTTCTCCTTGAGAGGATACACCCATTGATGCATTCTCTTTTCTAATGTCTACAACCACGGACACAGTGGGATACACAGACCTAAAAACACTCGCCTTGTCAAAGGACTAACTAGAAACACTCCACTCCAAACCAAACACACCCCCTTTCCTAACTATTCTCAGAACAAAAGAAAAAACCACAAACCCATACCCACAACCACAAAGGCACCTCCTTCCCCCAAGTAGGTCTGGAACTATCCAGAGTGTCCTCTGACTGGAGGGCCATACTATGTTTCCCAGAAATTGTCTCTCCTGTCTCAGATCTGGGCTCCTTGTTCAACTCTGTGAAGTTTTCAGGAGCCAGCAGTGAGCCTCTACCTGTTTTCTCCGGAAGGGCTGCTCTTCAGAATTTTTCTGGAATTTGGCCATTCTCACATAAGTAGGTACCACAAAAGACTGACTCTGTCCTCGGAAAATCCAAACAAGTGAGAACACTGGAACTGGTGCTGGGACTGGGTCTTGGTGCCTGGCTTCCTGGAACCCAAATTTGGAGAGTTCCATCAACAAGGATGTGAGGTGAGGTCACTTCCTTTAGTAACTGAATGAGGTCACTGCCTTGGCAACCAATTTGTCCTAACATTTGCTTCCTAAGGTCTCATAACATGGAGGATGTCCCTACTACCTGTGACACTTTCACAAGTTAGAATAGTATAGAAACCATAGTCACCTGGGAACAGCTCTCCACAAAGGCCTAGTTTGGTTCATCTCCTCTACCTTAAGAAGAGAGAATCTGATTCAGACACAACCCTTCATCCTGACCAGGTTGTTTGCCATGGAAGATGCCTTTTGCTCTATCATGTCCTTCATAGCTGCCTACGTCTTCTCCAGGGATCATTTCTGCATGGAACTTTGAAGTTTTCAGCAGGTGGAAGATCCCCTGCATTCCTGTATTGTAAGACCAAACCTTTCCCTGCTTTTCTGAACACTTAGATTGAGGGAACAGTGTATGGTTAGGGTTAATAATATGTTCAATTAAAACCAAAATACTCCCACATGGCCCTCATTTTCTTCCATGTAGACATTCATCATAACCTCTGGCTGGAGGTTTCCATAAGGGGCGCAGCCCAAGACAGTGTCCAAAATAAGTTCCCTTTCCCCTCATTTTCCTAAAGTCAGGGTTTCCTGGACACCCTTCCTGTAAACCAGGATTGATCAAATAGGCCTGCCAGTAATACTGCTCTGTTTCTTCATTTTGAAGCCTACTGACTGTGAGGTATAGATTCTTTATGTGATTTGGAGTCATGTGAGAACCCAAGCACTGCTGCAGGGCTTTGAAGAACTCATTTGTCTCAAAGGATCCCTCTACTTACTTGATGGAGGTCAGGAACCTAACAGAGGAAGCAAGAGACTTCATCCACAATGACTGATCTTTTTGCCATTTTGGTTTTGGATGCACACATGGGATCTTTCTTTAGATCCATCAGGTGCTGAAAATCAAAGCCACAGCCTCTCTAAGAGCCGAAAGGATGATTCAGACACATCCCTTTCCAAAGCAATTAAGCAAAGAGCCACAGGTGATGCTCATTCATTTCCAATTGAAAGCAGTTTTTTTCAGGCTTCACAAACTGGTGGCCTGAGGAAAAGACCTTCCTGACATTCAGGTCAACAGAACAGTAGGTTAGCAAAAGGCACAAAGCAGGGTTTCTCTACTGAGACTTTACTGGTCACACTGATATCCGAGTTTTCTGAGATGCTCCCAATTCCCTTTATCTATCCAGTACATGGCCATGTCACAGAACTCGACAGAGGTCCATATCTTGGACAAAAAAACATGAGCCTATTCTGGAGAGTGGCCAGAATTCAGGAAGAAAACAGGAACTAAGGAAAGAAGTAGGTGTTGCCCATATAAGGCAAGCCACAGTCCATTCATAAATTGGGCAGGATGTGTGCTGAGATGCTTTCTACTAGACAGGACACATCCATTGATGCATTCACTTTTCTAATATCTACAACCACGGAAAAAGTGGGAAACACAAACATAGAAACACTCGCCATGTCAAATGACTTACCAAAAACAGTCCACTCCAAACCAAACATACTGCCTTTCCTACCTATTCTCAGAACATGATACAAAACTACAAATTCACACCCACACCCACAAAGGCACCTCCATTACCCAAGTAGGTCTGTGACTATCCAGAGTGTCCTCAGACTGGTGGGCCTTACTCTGCTCCCTCGAAATGGACTTTCCTGTCTCAGATCAGGTCTCCTTTACCAACTCTGTAAAGTTGTCAGCATCAATCAGTGAGTCACTACCTGCTTTCTCAGGAAAGGCCCCTCTTCAGAGCTTTCCTGGCATTTAGCCATCCACACATCAGTATGTACCAAGAAAGACCGACTCTGTCCTTGGTAAATCCAAACAAGTGAACCCACTGGGACTGGGACTGGGACTGGCTCTGAGTGCCTGGCTTCCTGGATCCCAAGTTCAGAGAGTTCCATCACCAAGGAAGTGAGGTAGGTCACTTCCTTCAGGAACCGAATGAGGTCACTATCTTGGCAACCACTTTATCCTAACATTTGCTTCCAAGGGTCCCACGAGAGAGAGGCTGCCCCTACTTCCTGTGTCACATTCACAAGATAGAATGGTATATCAACCATAGGCACATGTTAACAGCTCTCCACACAGACCTGGTTTGGTCCATCTTCTCTACATTAAGAAGAGAGAGGCTTATTTAGACACATCGCTTCATCCTGACCAGGTATTTTACCAAGGAAGATATCTGTTGCTCTCTCAGGTTCTTCATAGCTGCCTACATCTTCTCCAGGGTTTATTTCTGCATGGAACTTGAGGTTCTCAACAGGTGGAAGATCCCCTATCTACCTGTATTATAACACCAACTCTGTCCCTGCTCTTCGTAAAGTTAAATTGAGGGAACAGTGCATGGTTAGGGTTAATAGCATGTTCGATTTGGGTTAGGAATCATTCTGTGAGATGAATAATGGTATTGGGAACCTCCGATATTACAAGCATATATAGGTGTAATATAAGTATGAAAACAGAAATCTAGGAAAGATTTCAAACCCAGATGAACATTGGGCCCTTGATTGGGATACTTAGCTTTGAATTATTTCCGCAAAGTTGTCTCAGATAAATCGATATACAATGGTATAGGACCTTGTACCTTGGATGACTGAATGAGGAAGAGATCGTCCAGACAAAAAGAGATAGTTCGAAAAGTTATTTAGATATAGGGTTTTGGTTAGAGAGTGAATGTAAATGTCAGCATATGTGAAGAGTCAGTCACATTGATGAACTGGGGAAAATGTGTAGGAAAGCAGATATCAATAGAGACATTAGGAAATCAGGGAAAGTACAAAGTAAGTGATAGGATAAGATGTTTTTAACATGGTTGAGTTTGAATATATAATCTTAGGAAGAAACAAATATGTAGTCACCAATAGGAATGATATTTGAGATCATTAGTTAATCAGGACATGGATGTTGTTAGTAATACATGCTCACATTAAATTTAGGCTTTGGTACAATCATAAGGGTGTCCTTTGCATTTTTTGTCAGGAATATTACTGTGTTGAAATGTAAATGTATATCAGGTGACTACAGTATTTCTTCAACTATTTCTGAAAGCAACATTTTAAGACTGATAAGTTAGTATTGGGGACACAAGTACGTGCACCCTGTGCCTATGATTATAAAGATGATGCCTTAATAGACCATACTGTAAATAAATAATATAACTGGATCAAACTTTAAATAATTGATTGAATTGATATCTGAAAATATATAGGAAATCTTATATTGATATACATAAGTTCATTCTAACCAGTTATACATCTAATGGTAATTTTAGCATTATGGTTTATGATGAAGAGTGTGGGAGTTTTGCTTCAAAAATGATTATGGAAATCGAAAATAATATGTTTGGAAATAATCTCATGCAAAGAACAGTCAAGAAACATGGAGGAATACATATGTTCTGAAGCAGCAAGTAATTGCAAGTGAACCAAATGCGTACAGATTTGTGAACTTGTGGATGAAAAGTATTATCCTATGATGTCCATAAACTGAAGAAATTGTAATGTACCAGTGTTGAATAAAAATGAACTTCAAAATACACATCATGTCCCATAGGATTTTACTTGCATTGATGTTAAACTGGGTCAGTTACTGTACAAATATTAGTATTTGTAAGCACCATTCACCAAAGTAAGTTTTCAGTACTGGGAAATAAATATGTATTTCATGTGGATGAATATTTCTGAGAATAATCTTGTGAAAATTTGATTATAAATCCACATATAGGAACATGAGTTAAATTAATGAGTGTATAATAAGACACATATATTTCATATTTTGAATAATCTGGAGAAAAAAAATATATATATATATAGATACAAACACAGACATTAAAATGTAGTAATATGTATGCCAATCAAAATTCATTATGAAATATATATCATCCTCATATCCAAAAATATTCTTTTTACTGAGCATGGATTTATGTATAATGCTGTTCATCTAGGAAATTCACCAATACGTTGAATTTTCAGTTCCATCAGTATTTAGGGGGAGTGATCTCTTCTCACAATCTGTATCATCCTAAAACAGCAAGCTCAGAAGAATGTACGTGTGATACCAGGTAGGATACTAAATATGCATAATAAATTTCATGAGATGAATAGGCTACAGAGAAAGGGAGACAGAAATGTACATATGTGTTAACTTTAAAAACTCATGGAGAAGTATTACAATAAAAAGTTGACTAGATTTATAACACATACACTTGATAAAGCAGAAGGCAAGTCCTAGTATACACCATGCCTCCTATGTACGGCCTGTATTTCTATTCTGTTAGGTTTCTTTTTCTACATCATATTAAGATTAGTAGTCAGAGTCTAGTAGGGTATGGGTTAGTGACAGGGATTCAGTATTTCTAATGGAAAATAGGAAAATGAATCTAATGTGTATGCAAATATTTGCTAGACAAAAATCTTCCCACTGTCCTCCAAAACAATGCCTTGATATTTCCTTCGCCACAAGTAATACACAATTACTGGAGAAGAGTTTGAAAATCTGTGAATATATATCTGGAAAAGAAAATGCTCAGGAGTTCACAACCTTGGAGGTGGTAGAGGAATTTCCAAAAGTAAGGTACAGGGTAAACACTCCACAAACATGGAACTCTGGTGGCCTAATGAGTTTTTGAGAAACTGCCTCTGAGTTTGGGCCCTTGAAAAATTTGTTGTTGTCAGGAGCTTTAGCTTCCTTTGTATTGAGACCATCAAACCTGGGTTGGCATCTATGTGACCTGGATGACATGGTTCCTTATATGCTATTGAACATGAGGAAGAAGTTCTGAATTTTCCCTTTGTTAGTAAACTGAGGACACTGGGGTCTAAGTGTCTAACCATGTGATCTGTGAAGCAATTTGGTCATACTCCACTTTTCGTGGTGTTTCTTACTGCTGCACTGGGAGTTTGGTATTGGCTTCACGTAATACAAGGAGAAAAACTGGGACACAGTGCTAGAGGGAGTACTCTCACGTGTAGTGGTTGAGGGTCTGCAGGAGAATGCACCAACCAGGCTTCTATCCCAAGAAGCTTGCACCCATGTCCATAGCAACCTGATTCTGAACATTGCCCTGAAACCTCTCCATATAACAAGGTCCCTTTACTTGTAAGGTTCTGCTGGCTGCAACATTTCAGTCACAAGTCATTCGGAAACCAATGGCAGAACCACGTGTCCCCACGACAGATGTTTTATCATACACCTGCCCACCACTGCTCTGGGCCCACTAATCAGCAGGCTCCAACTTTCTGGCACCTCTGTTCTCACCATTTTCATGAAACCCAGTCAATCAATGCAATGTCTGGTACACTCATGATCAGCAACAGATATCCAAAGGTTCTCCAGTGCCATCTGTTCATGGAAATTTAAAAAATTCATGGTATTTATCTAGCCAATTTTCAAGGATGAAGTTGGAGGCACTGTGGCTTTCAATTTATTCAGGAACCATGAAATGGTGAGGAAGCTTATTTCAATTAAAGCTCGGGAGAACTCTCAGAGGCAAGGTTTCCCAAAGAGTGGCCAAAAGGTCACATTAAGCCAGGCCCATTGAGGTCTACAATTGAGGTCCATGTGTGTTTTGACTCTCAACAATGGCTGCCACGTCTTTCTGAATAAAGTCATGTGATATCCTGCCTGAGATTCCCAGTGCTCTTTGGAAAGCTATCCTGAGCCTAGATCTCCGTCTCCAAGGGCAACTCTCATGTGTGGCCTCCTAAAATCCCAACACAATTCATGTCAATACTTCTCTGAGTTCATTTCAGTCTCTAAGGGGAATCACTCCAGAGTTGAAGTCCATGCGGACCCAGTCATCTCTTCCAACCACCACACAAATGACCACAATTAAACCAAAACACTCCCACATGGCCCTCATCTTCTTCAATATAAACTCTCATCATAACCTCTTGCTGGAGGTTTCCATGAGGGGCGCAGCCTAAGGAAGTGTCCAAAATAAGCTCACTTGCCCCTTATTTGCCTAAACTCAGTGTGGCCTGGAAACCCTTTCTGTGAACCAGATGTGATAAAATAGGCCTGCCATTAATACTGCTCTACTTCTCCAATTTGAGGCCTACTCTCTGTGGGGCATAGATTCTTTATGTGAATTGGGGTCATGAGAAAATCAAGCACCTATGGCTACCCTCTGCAGGGCTTTGAAGAACCCATTTCAGTGAGTCGAGGAATTGGACCAAATGTTCTTTAGATATAGGGTTTTTGTTAAAGAGTGAAAGTAAATGTCAGCATATTTGAAGAGTCAGTCACAGTGATGAACTGGGGAAAATGTGTAGGAAATCAGATATCAATAGAGACATTAGGAAATCAGGCAAAGTACAAAGTGAGTGATAGGATAAGACATTTTTAACAGGGTTCAGATTCAATATTTAATCTTAGGAAAAAACAAATATGTAGTCACCAATAGGAATGATATTTGAGATCATTAGTTAATCAGGACTTGGATGTTGTTAGTAATACATGCTCACTTTCAATATAGGCTTTGGTACAATCATAAGTGTGTCCGTTGCATTTTGTGTCAGGAATATTACTGTGATAAAATGTGTATGTATATCAGGTGACTAGAGTATTTCTTCCACCAATTCTTAAAGCAATATTTTAAAGACTTATAAATTAGTATTTGGGATACAAATAGGTATACCACCGGTCTATGAATATAGAGATGATGCCTTAATAGACCATACTGTGAATAAATAATATAACTGGTTCAAACTTTAAATAATGGATTGAATTGATATCTGAAAATATATAGGAAATTTTATATTGATATACATAAATTCATTCTAACCAGTTATACATCTAATGGTAATATTAGCATTATGGTTTATCATGAAGAGTGTCTGAGTTTTGCTTCAAAAATGATTATGGAAATCAAAAATAATGTGTTTGGAAAGAATCTTATGAAAAGAACAGTCAAGAAACATGGAGGAATACATGTGTTCTGAAGTAGGAAGTGATTGAAAGTGAACCAAATGCCTATAAATTTGTGAAATTGTGGATGAAAGGATATATCCTATAATGTCCATAAACTGCAGAAATAGTAATGTATCAGTGTGGAATAAAAATGAACTTCAAAATACACATCATGGTCCCATAGGTGTCTACTTGCATTGATGTGAAACTGGGTCAGTCACTGTGGAAATATTACGATTTGTATGCACCATTCACTGAATTTAGTTTTCAGTACTAGGAAATAAATATGTATTTAAGGTGGATGAATATTTCTAAGAATTATTTTGTAAAAATTTGATTATAAATCCACATACACACACATGAGTGAATTTAGAAAGTGTATAATAAGACACATATATTTCATATTTTGGAAAATCTAAAGAGTAGATATCTATATCTATATAGATAGATAGATAGATAGATAGATAGATAGATAGATAGATAGATAATTAGATACTCACATACACAGACATTAAAATGTAGCAATATATATGCCATTCGAAAATCATAATAAAATAGATATCATCCACGTATCCAAAAATATTCATTTTACTGAACATTTATTTATGCATAATACTGTTCATCTATGAAATTCACCCATAGGTAGAATTTCCAGTTCCATCAGTATTTAGAGGGAGCGATCTCTTCTCACAATTTGTATCTTCCAAAATAAGCAAGCTCACAAGAATGTACATGTGATACCAGGTAGAATTCTAAAGATGCATTAAAAAATACATGTGATGAATAGGCTACAGAGTAAGTGAGACAGAAATTTACATATGTGTTAATTTTAAAAACTCATGGAGAAGTATTACAATGAAAAGTTGACTAGATTTATAACACATACCATTGATAAAGCCGAAGGCAAGTCCAAGTATACACCATGACTCCTATGAAAGGCCTGTATTTCTATTCTGTTAAGTTTCTTTTTCTCCATCATATTTTGATTAGTAGTCAGAGTCTAGTAGGGTATGGGGTAGGGTCAGGGATTCAGTATTTCAAATGGAAAATAGGAAAATGAATCTAATGTGTATGCAAATATGTGCTACACAAAAATCTTCCCACTCTCATCCAGAACAATGCTTTGACATTACCTTCGCCCCAAATAAGAAACAATTAGTGGAGAAAAGTTAGAAAATCTGTGAATACATATGTGGAAAGGAAAATGCTCAGGAGTTCACAAACTTGTAGGAGGTAGAACGGGTTACAAAAAGAGAGAGGGTAAACACTCCACAAACATGGAGCTCTGCTAGCCTTTTTGAGAAACTGCCTCTGAGGTTGGGCAGTTAAAATATAGGTTGTTGTCAGGAGCTTTAGCTTCCTTTGTAGTGAGACCATCAATTCTGGTTCTCCATCTATGTGACCTGGATGACATGGTTTTTTATTTTCTAGTGAACATGAGGCAGCAGTGCTGAATTCTCTCTTTGTAGGTAAACTTTGGCCACTGGGGTCTAAGTACCTAACTGTGTTGTCTGAAAAGCCATTTGGTCATTATCCACTTTCGTGGTGTTTTTTACTGCTGCACTGTGAGTTTGGTATTGGCTTCACGAAATACAAGGAGTTCTACTGGGACACAGTGCTGGAGGATGTACTCTCACGTGTGGTGGGTTACTAAAATGCAGCAGTGGGGCTTCAATCCCACATAGCTTTTCAACTTGACAATAGCAACCTGATTCTGGACATTGGCTGGAATCCTCTCCATATAATAAGGTGCCTTTACATACAGTCTGCTGGCTGTACCATGTCAGTCACAAGTGATTTCTAAGCCAATGGCAGATCCACGTGGCCCCACCAGAAATGTTTTTTTCACACACCTACACTCCACTGCTCTAGGCCCACTAGTCTGCAGGCTCCAACTTTCTGGCATCTATGTTCTACACTTTTTCCATGAAACCCAGTCAATCAAGGCACTGTCTGGTACAGTCATGATCAGCAACAGGACATCCAGAGGTTCTCCAGTGCAACCTGGTCATGGTAATTTCAAAAAATTCATGGTATTTATCTAGATATTTTTCAATAATGAAGTTGGAGGCACTGTGGGATTCAATTTATACAGGAACCATTAAAAGGTGAGGAATCTCATTTCAATGAAATGTCTGGAGAACTCTCACAGGCAAGGCTTCCCAAAGAGTGGGCAAAAGGTCACATGAAGCCAGGCCCATTGAGGTCTACAATGTGAATTCCATGTGTGTTTTGACTCTCAACTATGGCTGACAATCTTTCAAAATAAAATCTTGTGATATCCTGGCTGAGATTCCCAGTGCTCTGTGGAAAGTCACCCTGGGCCTAGATCTCAGTTTCCAATGGCGAATCTCATGCGTGGCCTCCAAAAATCTCAACACAATTCATGGCAATACTTCTCTGAGCTCAGTTCCACAACTCAGTCTCTAAGGGGAATCACAACAGAGTTCAAGCCCAGGTGGACCCAGGCATCTCTTCCAATTGCCACACAAATGACGACAATTAAAACCAAAACACTCCCACAGGGCCCTCTTCTTCTTTTATATAGACACTAATCATAAACTCTAGCTGGAGGTTTCCATGAGGGGCACAGCCCAAGACAGTGTCAAAAATAATCTCACTTGCCACTCATTTGCCTAAAGTCAGGGTGGCCTGGACAACATTCCTGTGAAACAGAAGTGATCATATAGGACTGCTGTTAATACTGCTCCACTTCTCAAATTTGAGGCCTACTGACTGTGGGGTATAGATTCTTTGTGTGAATTGGAGTCATGAGAAAACGCAAGCACCTATTGTCCAGCCTCTGCAGGACTTTGAAGAACTCATTTGACACAAATGATCCCTATTCTCACTTGATGGAGGTCATTAACATTACAGAGGAAGGCGAGAGGCTTCATGTACAATGACTGATCTATTTTTCCATTTTGGTTTTGGATGCCCACATGGGATCTTTCTCTAGATACATCAGGTGCTGAAAATCTAAACCACAGGCTCACACAGGGCCAAGAGGCTGATTCAGACAAATCCCTTTCCAAAGCAATGAAGTAAAAAGCCACAGGTGATTCCCATTCATTTCCATTTGAAAACTCTTTTCTTCAGGCTTCACTAAGGTTTGGCCTGAGGCAAAGACCTTTCTGACATTCAGAGCAACAAAACAATAGGTAATCAAAAGCCCCCAAGCAGGGTTTCTCCTAGGAGACTTTCCTGGTTACTCTGATATGTGAGTTTTCTGAGATGCTCGCCATTCCTTTCAGCTATCCAGTACATGGCTATGTCACAGAGCTTGGAGGTGGTACGTATCTTGTACAAAAATACATGATACTAATCTTTAGAGTGGCCAGAATTCAGGAAAAAAATGAGAACATAGGTAGATAGCAGGTGTTGCCCATGGATAAGGCAAGCCTCAGTTCATTCATTAATTGGGAAGGATGCATACTGGGAAGTTTTCTACTAGACAGGACACACCCAATGAGCTATTTTCTTTTCTAATATCTACAAATAAAAACACAGTGGGATACACAGACACAGAAACAGTCTCCTTGTCAAATGACTTACTAGAAACAGTCCACTCCATACCAAACAAACCTCCTTTTTTACCTATTCTCAGATCATGAGAAAAAACCACAAACACAAACCAACACCCACAAATGCACCTCCTTCTTCCACGTAGGTCTGTGACTATCTGGAGTGTCCTCTGACTGGTAGGACATACAATGTAACCCAGAAATGGCCTTTCTGTCTCAGATCTGGTCTCCTTCGTCAAATCTGTGAATTTGTAAGGAGGCAGTGGTGAGCCAATTCCTATGCTCTCAGGAAAGACCCCTCTTCAGAGCTTTCTTGGTATTTGGCAACCCTTACATCAGTAGGTACCAAGAAAGACTGACTCTGTCCTTGGTAAATCCAAAGAAATGAGCCCACTGTGACTGCGACTGGGACTGGCTCAGGGTGCCTGGCTTCCTGGATCACAAAATTCAGAGACCTCCATCACCAAGGAAGTGAGGTGAGGTCACTACCTTCAGAAAATGAATGAGGTCACTGTCTTTGCCACCACTTTGTCCTAACAGTTTCTCCCTATTGTCTCCTGACATGGAAGCTGCCCTACTTCCTGTGATACTTTCACATGTTAGAATGGTATAGAAACCATAGTCACCTGGGAACAGCTCTCCACACAGGCCTGGTTTGGTCCATCTTCCCTACATTAAGAATAGAGAGGCTGACTCAGACACATCCTTTCATCCTGACCATGTTGTTTGCCATGGAATATGACTTTTGTTCTCTCAGGTCCTTCATAGCTGCCTGCATCTTCTCCAGGGATAATTTCTGCATGGATTTTGAGGTACTCAGCAGGTGGAAGATCTCCTAACTTCCTGTATTGTAATACCAACTTTGTCCCTGCTCTTCTGTAAAGTGAGATTGAGGGAATATTGTATGGTCAGGGTTAATAGCATGTTCGATTTGGGTTGGAAATCATTCTGCTGGATGAATAATTGTATTGGGAACCAGCGATATTTATAAGAATATAGAGGGAAAACATAAGTATGAAAACAGAAATCTAGGTAATATTTGAAGCCCAGAAGGATTTGGACCCTTGATTGGGATCCTTAGCTTGAGTTATGTTTTGCACCGAGGTCTCAGTTAAATTGATATACAATGGCATAAGACCCTGTACCTCAGATGATTAAATGTAGAAGAGAACATCCAGTCAAAAAAGGATTGTGTGTAGGATTAGGAAGATAGTCAGTAGGTTTAGGAGGAAGAGTGAGTCTAGGATTTGGACCAAATGTTCTTTAGCAATAGGGTTTTGGTTAGAGAGTGAATATAAATGACACCATATGTGAAGAGTCAGGCACAATGATGAACTGGGGAAAATATGTAGGAAAGCAGACATCAATAGAGACATTAGGAAATCTGGCAAAGTATAACATGATAGGATTAGAGATTTTCAACAGGGTTGAGGTTGAATACATAATCTTAAGAAGAAACAAATTTGTAGTCACCAATAAGATTGACATTTGAGAGCATTAGGCAACCTGGACATGGATATATTTAGTAATCCATGTTCACATTCCATTGAGGCTTTGGTACAATCATAAGGGTGACCTTCGCATTTTGCGTCCAAAATATTACTGTGATAATATGTATATGAAGATCAGGTGACTTGAGTATTTCTTCCACCATTTCTGGGGGAAATATTTTGAAAAGATATAAATTAGTACTGGGGATACTAATAGGCTTACCCTGTGTTCATGAATATAGAGATGATGCATTAATAGACCATAATGTGAATAAATTATATGACTGGTTCCAAATTTAAATAATGGATTGTATTGATATCTGAAAAAATAGAAGAAATCATTTATTGATATACATACATTCATTCCAACCACTTACATATCTAATGGTTATCTTAGGGTTACCGTTTATCATGAATAGTGAATGAGTTTTGCTTCAAAAATGATTATGGAATCGAAAATAATGTGTTTAGAAAGAAGTCTAGTGAAAAGACGAGTCAAGAAACATGGAGAAATATAAGTGTTCTGAAGGAGGAAGTGATTGAAAGTGAACCAAATGTTTATAAATTTGTGAATTTGTGAATGAAAGGATATATTTTATGATGGCTATAAACTGAAGAAATAATAACGTACAAGGTTTGAATAAAAATGAACTTTAATAAACACATCACATCCAATAGGAATCTACTTGCATTGATGTTAAACTTGGTCAGTTACTGTAGAAATATTACGATTTGTAAGCACCCTTCCCTGAAGTTAGTTTTCAGTACTAGGAAACAAATATGTATTTCAGTGGATGTATATTTCTGAGAATAAACTTGTTAAAAGTTGATTATAAATCCACATATATGAATATGAATGAATTCAGGTGGTGTATAAGAAGACACATATATTTCATATTTTGGTAAATCTGGAGAATATATATATATATATATATATATAGACACACAAACACACACACATTATAATGTAGCAATATATATGCCAACTGAAATTCATCATGAAAAATAACTCATCCGCATATCCCAAAATATTCATTTTACTGAACAGTAATATATGTATAGTGTTGTTCATCTAGGAAGCTCACTCATGGGTTGAATTTTCTGTTAAAACAGCGTTTAGGAGGAGTGATCTCTTCTCACAATTTGTATCTGCCAATTCAGCCACCTCACAAGAATGTACATGTGAAACCAAGTAGGATTCTATTTGTGCATATAAAAATACATTTGCTTAATAGGCTACAGAGAAAGGGAGACAGGAATTCACATATTTCTTAACTTTAAAAACACATGGAGAATTATTTCAACAAATAATTGACTAGATTTATAACTCCTACCTTATATCATGCAAAAGGTAAGTCCAACTATACACCATGCTTCCTCTGAAATGCTTGTATTTCTATTCTGTTTGGGTTATTTTTCTCCATTATATTAGGATTAGTAGTCAGAGTTTAGTAGGGTATGGGTTAGTGTCAGGGATTCAGTATTTCAAACAGAAAATTGTAAAATGAATCCAATGTTTATGCAAATATGTGCTAAACAAAATCTTCTCTCTCTCATCCAGAACAATGACTTGACATTCCCTTCGCCACAAGTAAGTCAGAATTAGAGGAGAAGAGTTAGAAAATCTGTGAATATATATTTAGAATGGAAAATGCTCAGGAATTCACAAACTTGGAGTTGATAGAGCAGTTTCCAAAAGTAAGTGACATGGTAAACACTCCACAAACATGGAGATCTGCTGGCCTAAACACTTCTTGAGAAATTGCCTCTGAGCTTGGGCACTTGAAATATATGTTGTTTTCAGGAGCTTTAACTTCCGATGTAGTGAGACCATCAAAGCTAGGTCTGCATCTATGTGACCAGGAGGACATGGTTTCTTATTTTCCAATGAACATGAGGCAGCAGTGCTAAATTCTCTCTTTGTAGCTAAATTGTGGCCACTGGGGCTAAGTGTCTCCCCATGTGGACTGTGAAGCCATTTGGTCATCCTCGACTTTTCGTTTTGTTTCTTGCTGCTGCACTGGGAGTTTGGTATTTGCTTCACGAAATACAAGGAGTTCAAGTGGGACACAGTGCTGGAGGGAGTTCTGTCACGTGTGGTGGGTCAGTGTCTGCATGAGAATGCACCAACTAGGCTTCTATCCCACATAGCTTGCCCCTTGACCATAGCAACCTGATTCTAAACATTGCCGTGAAAAATCTCCATATAACAAGATGCCTTTATATAGAAGGGTCTGCTGGCTGCACCGTGTCTGTCTCAAGGCATTTGAAAGTCAATGGCAGATCCACATGGCCCCACCAGAGATGTTTTATCACACACCTGCACACCACTGCTCTAGGCCCACTACTCAGCAGGCTCCAACTTACTGGCATCTCTGTTCTACACGATTTTCATGATACCTAGTCAATCAAGGCACTGTCTGGTATACTCATGATCAGCAACAGGACATCCAATGGTTCTCCAGTGCCACCTGGTCATGAGAATTTCTAAAATTTTATGGTATTTATCTAACTATTTTTCACAGATGAAGTTGTTGGTACTGTGGGTTTCAATTCATTCAGGATCCATTAAATGTTGAGGAAGCTCATTTTAATGAAGGATCTGGAGATCTCTCACAGGCAAGGCTTCCCAAAGAGTGGCCAAATTGTCACATGAAGCCAGGCACATTGAGGTCTACAATGTGAGGTCATGTGTGTTTTGACTCTCAACGATGGCTGCCAAGTCTTTCAGAATAAAACCTGTGATATCCTAGCTGAGATTCCCAGTGCTCTCTGGAAAGCCTCCCTGGGCCTAGACCTCAGTTTCCAAGGGCGACTCTCATGTGTGGCCTCCTGAAATCCCAACAACATTCATGGCAATACTTCTCTGAAGTTAGTTCCAAATCTCATTCTCTAAGGGGAATCACATCAGAGTTCAAGCCCAGGTGGACCCAGTCATCTCTTCCAACTACCACACAAATGACCACAATTAAAACCAAAACACTCCCACATGGTTCTCATCTTCTTCCATATAGACACACATCATAACCTGTGGATGGAGTTTTCCATGAGGGGCACAGCCAAACCAGTCCCCAAAATAAGCTCCCTTGCCCCTCATTTGCCTAACGTCAGGGTGGATTGGACATGCTTCCTGTGAACCAGGAGTGATCAAATAGGCCTGCCGTAAATGCTCCACTTCTCCACTTTGAGGCCTTCTTACTGTGGGGATTATATTCTTCTTTTTCTAAATTTTTTTGGAAATTTAATTGGAAAGTTAAAAAAATTGTTTTGCAGAATGTTAAATTTCTAATGGCAAAGCCTTCACCTTGTTTGTGAAGGAAACCTTGATGCCTTGCCAATCTGGTAACATGGAGACACTCAAAATTTTCTTTTACATACTACATGGATGAATGGCTACAGCTCATAGTTTTTTAAAACTGAAAGGCAGATACCAGCAAGTAAGATAACAAATAAAAGACAATTTTATTAAAAAATAAAGTTGTTAAATGACTCAAATATTGGAAATTCAATTCTTTTTATTTTTGGTTGTTCAAAACATTATAAAACTCATGATATATCATCTTTCATACATTTGACTCAATTGGGTTATGAACTCCCATTTTTACCCCAAATACAAATCGCAGAATCACATCAGTTACACACTCACGTTTTTACATAATAGCATACTAGTTATTGTTGTATTCTGCTACCTTTCCTATCCCCTACTATTCCCCCTCCCCTCCCATCTTCCCTCTCTACCTCATCTGCTGTTGTTTAATTCTCTCCCTTGTTTTCCCCTCTTTAGCCTCACAACCTCTTATATGTAATTTTGTGTAACATTGAGTAGTCTCCTACCATTTCCATATGCTTTTCCTTCTCTCTCCCTTTCTCTCCCCCCACTCATCTCTGTTTAGTTTTAATATTTTTCTCATGTTCTTCCTCCCTGTTCTGTTCTTATTTGCTCTCTCTATATAAAAGGAAACATTTGGCATTTGTTTTTTAAGGATTGGATAGATTCGCTTAGCATAATCTATTCTAATGCCATTCATTTCCCTGCAAATTCTATGATTTTGTCATTTTTCAGTGCTGTGTAATACTCAATTGTGTATAGATGCCACATTTTTATTATCCATTCGTCTATTGAAGGGCATCTAGGTTGGTTCCAAAGTCTAGCTATTGTGAATTGTGCCGCTATGATCATCGATGTGGCAGTATCCTTATACTGCTCTCTATTAACATCCTCAGGGAAGAGTCTGAGAAGGGCGATATCTCGGTCAAATGGTGGTTCCATTCCCAGCTTTCCCATGAATCTCCATACTGCTTTCCATATTGTACTCACCAATTTGCAGTCCCACAAGCAGTGTACAAGTGTACCCTTTACCCCACATCCTCACCAACACTTATTGTTGTTCGACGTCATAATGGCTGCCAATCTTACTGGAGTGAGATGGTATCTTAGGGTGGTTTTGATTGCATTTCTCTGACTGCTAGAGATGGTGAGCATTTTTTCATGTACTTGTTGATTGATTGTATGTCCTCCTCTGTGAAGTGTCTGTTAAGATCCTTGGCCCATTTGTTGATTGGGTTATTTGTTATCTCATTGTTTAATTTTTTTGAGTTCTTTGTATATTCTAGATATTAGGGCTCTATCTGAAGTGTAAGGGGTAAAAATTTGTTCCCAGGATGTAGGCTCTCTATTTACCTCTCTTATTTTTTCTCTTGCTGAGAAAGATCTCTTTAGATTAAGTAAGTCCCATTTGTTTATTCTTTTTATTAACTCTTGGGCTATGGGTTTCCTATTAAGGAATTTGGAGCCCAACCCCACAGTATGTACATCGTAGCCAACTTTTTCTTCTATCAGACGCAGTGTCTCTGATTTTATATCTGGCTCCTTGATCCATTTTGAGTTAACTTTTGTGCATTGTGAGAGAAAGGGATTCAGTTTCATTTTGTTGCATATGAATTTCCAGTTGTCCCTGCACCATTTGTTGAATATGCTATCCTTCTTCCATTGCATGCTTTTAGGCCCTTTTTCAAATATAAGAAAGTTGTAATTTTGTGGATTTGTCTCTGTGTCCTCTATTCTGTACCATTGGTCCATCTGCCTGTTTTGATACCAGTACCACACTGTTTTTGTTACTATTGCTTTGTAGTACAGTTTGAACTCTGGATTCACACTTCCTGCTTAGAATTGCTTTCGCTATTCTGGGTCTTTTGTTTTTCCATATGAAATTCATGATTACTTTATTTATTTCTACAAGAAATGCCATTGGGTTTTTGATTGGCATCGCATTAAACCTGTAGAGAACTTTGGGTAATATCGCCATTTTGATGATGTTATTTCTGCCTATCCATATACAGGGCATACTTTTCCACCCTCTAACATCTTCTTCTATCTCTCTCTTTAGGGTTCTGTAGATTTCATTGCATAAATCTTTCACCTCTTTGGTTAGGTTGATTCCCAAGTTTTTTATTTTCTTTGAGTATACTGTAAAAGGAGTGGTTTTCCTCATTTAAATTTCAGAAGTTTTGTTGCTGATATACAGGAATGCCTTAGATTTATGCGTGTTGATTTTATATCCTGCCACTTTTCTGAATTCATTTACTAACTCTAGCAGTTTCTTTGTAGACCCTTTTGGGTCTGTTAAATATATTATCATGTCATCCAAAAATAGCGATAATTTAAGTTCTTCTTTTCCTATTTTTAAGTCTTTAATTTCTTTTGTCTGTCTAATTGCTCTGGCTAGTATTTCAAGAACTAAATCGAATAGAAGTGGTGATAGATGGCATCCCTGTCTTGTTCCAGATTTTAAAGGGAATGCCTTCAGTTTTTCTCCATTTACGATGATGCTAGCCTGAGGTTTAGCATATATAGCTTTTACAATGCTGAGGTAAGTTCCTGTTATTCCTAGTTTTTATAGAGTTTTAAACATAAAGGGATGCTGTACTTTGTAGAATGCTTTTTCTGCATCTATCGAGATGATCATATGGTTCTTCTCTTTAAGTCTATTGATGTGGTGAATAGTATTTATTGATTTCCGTATATTGAACCAGCCTTGCATCCCTGGGATGAATCCCTCTTGATCATGATGCACAATTTTTTTATGTGCTTTTGTATTTGATTTGCCAGGATTTTATTGAGAATTTTTGCATCCAAGTTTATTAGAGATATTGGTCTGTAGTTTTCTTTCTTTGAAGTGTCTTTGTCTGGTTTTGTGATCAGGGTGATGTTGGCCTCATAGAATGAATTTGGAAGAACTCCTTCTTTTTCTATTTTTTGAAATAGCTTGAAAAGTATTGGTATTAATTCATCTTTGAACGTTTTGTAGAACTCTGCTGTATAACCATCTGGTCCAGGGTTTTTTTTGGTAGGTAGTCTTTTGAAGGTTTCTTCTATTTCTTCCTTTGTTATTGGTCTATTTAAATTTTGTGTGTCTTCCGGACTCAATCTGGGCAGATCATATGACATAAGAAATTTATCGATATATTCATTATCTTCTGTTTTATTGGAATATAGGGTTTCAAAATACTTTCGAATTATCTTCTGTATTTCTGTAGTGTCTGTTGTGATATTGCCTTTTTTATCCCATATGTTAGTAATTTGAGTTCTCTCTCTGCTTCTCTTCATTAGCATGGCTAAGGGCCTGTCGATTTAATTTATTTTCAAAGAACCAACTTTTATTTGTTCAATTTTTTTGTTTCAATTTTGTTGATTTCTCCTCTAATTTTAATTATTTCTTGTCTTCTACTACATTTGTTGTTTTGCTCTTTTTTTTCTAGGTTTTTGAGATGTAGTGTGAGATCATTTATTTGTTGTTTTTTTTCTTTTTTTGAGGAAAGAATTCCAAGAAATGAATTTCCCTCTTAAAACTGCTTTCATTGTTTCCCACAGAATCCGGTATGTTGTGTCTGTATTTTCATTTGTATCTAAGAGATTTTTTTATCTCCTCCTTTATGTCTTCTGTAACCCATTGATTATTCAGTAACATATTGTTCATTTTCCATGTGATGTAGAATTTTTCCTTCCTTCTTCAATCATTAATTTCAAGTTTCATTCCATTATGATCAGATATGGTGCATGGTATTATCTCCATACTTTTATATTTACTAAGAGTTTCCATACGGCATAATATATGGTCTATATTTGAGTAGGACCAAAGTGCTGCTGAGAAGAACATGTATCCACTTTATGATGTTTGATATATTCTATATATGTTGGTTAAGTCTAGGTTATTGATTGTGCTATTGAGTTCTATAGTTTCTTAATTCAGATTTTCTCTAGAGGATCTGTCCAATGGCGAGGGTTGTGTGCTGAAGTCACCCGTAATTATTGTGCTATAGCCTATATGACTCTTGAACTTGAGGAGAGTTTGTTTTATGACTTGGCACCACCATTGTTTGGTGCATACAAATTGATAATTGTTATGTCTTGTTGGTGAATGTTGCCTCTTAACAGTATATAGTGTCCTTCTTTATCACTTTTGATTAACTTAGGTTTTAAGTTGATTTTATTCGATATGAGTATGGCCACTCCTTCTTGCTTCCGAGGGCCAACAATGGCTGCGAAGTCTTTCAGAATAAAATCATGTGATTTCCTGGCTGAGATTCCCATTGCTCTGTGTAAAGCCACCTTGGGCCTAGATCTCAGTTTGAAAGGGTGACAATCATGCGTGGCCTCCTAAAAACCAACACAATTCATATCAATACTTCTATGAGGTACGTTCCAGAACTCAGGCTCTAAGGGGAATCACACCAGAGTTCAACCCAGGTGGACCAAGTCATGTCTTCCAACCCCCACACAAATGAAAATTAAAACAAAAAAACTACCACATGGCCCTCATCTTCGTCCATAAAGACCCTCATCAAAAGTTCTGGATGGAAGTTTCCATGAGGGTTGCAACTAAAGACAGTTTTCAGAATAAGCTCCCTTGCCTCTAATTTTCCTAAAGTCAGGGTGGCCTGGACACCCTTCCTGTGAACCAGGAGTGATCAAAAAGGCCTGCCATTAATTCTGCTTTGTTTCTATAATTTGAGGCTTACTGAATGTCAGGTATAGATTTTTTATGTGATTTGGAGTCATGAGAAAATCCAAGCACATCTGGAGAGCATTCAAGAATTCATTTGACAAAGAGGATCCCTAATCTCACTTGAAGGGGGTCAGGAACCTAACAGAGAAAGGCAAGAATCTTCATCCACAATGACTGCTCTTTTTGCCATTTTGGTTTTGAATGCACACATGGGATCTTTCTTTAGATCCATCAGGTGCAGAGAATCGAAGCCACAGCCTCACACAGGGCCAAGAGGCAGATTCAGACAAATCCCTTTCCAAAGCAATTAAGCAAAGAGCCACAGGTGATGCCCATTTATTTCCATTTGAAATTTTTTTCTTCAGGCTTCACAAAGGGGTGGCCTGAGGCAAAGACCTTCCTGACATTCAGGGCAACAGAACCTTGATTGGTATACTGAGCTTGAATTATGTTCTGCACCGAGGTCTCAGATAAATCGATATACAATGGCATAGGACCGTGTACCTCGGATGATTGAATGTAGAAGAGAACATCCAGTCAAAAAGGGATAGTCTGTAGGATTAGGAAGATAGTCAGTAGGTTTAGGAAGAAGAGTGAGACTAGGAGTTGGACCAAAAGTTCTTTAGCAATAGGGTTTCAGTTAGAGAGTGAATGTAAATGTCAGCACATCTGAAGAGAAAGTCACAATGATGAACAGGGAAAAATATGTAGGAAAGCAGATATCAATAGAAAGATTAGGAAATCAGGCAAAGTATAAAGTGAGTGATAGGATTAGACATTTTCAACAGGCTTGAGGTTGAATATATAATCTTAGGAAAAAACAAATATGTAGTAATCAATAGGATTGACATTTGAGAGCATTAGGCACCCTGGACATGGATGTTTTTAGTAATCCATGGTCACTTTCCATTTAGGCTTTGGTACAATCATATGTGTGACCTTTGCATTTTGTGTCCAGAATACTACCGTGATAAAATTTATATGTTGATAAGGTGACATGAGTATTTCTTCCACCATTATGGGGAGTAATATTCTGGAAACTTATAAATTAGTACTGGTGATACAAATAGGTGTACCTTGTGTTGATTATTATTGAGATGTTGCATGAATAGACCAGATTGTGAATAAAGTATATAACTGGTTCCAACTTTAAATAATGGATTGAGTTTGCATCTGAAAATGTATTGGAAATCTTATATTGATATATCTACAATCATTCCAACCAGTTATATATGTAATGGTAAAATTAGGGTTACGGTTTATCGTGAAGAGTGAGTATTGCTTCAAAAATGATTATGGAATCAAAAATAATGTGTTTAGAAAGAAGTCTAGTGAAAAGACCAGTAAAGAAACATGGAGGAATACATGTGTTCTGAAGTAGTAAGTAAATGAGAGTGAACCAAATGCCTATAATTTTGTGAAGTTGTGGGTGAAAAAATATATCCTATGATGTCCATATACTGAAAAAATAGTAATGTACCAGTGTTGAGTAAAAATGAACTTCAAAATACACATCATGTCCCATAGCAATCTACTTGCATTGATGTTAAACTGGGTCAGGTACTGTAGAAATATTAGGATTTGTATGCACCACCTACTGAACTTAGTATTCAGTAGTAGGAAACCAATATGTATTACAGGTGTATAAATATTGCTGAAAATAATCTTGTAAAAATTGGATTTTGAACCCACATACATGAATATAAATGAATTTAGGGAGTGTATAATAAGACACATATTTTTCATATTTTTTTAAAATCTGGAGAATATATATACATATATATATATATATAATATATATATAATATATATACATATATAATATATATATATGTATATATATACACATATATATTTTTTTTCCAGATTTAAAAAAAAATACATACACACACACACACACACACATTAATATTTAGCAATATATATGCCAATCGAAATTCATCATGAAATATAATTCATCCACATATCCAAAAATATTCATTTTACTGAACATGGATTTATGTATAGTGTTTTTCACTAGGAAGCTCACCCATAGGTTGAACTTTCAGTCCTATCATTATTTAGGGAGAGTCATCTGTTCTCACAATTTTATATTCCAAAATCAGGGAGCTCACAAGATTGTCCGTGTGATACTAGGTAGGATGTTATATATATATGTATAAAAAAATACATGTGCTGAATAGGATACAGAGAAAGGGAGACAGGAATTTATATATGTGATAATTTTAAAAAATCATGGAGAAATATTACAATGAAAAGTTGACTAGATTTAAAACACATACTCTTGATAATGCAGAAGGCAAATAGAAGTATACACCATGCTTCCTATGAAAGGCCTGTATTTCTATTCGGTTAGGTTTCTTTCTCTCCATGATATTAGGATTAGTAGTCAGAGTCTAGTAGGGTATGGGTTAGTGTCAGGGATTCAGTATTTCAAATGGAAAATGGGAAAATGAATCTAATGTGTATGCAAAAATGTGATACACAAAAATCTTCCCTCTCTCATCCAGAACAATGCCTTGACATAACCATCGCTAAAAGTAAGACACAATTAGAGGAGAGGAGTTAGAAAATCTGAATATATATGTGGAATGGAAAATGCTCAGGAGTTCACAACACTGGAGGTGGTAGAACAGTTTCCAAAAGTAAGGGAGAGGGTAAACAATCCAGAAACATGGAGCTGTGCTGGCCTTGAGACTTCTTGAGAAACTTCCTCTGAGGTTGGGAACAAGAAATATATGTAATTGTTAGGAGATTTAGCTTCGTTTGTAGTGACACCATGAAATCTGGGTCTGCATCTCTATGACCTGGAGCACATGGTCCTTATTTTCTAATGAACATGAGGGAGCAGTTCTGAATTCTCTCTTTGTAGGTAAACTGTGGCCACTGGGAGCTAAGTGTCTTTCCGTGTGGACTGTGAAGCCATTTGGTGATCCTCCACTTTCCAGGGTGTTTCTTACTGCTGCACTGGGAGTTTGGTATTTGCTTCATGAAATACAAGGAGTTCAACTGGGACAAAATGCTGGAGGGAGTTCTGTCATGTGTGGTTGGTCAGGAACGCAAAGAGAATGTACGAACCAGGCTTCTATCCTACATAGCTTTCCCCTTGACTATAGCAACCTGATTCTGAACATTGCCCTGAAACCTCTCCATATGACAAGATGCCTTTACATATAAAGGTCTCCTGCCTGCACCATGTCAGTCGCAAGTCTTTCGAAGCCAATGGAAGATCCAGGTGGTCCTACCAAAAATATTTATTTACACACCTACAGTCCACTTCTCTAGGCCCACTACTCATTAGGCTCCAAATTACTGGCATCTCTGTTCTACACCATTTTCACGAAAACCAGTCAATCAAGGCACTCTTTGGTACACTCATGATCAGCAACAGGAAATCCAAAGTTTATCCAGTGCCACCTGGTCATGGGAATTTCAAAAATTTTATGGTATGAATCTAGTCATTTTTCAAAAATGAAGTTAGAGGCACTGTGGGTTTCAATTAATTCAGGAACCATTAAATGGTGAGGAATCTCATTTCAATGAAAGCTCTGGAGAACACTCACAGAAAAGCCTTCCAAAAGACTGGCCAAAAGGTCACATGAATCCAGACACATTGAGGTGTACAATGTGAGGTCCATATGTGTTTGGACTCTCAACTAGGGCTGCCAAGTCTTTAAGAATTAAATCATGTGATATCCTGGCTCAGAATCCCCGAGCTCTGTGGAAAGCCATCCTGGGCCTAGATCTCAATTTCCAAAGGCGATTCTCACGTGTGGCCTAGTAAAATCCCAAGAGAACTCACGACAATACTTCTCTGAGGTCAGATCCAGAACTCATTCTTTAAGGGGAATCACACCAGAGTTCAAGCCCAGGTGATCCGAGTCATCTTTGCCAACTACCGCACAAATTACCACAATTAAAACAAGAACACTCCCATATGGCCCTCATCTTCTTTCATATTGACACTCATCATAATTTTGCTGGAGGTTTCCATGAGGGGAGCAGACCAAGACAGTGTTCAAAATAAGCTCCTTTGACCCTCATTTGCCTATAGTAAAGGTGGCCTGGACACCCATCCTGTGAACCAGGAGTGATCAAATAGGCCTGCCATTAATACCGCTCCAATTCTCCAATTTGAGGCCTACTGACTGTTTGGTTTAGATTCTTTATGTGAATTTTAGTCATGAAATAACCAAGCACCTATGGGCTAGCCTCTGCAGGTTTTGAAGAACTCATTTGACCCAAAGGATCCCTATTTTCACTTGATGGAGTTCAGGAACCTTACAGAGGAAGTCGAGAGACTTCATCCCAATGGCTGCTCTTTCTGCCATTTTTCCTTTGGATGCAAGCATGGGAACTTTCTTTAGATCCACAGGTGCTGAGAATCTAAGCCTCAGCCACACACAGGGCCAGGGGGCTGATTCAGTCACATCCCTTTTCAAAGCACTTAAGAAAAGAGCCACAGGTATGCCCAATCATTTCCATTTGAAAACTGTTTTCTTCAGGCTTCACAAAGGGGTGGCCAGATGCAAAGAACTTCCTGACATTCAGGGCAACAGAACAATAGGTAAGCAAAAGGCCCAAAGCAGGGTTTCTCCTCTGAGACTTTCCTGGTCACACTGATATCTGAGTTTTCTGAGATGCTCGCCATCACCTACAGCTATCCAGTACATGGCTATGTCACAGAGCTTGGAGGTGGTACATATCTTGGACACAAAACCATGCTCCTATTCTTGAAATTGGCCGGAATTCAGGACGAAAATAGAAACTTAGGAAGGTAGCAGGTGTTGCTCATCGATAAGGCAAGCTACAGTCCATTCATAAACGGGGCAATATGAATGCTGAGAAGCTTTCTACTAGACACGACACATCCATTGATGAATTCTCTTTTCTAATGTCTACAACCACGGAAACAGTGGAATACACAGACATAGAAACACTCGCCCTGTGAAAAGACTTACTAGAAACAGTCCACTTCAAATGAAACAAACCGACTGTCCTACCTATTCTCAGAAAATGAGACAAAACCACAAACCCACAACCACACCCACAAAGGCACCTCCTTCCCCTAAGTAGGTCTTTGACTATCCGGAGTGTCCTCTGACTTGTAGGCCATAATACGTTCCCCCGAAATGGCCTGTCCTGTCTCAGATCTGGTCTCCTTGGCAAACTCTGTGAACTTCTCAGGAGCCAACGGTGAGCCACTAACGACTTTCTCAAGAAAAGCCCCACTTCCGAGCTTTCCTGGCATTTGGCCTTCTCACGTCTGAAGGTACCAAGAAAGACTGACTGCATTTAGTAAATCCAAACAAGTGAGACCATAGGGACTGGGACTGGGACTGGCTATGGGTGCCTGGCTTCCTGGATCCAAAGTTCAGAGAGTTCCATCACCATGGAAGTGAGGTGAGGTCACTTCCTTCCTGAACTGAATGAGGTCCCTGTCTTGGCAACCACTTTGTCTTAACTGTTACTTCCAAGGGTCCCATGAGATTGAGGCTGCCCCTACTTCCTGTGACACTTTCACAAGTTAGAATGGTATATCAACCATAGGCACCCAGGAATAGATCTCCACACAGGCCTGTTTTGGTCCATGTTCTCTACATTAAGAAGAGAATCTGATTCAGACACAACCTTTTATCCTGACTGGGTTGTTTGCCATGGAAGATGACTTTTGGTCTCTCAGGTCCTTCATAGCTGCCTACATCTTCTCCAGGGATCATTTCTGCATGGGCCTTTGAGGTTATCAGCAGGTGGAAGTTTCCCTACATTTCTGTATTGTAAAATCAACTCTTTCCCTGCTGTTCTATAAAGTTAGATTGAGGGAATAGTGTATGATTATGGTTAAAAACATGTTTGATTTGGGTTAGAAATCATTGTGCTGGATGAATAATGGTATTGGGAACCTGCTATGTGTATAAGAATATATAGGTGTAATATATGTATGAAAAAAGAAATCTAAGTATGATTTGAAGGCCAGAAGGGCATTGGGCCCTTGATTGGGATACGCAGCATTGAATTACGTTTTGCAGAGATGTCTCAGATAAATCGATATACAATGGCATAGGACCTTGTACTTTGCATGAATTAATGTAGAAGGAACATCCAGTCAAAAAGGGATAGTCGGTAGTGAAAGGTTAATAAAATAGGTACTTGCTATTTCCTGTTTTTCTGTATGCTTAAAAAAACACTGTTGAAATCTTGAGAAATGTTTGCTAATCTTGTTCTAGAATGTACTGTTCCCAACTGCCAAACTGCAGAATGTACTGCCTCACTCGGTGTCACGCGAACCGCCCACTCACCCTTACACATCAGTAAACTTCCCTCCCTTCCCTCTCCAAGGAATGTATGTAAGCTCTGCATAAGCTGTTCTCAGAGCTCTCTGATCTATTTAAGTTAGCTGTGAGCCCCAGCAAGCTGGACCCAAAATAACCCTTTGCTGTTGCATGAGACAGTCTCTTGGTAGTCTCTTCCTCCAACACTCACCTGACCTTTACATATTGAGGTTCCACCGAGTTCCGGCAGTGGCGGATGAGAGACCCCAACGGGCTCCTCTCGGAGCAAGTAAGGCGCCTCTTTCTGGTTTCAGGTGTCATGTTAGGGCTTGGCAAAATTGCTGGCGATGAAGAGCCTGGGGTCTCTCCGACGGTGGCTGAGAGACGTGTCACAGAGACATAGGGCACCTCCCTGGGGGACCCCAAAGAGGACTCAGAGAATCAAGGAACAATTGCTTCATCGACTCAGTGATATTTTCTTTTAGATTCGGTATTGCCATCCTATCGGGTTTTGCCGGCTACGCATTCCTGGTCTCAGTGTTGGATGTCCATTGCCTGTCTTTATGGTCTTGTCTTATGGTCTGTGTCATGTGTCTTTGCTTTTACTGTTTGTGTACCTTTCATTATGGGACAGAGCACTTCAATGCCTCTGTCCCTGACCCTTGATCACTGAACCAAAGTCCGCTTAAGGGCTCAGAATCTTTCTTTTTTTAGTAAAACGCTGGACCTGGCAGACTCTCTGTGCCTCAGAATGGCCCATCTTTGGAGTCGTATGGCCCCAAGAAAGATCTTTCTACTTCCCACTAATTTATAAAGTCAGAGATATTGTCTTTCAGCCAGGGCCACATAGCCATCCTGATCAACAGCCATATATCTTAACTTTTCAGGACCTCTGCAAATCTCCTCCTCCATGGGTGAAGCCTTTCCTTGCCCATGCCTCTGCTCATACTCCTTCCCACATGATCTCTCAAACCCTCACCTCTTCCTCCTCCTCCACCCTCTGTTTTCCCTGAGTCACAAGATTTGACTCTACTGGACTCTTCCTCCTCTCCTTATCCCCTGCCCTCGTCCCCTAACACACAACACACTCTAAGTGATTCCCCTGCTGCTGACTAAGCCTCTCTACCATTGGAGGAAGCTAAGCTGGTAATAGGATCTGATAATGGACCGATGTTCATGGCCCAGGTAAGTCAGGGGTTAGCCAGGAACCTGGGGATTAATTGGAAGTTATATTGTGCTTATAGACCCCAGAGTTCAGGACAAGTAGAAAGAATGAATAGAACCATTGAAGAGACCTTAATGAAATTAAGCTTAGAGACCAGCATAAAAGATTGGACTGTGCTCCTGACTTATGCAATGTTTCATGCAAGAAAAAATCCTTCTGTTTCTTTGAGTAACCTTACCCCCTGACAAATTCTCTATGGTGGCCCTCGTCCAGTAAGGGTCCTAAGCCCAACTGTAAGACCTAAGGATCCTTTCCACACCCTCTTGCTTGACAGACTTAAAGCTCTTGAAAGAACTCAGTGATACCTGTGAAAATAGCTGCCCACTGCGTAACAAACTGTGTACCAGGGGATTCCACATCCATATCAAATAAGAGACTTCATGTATGTAAGATGACATCAGGTGTCATCCCTGGAACCCAGCTGGAAAGGACCATACCAGGTGCTACTTATAACACCTACAGTGGTAAAGGTATACAGAATCACTTCTTGGATCCATGCCTCTCATCTCAAGCCTGCTCCTTGTCCAGAATCTTTCTGGAAACTGGAAAAGACTGGTAACAGTTTCAAATTGTGTATTCGCCATGTGGATAAGGTTATATACTCTCCCCTTGGCCACAAGTAGTCCTAACCCTCATCAGCCTTTTAAGCAGCGATGGCTGATCACAAATCCTACTGGAAAAGTGTATAATCTATCTCACATACATCCCCCTTAGGGACCTGGTGGCCATCTCTCCACCCAGACATTTGTCAGCTGGCCATAGGTTTTTTCTATTGGGATATCCCTGATGAAGAAAATCCCACTAAAATACCATTAAATCCCTTGTGTACCATAGATAATGGAAACAAACATTATGGATGTAGGGACACGCGAGCCAGATGCAGGTTGGCTAGCCTAGATTACTTGTTTGCCCGAGAAACTATCAAAGCCACAAACAGTAACGGCTGTGTGGGGGAAAAACCGACTTCTTCTGTATGTCATGGAGATGTGAGCATACAGAGGCTGCCTGATGGAACCCAATACTTCATCAAATTCAGTACACAGCATTGGCCATATTACCAAGTAGACAACAGAAAAAGGATGGCCCCCAGAGGGGTCTCTAGATCCTCAAATTTTGCGTGACCTTTTTAACTTCTGCAAGTGCTCAAAAGGGTGAAAGGAGATTCCCCTATGTGGAAGCCCTTTCCCTCCTTCACTCACATCCTGAACTACGCTTCTCCAATAGATTTTTATCCTCAGCCTTCTGCTCCAGACTCTCTGCTGTCACTCCCACCTCAGCAACGTGATTTCTCCCCTCCAATTACTAGATCAGAATCCCAAACCTCCACCAGTTCTCAGACAATTGCCCGCTTGTGAGGTAGCAGGTACTGAGGTACCCCTCCACCCACTCACTCCTCTCTCTTCCTGTCAGTGCCCACACCGGGTCCCACCAGGTCCTCTTTCCAGCTAACCCAAAGCTCAAACGAGCTGAGGAGAGCTCTCAGACCCTTATCCAAGATGTAATATAAATGGCCATTAAAGTTGCTTTGTCATCACTGAAAACAGGTTACTAAAATTTAAAGTCCCTCACAGGATTTTGGGATACTCACTCCCGTTTTCTGCTCTGCTCTACCTGTTCTACTGCTCAAGTTTTTTGCTAGGAAATTCCCAAACCCCTTTCCAATTATTCTTTTACATCTCTCTTTTTCCTCATTCTCAGATCCTCGGAGCTTCTCTCAGCCCCACCTTCCCCGTATTCCCCCTCTGTACCAGGCCCACAGAAAAGTCTTAAATGTCCTTCTCCAGAAGTCTTCACCATGGCTGAATTTAGAACTTTCAGCATAGAGTTTCTATAAAGAGTTCAATGTAGATAAACTTTCTCTTTTTGTATTGCCCTGTTATACTTGGCCACTGGCTAAAAAACTCAGTACTTCTAAGCTAGACAACCCCTAACTAGTTTTTCACAAAATATGTGAACAAGTCCTCTGGCCTTCAGCTGGGGCTTCACAGAAATGGCCACATTTCTAAGATAAAGAAATTACCAACTGGGCTCCGTTGTAACAGCTGGCAGGGGGAAAATAAGAAAGGGAATAAAAAGCTCTCCTCCTCCCAGGTGTCCTTGAAAATTTAACTTGCCCAGAACAGAGGAAAAATCACAAACATATACTGCTTTTTTGAACTTCTGCAGACTGTAAACTTCTGAGCCCCATCCCTTATATGTTGGGTACACAATTCTGAAACTACCTAAACTTGAGTTTCAGGGGACTAATTGATTACAACGGAAGCAATGCCCTCTGAATCCAGTTGCAACAATATAGGACTGTTTCCCTGTCTTCAGTGCTATCTTAGGTGCCTTGCCTTGTCTGTCCCTACAACAGCATAATTGTATATACTTAAACATTGTTTATGTTTTCATGAAATGGTCAACAGATGTGATTATTTTGAAATGTTGCAGATGTTTCCCAGAAAGCTCTATCATGACGCAGGTTCGTTTGAAGATCAAATAGGGGGGGCATACAACCGGTTCCACTGGGAACTTGTATCCCTCACTTTAGCCATCCTATTAGGAATAGGAGTTGCTGCACGGGTGGGCACAGGAACCACTGCCATTGTCCATGGGACACAACAAATGACCCAATTAGAAGAAGCAATAGAGCAAAACTAAGATATTAGAAACCTCCATCAGAGCTTTGCATGAATCTTTAACCTCTCTCTCTGAAGTTGTTTTAAAGAACAGTTGAGGGTTGGACCTCCTCTTCATTAGAGAAGGGGGCCTTTGTGCTGCATTGAGGGAAGAATGTTGTTTTTATGCTGACCATACTGGAGTTGTAATAAAATCTATGAGTAAATTTAAAAGACACCTTGAAGAGCATCAACAAGAGAGAGAGGCCCAAAAAGGGTGGCTTGAGTCTTGGTTCACACACTCCTCCTGGTTAACTACGTTTTTATCAACCCTGGCCGGTCCAATAATAATCCTCATATTATTACTAACTATAAAATCCTGTTTGCTCAACCGTGTAATTTCTTTTCTCCAGGCTCAAATTGGACGAGTTAAACTTATGGTAATACCCCACTAGCAGACATAGAATGTGACATCCTCCAATGATCATTTTTATGATTAAAAGTAGCCAGAAGAAGAAGTGGGGAATTAAAGTTTAATAAAATAGGTACTTGTCACTTCTTGCTTTTCTGTATGCTTAACAAAACACTATTGAAATCTTGAGAAATGCTTGCAAATCTTGTTCCCAGAATGTTCTGTCCCCAACTGCCCAACTGCAGAATGTACTCCCTCACCCAGGTGAATGCAAACCACCCTCTCACCCTGACCCATCAATAAAATTCCCTCCCTGCCCTCTCCAGGGAAAGTATATAAGCTCTATTTAAGCTATTCTCAGGGCTATCTGCTCTATTCAAGTGATCTCTGAGCCCCAGCATGCTGGACACCCAAAAAACCCTTTGATGTTGCAAGAGATAGTCTGTTGGTGGTCTCCTCCTCTGAAGCTCGCCCCACATTTACTTGGATGATTGAATGTAGAAGAGAACATTCAGTCAAAAACGATAGTCTGTAGCATTAGGAAGATAGTCAGTACTTTTATGAAGAAGGGTGAGTATAGGAATTGGAAAAAAATTTCTTTAGCAATAGGGTTTCGATTAGAGAGTGAATGTAAATGTCAGCACAGGTGAAGAGTCAGTCACAATGATGAACTGGGGAAAATATGTAGGAAAGCAGATATCAATAGAGACATTACAAAATCAGGCAAAGTATAAAGTGAGTGATAGGATTAGATATTTTGAACAGGGTTGAGTTTAAATATATAATCTTAGGAAGAAACAAATATGTAGTCACAATTAGGATTGACATTTGAGAGCATTAGGCAAATTTCAGGTGGATGAATATTTCTCAGAATAATCTTGTGAATAGTTGATTATAAATCCACATAATAAACAAGAATGAATTTAGGGAGTGTATATAAGACACATATATTTCATATTTTGAAAAATCTGGAGAGTATATATATATATATATATATATATATATATATATATATATATATATATATATACAAAACACACACACAGACAAAAAAGTAGCAAAATATATGTCAATCAAAATTCATTATAAAATATATATCATCCACAGATCTAAAAATATTAATTTTACTGAACATGGATTTATGTATAATGCTGTTCAACTAGCAAGCTCAACCATAGGTTGAATATCCAATTCCAACAAGTTTAGTAGGAGTGATCTCTTCTAACAATTTGTATCTGCCAAGTCAGCCACCTCACAAGAATGTACGTGTGGTACCAGGGAGGAATCTATATGTGCATATAAGAATACAGAGAAAGGGAGACAGGAATTCACATATTTGTTAACCTTAAAAATACATGGACAACTATTTCAACAATAAATTGACTAGATTCATAACTCCAACTCTGTATCATGCAAAAGAAAAGTACAACAATACACCAGGCCTACTCTGAACTGCTTGTATTTCGATTCTGTTTGGGTTATTTTTCTCCATCATATTAGAATTAGTAGTCAGAGTCTGGTCGGGTATGGGTTAGAGTCAGGGATTCAGTATTTTGAATGGAAAATAGAAAACTGAATCCAATGTTTATGCAAATATATGCTACAGAAAATTCTTCCCACTCTCCTCCAGAACAATGCCTTGACATTACCTTCGCCCCAAGTAAGACACAATTAGAAGAGAAGAGTTAGAAAATCTGTGAATACCTATCAGGAATGGAAAATGCTCCAGATTTCACATCTTTGGAGGCGGTAGAGGAGTTTCCAAAAGTAAGGGACATGGTAAACACTCCACAAATATGGAGCTCTGCTGGCCTAAAGACTTTTTGAGTATCTGCCTTTAAGGTTGGGCACTTAAAATATATGTTGTTTTCAGGAGCTTTAGCTTTATTTGTAGTGAGACAATCAAAGCTCGATCTGCATCTATGTGACCTGGAGGACATGGTTATTTATTTTTCAATAAAAATGAGGCAGCAGTGCTGAATTCTCTCTTTGTAGGTAAACTGTGGCCACTGAGGGCTAAGTGTCTCCCCGTGTGGACTGTGAAACAACTTGGTCATCCTCCAATTATCGTGGTGTTTCTTGCTGCTGCACTGGGAGTTTGGAATTTGCTTCATTAAATACAACGAGTTCAAATGGGAAACAGTGCTGAAGGGAGTTCTGTCAGCTGTGGTGTGCAGGGTCTCCAGGAGAATGCACCAACCAGGGTTCTATCCCACGTAGCTTGCCCCCTTGACAATAGCAACATGATTCTGAACATTGCCCTAAAACCTCTCCATATAAAAATATGCCTTTACGTATATGGGTCTGATGGCTGCACCATGTCAGTCTCAAGCCATTTGGAAGCCAGTGGAAGATCCACATGGCCCCACCACAGATGTTTTATCACTCACTTGTGTAACACTTCTCTAGGCCCACTACTCACTAGGCTTCTACTTACCAGCATCTCTGTTCTACACCATTTTCCTGAAACCCAGTCAATCAAGGCCCTGTCTGGTATATTCATGATCATCAACAGGACATCAAAGGTCCTCCAGTGACATCTGGTCATGGGAATTTTAAAAATTTCATGGTAATTATCTAGCAATTTTTCACGGATGAAGTTGGAGGCACTGTGGTTTGCAATTCATTCAGGAACCATTAAAGGGTTAGGAGGCTAATTTCAGGGAAAGCTCTGGAGCACTCTCACAGGCAAGGCTACCCAAAGAGTGGCCAAAAAGTCACATGAAGCGAGGCCAATTGAGGTCTATAAAGCGAGGTCCATGTGTGTTTTGAATCTCAATAATGCATGCCAAGTCTTTCAGAATAAAATCATGTAATATCCTGGCTGAGATTCCCAGTGTTCTGTGGAAAGCCAACCTGTGCCTAGATCTCAGGTTCCAATGGCAACTTCATGCCTGGCCTCCTAAAATCCCAACACAATTCATGGCAATACTTCTCTCAGGTCAGTTCCAGAACTCAGTCTATAAGGAGAATCACACCAGAGTTCAAGTCCAGGTGGACCCAGACAACTCTTCCAACCGCGACTCAAATGAAAACAATTAAAACCAAAATACTCCCTCATGGCCCTATTCTTCTTCCATATAGACACTAATCATAACCTCTTCCTGGAGTTTTCCATGAGTTGTGCAGCCCAAGAAAATGTCCAAAATAAGCTTCTTGCACCTCTTTTGCCTAACTTCAGGGTGGCCTGGGCACCCTTCCTGTGAATCAGGAGTGATCAAATAGGCCTACCCTTAATACTGCTCTGCTTATCCAATTTGAGGCTCTCTGACTGTGGGGTCTAGATTCTTTATGTGAATTGGAGTCATGAGAAAAGCCAAGACAGTGTCCAAAATCAGCTCGCTTGCCCCTCATTTGCCTAAAGTCAGGGTGGCCTGGACACCGTTTCTGTGAACGAGGAGTGATCAAATAAGCCTGCCGTTAATACTTCTGTGTTTCTCCAATTTGACGCCTACTGATTTCAGGTATCAATTCTTTATGTGATTTGGAGTTATGCGAAAACCCAAGCACCTCTGCAGGGAATTGAAGAACTCATTTGACCCAAAGAATCCCTATTCTCACTTGATGGAGTTCAGGAAATTAACAGAGGAAGGCAAGAGACTTCATCCATAATGAATGATTTTTTTTTTGCCATTATGGCTTTGGACGCACACATGGGACCATTCTTTAGATCCATCAGGTGCTGAGAATCTAAGTCATAGACACAAACATGGCCAAGAGACTAATTCAGACACATCCCTTCCCAAAGCAATTAAGCAAAGAGCCACAGGTGATGACATTCATTTCCATTTGAAAACTGTTTACTTCAGGCTTCACAAAGTGGTGGATTGAGGCAAAGAACTTAATGACATTCAGTGCAAAACAACAATAAGTAAGCAAAAGGCCCAAAGCAGGGTTTCTCCACTGAGACTTTCCTGGTCACACTGATATCTGCATTTTCTGAGATGCTCGCCATTCTCTTCAGCTATCCAGTACATGGCCATGTCACAGAGTTTGGAGGTGGTACATATTTTGGACACAAATCCATGAGCCTATTCTGGATAGTGGCCAGAATTCAGGAAGAAAACAGCAACTTAGAAAGATAGCAGGTGTTGCACATCAAAAAGACAAGCTGCACTCCATTCATATATTGGGCAGGTTGAATTATGGAAAGATTTACACTAGACAGTACACATCCATTAATGCATTCTCTGTTCCAATATCTACAACAACGGACACAGTGGGATACACAGACATAGAAACACTTGCCTTGTCAAATGACTTACTAGAAACTGTCCACTCCAAACCAAACTAACCGCCTTTCCCATCTATTCTCAGAACATGAGACAAAACAATAAACCCATACCCACTCCCACAAAGGCACCTCCTTCACCCAATTAGGTCTGTGACTATCCAGATTGTCCTCTGACAGGTGGGCCATACTATGTTCCCCTGAAATGGTCCGTCTTCTCTAAGATCTGGTGAAATATAAGTATGAAAACAGAAATCTAGGTATGATTTGAAGCCCAGAAGGGTTTTTCCCTTGATTGGGATACTTAGCTTTGAATTATGCTCTGCAAAGTTGTCTCAGATAATTCGATATACAATGGCATAGGACCTTTTACATTGGATGATTGAATGTAGAAGAGAACATCCAATCAAAAAGGGATAGTCGGTAGGATTAGGAAGATAGTCGGTAGGTTTAGAAAGAAGAGTGATTAAAGGATTTGGACCAAAAGTTCTTTAGCAATAGGGTTTCGATTATAGAGTGAATGTAAATGTCAGCACATATGAAGTGTCAGTCACTAGGATCAACTTGGGAAAATATGTAAAAAAGCAGATATCAATAGAAACATTATGAAATCAGGCAAAGTATAAAGTGAGTGATAGGATTAGACATTTTCAACAGGGTTGAGTTTGAATATATAAATTAGGAAGAAACAAATATGTAGTCACCAATAGGATTGACAATTGACAGCATTAGGCAACCTGGACATGGATGTTTTTAGTAATCCATGTACACTTTACATTTAGGCTTTGGTACAATCATAAATGTGAGCTTTACATTTTTTTGTCCAGAATATTACTTTGATTAAATGTATATGTACATCAGGTGACATGAGTATGTCTTCCACCATTTCTGCGAGCAATATATTGAAGATGTAAAATTAGAATCGGGGGTACAAAGAGGTGTACCCTGTGTCTATGAATATAGAGATAAAGCATGAATAGACCCTAATGTGAATAAATAATATAACTTTTTTCAACTTTAAAAAATGAATTGATCTAATATCTGAAAAATTACAGGAAATTGTATATTGATATACAATCATTCATTCCAAGCAGTTATACATCTAATGGTAATATTCGTGTTTTAGTTTATCATGAAGAGTGTGTGAGTTTTGCTTCAAAAGTGACTTTGGAAATCGAAAATAATGTGTTTGGAAAGAAGACTCATGAAAATACCAGTAAAGAAACCCTGACAATACATGTGTTCTGAAGCAAAAAGTGATTAAATTTGAAACAAATGCCTATAAATTTGTGAACTTGTGGATGAAATGTATATCCTATGATGTGCAAAAACTGAAGAAATAATAATGTACCAGTGTCGAATACAAATGAATAAAGAATTACATATCATGTCCCATAGGAATCTACTTGCATTGATGTTAGACTGGGTCAGTTACTGTAGAATAATTAGGATTTGTATGCATCATTCCCTGAAGTTAGTTTTCAGTACTAGGAAACAAATATGTATTTCAGGTGGATGAATATTTCTGAGAATAATCTTGTGAAATGTTGATTAAAAATCTACATACATGAACATGAATGAATTTAGAGAGTGTATATTAGACACATATATTTCATATTTTGAAAAATCTGGAGAGTGTATACACACACACACACACACAAATAAAAAACACTCACAGACATTAAAAAGTAGCAATATAAATGCCAATCGAAATTCATCAGTAAATATATATCATCCACAGATGCAAAAATGTTTATTTTACTGAACATGAGTTTATGTATAATGTTGTTCTACTAGGACGCTCCCTATAGGTTGAATTTTTAGTTCCAACAGCGTTTAGGAGGAGTGATCTCTTCTCACAATTTGTATCTGCCAAGTCAGCCACCTCACAAAGATGTACGTGTGATACCTGGTAGGATTCTATATATGCATATAAATATATAAGTGTGAATAGGCTAAAGAGAAAGGGAAACATGAATTCTCATATTTGTTAACTTTAAAAACACATGGAGATCTTTTTTCTATTAAACATTGAGCAGATTTATAACTCCTACCTTGTATAATGCAAAATGCAAGTCCAAGTATAGAACATGCCTCCAATGAACTGCTTGTATTTCTATAGGTTTGTGTTATTTTTCTCTATCATATTAGGATGAGTTGTCTGAGTCTAGTAGGTATGGGTTAGTGTCAGGGATTCAGTATTTCAAAAGGAAAATTGGAAATTGAATCCAATTTGTATGCAAATATATGCCACACAAATATCCTCCCACTCTCATCCAGAACAATGCCTTGAAATTACCTTCACCCCAAGTAAGACACAGTTAGAGGAGAATAAATAGAAAATCAGTGAATACATATCTGGAATGGAAAATGCTCAGGAGTTCACAACCTTGGAGGTTGTAGAGGAGTTTCCAAAAGTAAGGGACAGGGTAAACACTCCACAAACATGGAGCTCTGCTGGCCTAAAAACTTTTAGAGCAACTGCCTCTGAGTTTGGGAACGTGAAAATTATGTTGTTGTCAGGAGAATTGGCTTCCTTTGTAGTGAGACCATCAAAGCTGGGTCTGCCTCTATGTGACGTGGAGGACATGGTATCTTATTTTCCAATGAACATGAGGTAGCAGTGTTGATTTTCTTCTTTTTAGGTAAACTGTGGCCTCTGGGGACTAAGTGTCTCCCCGTTGGACTGTGAAGCCATTTGGTCCTCCTCCACTTTTTGTGGGGTTTTTGCTGCTGAACTGGGAGTTTGGTATTTGCTTCATGAAATTCAAGGAGTTCAACTGAGACACAGTGCTGGAGGGAGTTCTGCCATGTGCGGTGGTTAAGAGTCTGCAGAAGAACGCACCAACCACGCTTCTATCCCTCAAAGCTTGCCACATTGCATCCTTGTCCATAGCAACCTGATTCTGAACATTGCCCTGAATCCTCTTCATATAACAAGATGCCTTTAATTACAAGGGTCTGCTGGCTGCTTCATGTAATCCACAAGCCATTTGGAAGCCAATGGAAGATCCACATTGCTCCAACAGAGATGTTTTATCACACTCCTGCCCACCAAAGCTCTAGGCCCACTTCTCAGAAGGCTGCAACTTTCTGGCACCTCTGTTCTACACCATTTTCATGAAACCCAGTCAAGCAAGGCACTGTCTGGTACATCCATGATCAGCAACAGGACATCCAAAGGTTCTCCAGTGCCACCTGGTCATGGGAATTTCAAAAATTTCATGGTATTTATTTAGACATTTTTCAAGGATGAAGTTGGAGGCACTGTGGGTTTCAATTCATTCAGGAACCAGTAAATGGTGAGCAAGATTATTTCAATGAAAGCTCTGGAGAACCCTCACAGGCAAGGCTTCCCAAAGAATGGCCAAAAGGTCACATTAAGCCAGGCCCATTGAGGTCTACAATATGAGGTCCATGTGTGTTTTCACTCTCAACTATGGCTGCCAAGTGTTTCGAATGAAATCATGTGATATCTTGGCTGAAATTCCCAGAGCTCTGTGGAAAGCCACTCTGGGGCTAGATCTCAGTTTCCAAGGGTGACTCTCATACATGGCCTCTTAAATCACAACACAATACATGGCAATACTTCTCTGAGATCAGTTCCTGAACTCAGTCTATAAGGGGAATCACACCAGAGTTCAAGCCCAGGTAGACCTTGTTATGTCTTCCAACTGTCACACAAATATCCACAATTAAATCCAAAACACTTCCACATGGCACTCATCTTCTTCCATTTACACAATCATCATAACCTCTGGCTGGAGGTTTCCATGAGGGGTGCAGCCCAAGACAGTGTCCAATATAACCTCCCTTGTCCCTCTTTTGCCTAAAATCAGGGTGGCCAGGACATCCTTCCAGTGAACCAAGAGTGATCAAATAGGCCTACCATTAATATGGCACTGCTTCTCCAATTTGAGGCCTACTGACTGTGTGTTTTAGATTCTTTATGTGAATTGGAGTCTTGAGAAAAACCAAGCACTTATGGGCTAGCCTCTGCAGGGTTTTGAGGAACACATTTGAACCAAATGATCACTGTTCTCACATGATGGAGAACAGGACACTTACAGAGGAATGCGAGAGACTTCATCCACACTGACTGCTCTTTTGTCCATTTTCGTTTTGGATGCACACATGGGATCCTTCTTTAGATCCATCAGGTGCTGAGAATCTAAGCCACAGTCTCACACAGGGCCAAAAGACTGATTCAGACACATCCCTTTCCAAAGCAATTAAGCAAAGAGCCACAGGTGATGCCCTTTCATTTCCATTTGAAAACTGTTTCTTTAGGCTCTACAATGGTGTGGCCTGAGGCAAAGGCCTTCCTGACATTCAGGGCAACAGAACAATTGATGAGCAAAAGGCCCAAAGCAGGGTTTCTTCACTTAGAATTTCCTGGTCAAACTGATATCTGAGTTTTCTGAGATGCTCCCATTTCTTTCAGCTCTCCAGTACATGGCCATGTCACAGAGCTTGGAGGTGGTACATATTTTGGACACAAAACCATGAGCCTATTCTGGAGAGTGGCCAGAATTCAGAAAGAAAACAGGAACTTAGGAAGATTGTTGGAGTTGTCCACCCATAAGTCAAGCCGCAGTCCATTCATAAATTGGGCAGAATTCAGGAAGAAAACAGGAACTTAGGAAGATTGTTGGAGTTGTCCACCCATAAGTCAAGCCGCAGTCCATTCATAAATTGGGCAAGTTGAGTCTAGACAGGACACATCCAATGATTCATTCTCTTTTCTAATATCTAAAACCACGGACACAGTGGGATACACAGACAAAGAAACACTGGCCTTGTCAAACGACTTACCAGAAACAGTTCACTCCAAACCAAACAAACCGCCTTTCCTACCTATTCTCAGAACATGAGACAAAATCTCAAACCCACACCCACACACACAAAGGAAGCTCCTTCCCCCAAGTAGGTCTGTGACTATTGGGAGTGTCCTCTGACTGGTGGGCCAAACTATGTTCTGATGAAATCGCCTGTCCTGTGTCACATATGGTCTCCTTGGCCAAATCTGTGAAGTTGTCACTAGCCAGCGGTGAGCCACTACCTGCTTTCTCAGGAAAGGCCCCTCTTTAGAGCTTTCCTGACATTTGTTCATCCTCACCTCAGTAGGTACCAAGAAAGACTGACTCTGTCCTTGGTAAATCCAAAAAATACGACCACTGGGACTGGGACTGAGACTGGCTCTGGGTGCCTGGCTTCCCGGATTCCAAGTTCAGAGAGCTCCATCACCAAGGAAGTGAGGTGAGATTACTTCCTTCAGGAATTCTTTGAGGTCATTGCCTTGGCAACCACTTTGTCCTAACTGTTGCTTACAATACTCCTATGAGATGGAGGCTGCCCTTTCTTCCTGTGACACTTTTACAAGTTAGAATGGTATATCAACCATAGGGACCCCGGAATAGCTCTCCACACATGCCTGGTTTGGTCTATCTTCTCTACATTAACAAGAGAGAGGCTTATTCAGACACAACCCTTCATCCTGGGAAGGTTGTTTGTGATGGAAGATGACATTTGCTCTCTCAGGTCCTTCATAGCTGCCTACATCTTCTCCAGGGATCAAGTCTGCATGGACATTTGAGGTTCTCAGCAGGAGGAAGATACCCTACATTCCTGTATTGTAAGACGAACTCTGTCCCTGCTCTTCTGCAAAGTTAGATTAAGGTAAGAGTGTATGGTTAGGGTTAATAACATGTTCGATTTGGGTTACGAATCATTGCGAAGGATGATTAATAGTATTGGGAACCTGCGATATTTATAAGATTATAGAGGTGAAATATAAGTATGGAAACAGAAATCTAAGTAAGATTTGAAGCCCAGAAGGGCATTAGGCCCTTGATTGGGATACTTAGCTTATAATTACGTTCTGCACAGATGTCTCAGATAAATCGATAATCAATGGCATAGGACCTTACACCTTGGATGATTGATTTTAGAAGAGAACATCCACTCAAATTGAGGTAGTCGGTGGGATTAGGAAGGTAGTCAGTAGGTTTAGGAAATAGAGTGAGTATAGGATTTGGGGCAAAAGTTCTGTAGCAATAGGGTTTTTGTTATAGAGTGAATGTAAATTTCAGCACATGTGAAGAGTCAGTCACATGATGAACTGGGGAAAATATGTAAAAAGGAAAATATCAATACAGACATTATGAAATGAGGCAATTATACAGTGAGTGATAGGATTAGACATTTTCAATAGGGTTGAGATTGAATACATAATCTTAGGAAGAAACAAATATGTCGTCACCAATAGGAATGACATTTGAAAGCATTAGGCAACCTGGACATTTATCGTTTTAGTAATCCATGTTCACTTTCCATTTAGGATTTGGTACAATCATAAGTGTGATCTTTGCATTTTGTGCCCAGAAAAATATTGTGATCAAATGTGTATGTAGATCATATGACATGAGTATTTCTTCCACCATTACTGGGAGCAATATTTGAAGACATATAAATTAGTATTGGGGGTACAAAGTGGTGTACCCTGTGTCTTTGAATATAGAGATAATGCATGAATAGACCATACTGTGAATAAATATTATAACTGGTTCCACTTTAAATAATGGATTGAATTGATATCTGAAAATATATAGGAAATCATATATTGACATACAATCATTCACTCCAACCAGTTATATATCTAATGGTAATCTTAGGGTTATTGTTTATCATGAAGTGTGTGTGAGTTTTGTTTCAAAAGTGATTATGGAAATCGAAAATAATATGTTTGGAAAAAAGTCTCATAAAAAGACCAATCAAGAAATATGGAGGAATTCATGTGTTCTGAAGCAGGAAGTGATTGAAAGTGAAACAAGTGCCTATAAATTTTCTAAATTGTGAATGAAATATATATCCTGTTATGTGCATAAACTGATGAAATAGTAATGTACCAGTGTTGAATAAAAGTGAACGTCAAAATACACATCATGTCCAATAGGAATCTACTTGCATTGATGTTAAACTGGGTCAGTTACTGTAGAAATATTAGAATTGCATGCATTATTCACCAAAGAGAGTTTTTTTTTATTTTTATTTATAGTTGTTCAAAACATTACATAGTTCTTGATATATCATATTTTACACTTTGATTCAAGTGGGTTATGAACTCCCATTTTTAACCTGTATACAGATTGCAGAATCACATCAGTTACACATCCATTGATTCACATATTGCCATACTAGTGTCTGTTGTATTCTGCTACCTTTCGTATCCTCTACTATTCCCCCTGGCCTCCCCGCCCCTCCCCACATCTCTCTCTACTCCCTCTACTGTAATAAATTTCTCCTCCTTGTATTATTTTTCCCTTTCCCCTCAATTCCTCTTGTATGTAATTTTGTATAACCCAGAGGGTCTCCTTCCAATTCCATGCAATTTCCCTTCTCCCTTCCTTCCTCCTCTCATCCCTGTTTAATGTTAATCATCTTGTCATGCTCTTCATCCCTATCTGTTCTTAGTTACTCTCCTTATATCAAAGATGACATTTGGCATTTGTTTTATAGGAACTGTGTAGCTTCACTTAGCATAATCTAGTCTAATGCAATCCATTTCCCTGCAAATTCTATGATTTTTTATTTTTCAATGCAAAGTAATAATCCATTGTGTATAAATGCCACATTTTTTTATCCATTTTTCTATTGAAGGGCATCTAAGTTGGTTCCACAGTCTTGCTGTTGTGAATTGTGCTGGTATGAACATCGATGTAGCAGTGTCCCTGTAGCATGCTCTTTTTTGGTCTTTAGTGAATAGACCAAGAAGGGCAATAGCTGGGTCAAATGGTGGTTCCATTCCAAGCTTTCCAAGAAATCTCCATACTGCTTTCCAAATTGGCTGCAGCAATTTGCAGTCCCACCAGCAATGTACAAGTGTACCTCTTTTCCCACATCCTTGCCAGCACTTCTTGTTGTTTGACTTCATAATGGCTGCTAATCTTACTGGAGTGAGATGGTATCTTAGGGTGGTTTTGATTTGCATTTCTCTGACTGCTGGAGATGGTGAGCATTTTTTCATGTACTTGTTGATTGATTGTATGTCCTCATCTGAGAAGTGTCTGTTGAGGTCCTTGGCCCATTTGTTGATTGGGTTATTTGTTATCTTATTGTCTAATTTTTTGAGTTCTTTGTATACTCTGGATATTAGGACTCTATCTGAAGTGTGAGTAGTAAAGATTTCTTTTTAGTATGTAGGCTCCCTATTTACCTCTTATTGTTTCTTTTGCTGAGAAAAAACTTTTTTAGTTGAGTAAGTCCCATTTGTTGATTCTAGTTATTAACTCTTGTACTATAGGTGTCCTATTGAGGAATTTGGAGCCCAACCCCACAGTATGTACATCGTAACCAAATTTTTCTTCTATCAGACAGTGTGTCTCTGATTTGATATCAAGGTCCTTGATTCATTTTGAGTTAACTTTTGTGCATGGTGAGAAAAAGGGATTCAGTTTCATTTTGTTATATATGGATTTTCAGTTTTCCCAACACCATTTGTTGAAGATGCTATCCTTCCTCCATTGCATGCTTTTAGCTCCTTTATCAAATATAAGATAGTTGTAGTTTTGTTGATTGGTTTCTGTGTCCTCTATTCTGTACCATTGGTCCACCTGCCTGTTTTGGTACCAGTACCATGCTATTTTTGTTACTATTGCTCTGTAGTATAGTTTGCAGTCTGGTATCGCTATACCGCCTGATTCACACTTCCTGCTTAGCATTGTTTTGCAATTCTGGGTCTTTTATTTTTTCATATGGATTTCATGATTGCTTTCTCTATTTCTACAAGAAATGCCTTTGGGATTTTGATTGGCATTGGATTAAACCTATAGAGAACTTTTGGTAATATCGCCATTTTGATGATGTTAGTTCTGCCTATCCATAAACAGGGTATATTTTTACATCTTCTAAGATCTTCTATTTCTCTCTTTAGGGTTCTGTAGTTTTCATTGTATAAGACTTTCACCTCTTTTGTTAGGTTGATTCCCATTTTTTTTTTTTTAGGATATTGTGAATGGAGTGGTTGTCCTCATTTCCATTTCAGAGGATTTGTCACTGATATACAGGAATGCCTTTGATTTATGCGTGTTGATTTTATATCCTGCCACTTTGCTGAATTCATTTATTAGCTCTATTAGTTTCTTTGTAGAACCTTTTGGGTCTGCTAGGTATAGAATCATGTCATCTGCAATAGTGATAATTTAAGTTATTCTTTTCCTATTTATATGCCTTTAATTTCTTTCATCTGTCTAATTGCTCTGGCCAGTCTTTTGATAACTATATTGAACAAAAGTGGTGAGAGCAGGCATCCCTGTCTTGTTCCAGATTTTAGAGGGAATGTCTTCAATTTTTCTCCATTCAGAATGATGCTAGCCTGCGGTTTAGCATAGATTGCTTTTACAATATTGAGGAATGTTCCTGTTATTCCTAGTTTTTCTAGAGTTTTGAACATAAAGGGATGCTGTACTTTGTCGAATGCTTTTTCTGCATCTATCTAGATGATAATATGGTTTTTATTTTAAGTCTATTGATGTGGTGAATAACATTTATTGATTTTCGTATATTGAACCCTCCTTGCATCCCAGGGATGAATCCTACTTGATCATGGTGCACATTTTTTTGATATGTTTTTGTATCTGATTTGCCAGAATTTAATTTAAGATTTTTGCATTTAGGTTCATTAGAGATATCGGTCTTTAGTCTTCTTTCTTTGAAGTGTCTATCTGGTGTAGGAATCAGGGTGATATTGGCCTCGTAGAATGAATTTGGAAGATCTCCCTCTTTTTCAATTTTCTGAAATAGCTTTAAAAGTATTGGTATTAGTTCATATTTAAAGGTATTGTAAAACTCTGCTGTATACCCATACGGTCCTGGGATTTTCTTAGTTGGTAATCTTTGGATGGTTTTTTTTTTATTTCCTCAATTGATATTGGTATGTTTAGGTTGTCTATATCCTCCTAACTAACTCTGGTCAGATCATATGACTTAAGAAATTTTTTGATGCCTTCACTATCTTCTATTATTTTAGAGTATAAGGATTCAAAGTAATTTCTGATTATCTTTTGTATTTCTGAAATATCTGTTGTGATATTGCCTTTTTCATCCCGTATGATAGTAATTTGAGTTCTCTCTCCTCATCGTTAGCATGGCTAGGGGTCTGTCCATTTTATTTATTTTTTCCTCCAATTGGTGTGACGTGTCTACCACGCCCGTGGACCCCTGTGGTGTTCTGCCAATCAGTTGCAGGTCTGCCTACCTTGCAGGCGTGGGCGGCGGCACTGCTCTACTCCTACTCCAATTGGGGTGACGTGACTACCACGCCGGCGGGCCGCTGTGCCTGGTCCGCCGGTTGGTCGCAGGTCTGCCTACCTTGTGAGCACGGGCTACAGATCTGTTCTGCCCCTACTCCAAATATGGTAAAGTGTCTGCCGCGCCAGCCAGCCGCTGGGCCTCTTCTTCTGGTCAGGTGCAGGTCTGCTACCTTGCGGGCACGGGTGGTGGCTCTGCTCTGCCCCTACTCCAATTGGTGTGTCGTGACTACCATGCCGGCAGGTTGCTGTGCCTGTTCTGTGCGTGGGCGAAGGCTCTGCTCTGCCCCTACTCCTATTGGGGTGATGTGACTACCATGCTGGTGACCCACTGGGATTTTACTAGGCATGGGAGAAGGCTCTGCTCTGCAACTACTCCAATTGGGGTGACGTGACTACCACACCTGCGGGTCGCTGGGCCTGTTCTGTGCACGGGCGGCGGCTCTGTTCTGCCTCTACTCCAATTGGGTTGACGTAACTACCATGCAGGTGTGTCACTGGGTCTGTTCCAGTCGCGGGCAGCTGCTCTGCTCTGCCCCTCTGGCTTGATGACAAAGTGAGAGAGACCCGGGTGTTTGTGACTCACTTTCTTCACCAGGAGACCAACTGTTTCTGTCACTGCTGGTATCAATGAAGTTATATCCTCTGCTGCTTTCTGATGACATCAGAAATTTGCCATGTTGGTATCCCATGTGAAAGGCAGCATTTCGTTCCCTTTTCTGGGTGACCAAAGCAATGAGTGAGTCCTGATCAGCCCTCACAAGCCGTGTCTCAATCCTGTTGCCACTGCCTATGAAGGCTCGATTGATATTTACCTCCACAGTATTCAGCAAGACCCGGACCGAGAAGCAGTTTCCGCGGGTTCTTTAGCCCTGGGCCAGATCAGTTCCGAGAGGTGGAATTCGGCCGCTCTGGGCTTTGTGTATGTTCTAATAGGAGCAGGCTCCAAGACGGAGTTTCTGCAGGTTCTTTAGCACTGAGCCTGAGTAATTTGTCTGCAACACAAAGGTGAATGGCATCCTGAAATTACCTGTACTATAGCTGAATGAGCTTCAATCAGTCAAAAACAGGGATGGTGACATCAGCTCTCCAAGATAGTGGCCGCTGGCTTCCTCTGTGGTCTGACCGGTGTGGAGAACCGAATTGGACCGCATCCTTACCCATCTCAAACAAAGAATTCAGCACTTAGCACAGTGATTGCATACCTGGCAGGAGCTCACAGAATCCACACCGCTGTATATTTGCATTGCTATCTCTTCGTTTCCCAGTGCGCGCCGCAGACTCTAGCCACAGACCGATTTCCTGAATAAGCAGCATGACGCTCCATGCGGACAAATCACTCGTGTTTGAGCTCGCGTAGCTGATCCTCGTGAGATGGAAATATGTCCACTAGGTTTTGGAGCACCCCAATTTTGCTGGAAATTTCTAACAAGATATATTTTAGCCGTTATAACTCGTCATTCTCCCGCACAGTGACGCGGTACATGGGGGTGATGCACTCCCTTCACCACCATCATATGATCCCCCGAAGTTAGTTTTCAGTAATAAGAAACAAATATGTATTTCAGGTGGATGAATATTTCTGAGAATATTCTTGTGAAAACATGATTATAAATGCACATACATGAATATGAATGAATTTAGGGAGTGTATAATAAGAAAAATATACTTCATATTTTGAATAATCTGCAGAGTGAATATATATATATATATATATATATATATATATATATATATATATATATACACTCACAGACATTAAAAAGTAGCATTATGTATGCCAATCGAAATTCACATGAAATAATATATCATCCACAGATCCAAAAATATTCATTTTAATGAACATGGATTTATGTTGTTCAACTAAGAAGCTCACTCATATGTTGTATTTTCAGTTCCAACAGCGTTAAGTAGGAGTGATCTCTTCTCACAATTTGCAGCTGCCAAGCCAGCCACCTCACAAAATGTACGTGTGATACCAGGTAGAATTCTAAATGTGCATATGAAAATACATGTGATGAATAGGCTACAGAGAAAGGGAGACAGTTATTCACATATTTGTTAACTTTTAAAACACATGGAGAACTATTTCAATTAAAATTCGCTAGATTTATAACACCTACCATTTATCATACGAAAGGCAAGTCCAACTATACACCATGCCTCCTGTGAACCTCTTGTATTTCTATTCTGTTTGGGTTATTTTTCTCCACCATATTAGGATTAGAAGTCAAAGTCTAGTAGGGTATGTGTTAGTGTCAGGGATTCAGTATTTTGAATGGAAAATTGGAAAATGTATCCAATGTGTATGCAAATATGTGCTACACAAAAAATTCCCACTATCATTCAGCACAATGCCTTGACATTACCTTCGCCCCACATAAGACACAATTAGAGGAGAAGAGTTAGAAAATCTGTGAATACATATGTGGAATGAAAAATGCTCAGGAGTTCACAAATTTGCAGGTGGTAGAGGAGTTTCCAAAAGTAAGGGACAGGGTAAAAACTCCACAAACATGAAGTTCTGCCAGCCTAACATCTGGAGAAACTGCCTCTGAGGTTGGGCAATGAAATATATGCTGTTGTCAGGAGCATTAGTTTCATTTGTTGTGAGACCATCATAGCTGAGTCTTCATCTATGTGATCTGGATGACATGGATTCTTATTTTCCAATGAACATGAGGCAGCAGTGCTGAATTTTCTATTTGTAGGTAACCTGTGGCCACTGGGGTCTAAATGTCTCCCCTTGTGGACTGTAATTCCATTTGGTCATCCTCCACTATTCGTGGTATTTCTTGCTGCTGCACTGGAAGTTTGGTATTTGCTTCATGAAATACAAGGAGTTCAACTGGGACACAGTGCTGAAGTGAGTTCTGTCAAGTGTGGTGGGTCAGGTTCGTCAGGAGAATGCACCAACCAGGCTTCTATCCCACATAGCTTGCCCCATTTTCCATAGCAACCTGATTCTGAACATTGCCCTAAAACCTCTCCATATAACAATCTGCTTTTACATATAAGGGTCTACTGGCTGCAAAATGTCAGTCACAATCCATTTGGAAGCCAATGGCAGATTCACATGCCCCCACCACAGATGTTTTATTACACACCTGCCATCCACTACTCTAGTACAACTACTCAGCAGGATCCAACTTACTGGCATCTCTGTTAAACACCATTTTCATAAAACCCAGTCAATCAAGGCACTGTCTTGTATACTCATGATCAGCAACAGGACATTCAAATGTTCTCCAGAGCTACCCAGTCATGGGAATTTCAAAAATTTCATGGTATTGATCTAGCCAATTTTCAAGGATGAAGTTGGAGGCACTGTGGATTTCAATTCACTCAGAAACCATTAAATGGTGAGGAAGCTCATTTCAATGAAAACTCTGGAGAATTCTTACAGGCAAGGCTTCCAAAAGTGCCCAAAAGTCAGATTAAGCCAGGCCCATTGAGGTCTACAATGTATGTTCCATGTGTGTTTTGACTCTCAAATATGGCTGCCAAGTCTTTAAGAATAATATCATGTGATATCCTGGCTGAGATTCCCTGTGCTCTGTGGAAAGTCACCTTGGGCCTAGATGTCACTTTCCAAGGACAACTCTCATGCATGGCCATCTAAAATTCCAACACAATTCCTGGCAATAATTTTCTGAGATCAGTAAAAGAACTCAGTCTCTAAGGGGAATCACACCAGAGTGCAAGCCTAGGTGGACCCAGTGATCTCTTCCAACCACCAGACATATGTCCACAATTAAAACCAAACACTCTCACATTGCCCTCATCTTCTTCCATATAGACACTCATTATATCCTCTGGCTGGAGGTTTCCATAAGGGACGCAGCCCACGACAGTGTCTAAAATAAGCTCCCTGCCCCTCATTTGCCTAAAGTCAGGGTGGCCTGGACTCTCTTCCTGTGAACCAGGAGTGATCAAATAGGCCTACCTTTAATATTGCTTGGCTTCTCCAACTTGAGGCCTTCTAGCTTTGGGGTTTAGATTCTTTAAGTGAATTGGAGTCATGAAAATCAAGCACCTATGGCCTAGCCTCTGCAGGGCTTTGAAGAACTCATTTGACCCAAAGGATCCCTATTCTCACTTGATGAATATCAGGAACCTACCAGAGGAAGGCAAGAGAGTTCATCAACAATATCTGATCTTTTTGCCATTTTGGTTTTGGATGCACGCATGGGATCTATCTTTAGATCCATCAGGTGCTGAGAATCTAAGCCACAGCCTCACACAGGGCCAACAGGCTGATTCAGACATATCCCAATCCTAAGCAATTAAGCAAAGAGCCACAGGTGATGCCCTTTCATTTCCATTTGAAAACTCTTTTCTTCAGGCTTCACAAAGTGGTGGCTTGAGGCAAAAAACTTCCTGACATTCAACAGAACAATAGGTAAGCAGAAGGACCAAAGCAGGGTTTCTCCACTGAGACTTTCCTGGTCAACAGATATCTGAGATTTCTGAGATGCTAGCCATTTCCTTCAGCTTCCAGTACATAACAATGTCACAGATCTTGGAGGCGGTACAAATCTTGGACACAAAACCATGATACTATTCTGGAGAGTCGCCAGAATTGAGAGAGAAAACAGGAAATTAGGAAGCTTGTAGGTGTTGCCCATCCATAAGGCAAGCCAGAGTCCACTCATGAATTGGGCAGGATGAATTCTGGGAAGCTGTCTACTAGACAGAACACATCCATTGATACATTGTCTTTTCTAATGTCTACAACAATGGACTCAGTGGGATACACACACACATAGGAACACTCGCCTTGTCAAAGGACTTAATACAAATATTCCACTCCATACCAAACAAACCGCCTTTCCTACCTATCCTCAGAACATGAGACAAAACCACAAACTCACACCCACACCCACAAAGGCACCTCCTTCCCCCTAGTAGGTCTGTGACTCCCCAGAGTATCCTCTGACTAGTGAGCCATACTATGTTCCTCCAAAATGACCTCTCCTGTCTCAGATCATGTCTGCTTGGCCAACTCTGTGAAGTTCTCAAGAGCCAGCGGTGAGGCACTACCTGCCTTCTCAGGAAAAGCCCCTCTTCAGAGGTTTCCTGGCATTTGGCCTTCCTCACATCTGTAGGTACCAAGAAAGACTGACTCTGTCCTTGGTAAATCCAAACATGTCAGACCACTGGGACTAGGACAGAGACTGTCTCTGGGTGCCTGGATTCCTGGATTTCAAGTTCAGAGAGTTCCATCACCAAGGAAGTGAGGTGAGATCACTTCCTTCAGGATCTGAATTATGTCACTGCCTTGGCAACCACTTTGTCCTAACAGTTGCTTCCAAAATACTATGAGGTGGAGGCTGCCCTGATTTTCATGGGACACTTTCTCTAGTTAGAATGTTATATCAACCGTAAGCACCCGGGAACAGCTTCCACACAGGACTGGTTTGGTCCATGTTCTATACATTAAGAAGAGAGAGATTGATTCAGACACAACCCTTCATCCTGACCAGGATGATTGCCATGGAAGATGACTTTTGCTTTCTGAGGTAATTCATAGCTGCCTTCATCTTCACCAGGGATCACTTCTGCATGAACATTTGAGTTTCTCAGCAGGTGAACATCCCCTAGATTCCTGTAGTTTAATACACACACTGTTCCTGCTCTCCTGCAAAGTTAGTGTATGGTTAGGGTTAATAATATGTTCGATTTGGGTTAGGAATCATTCTGCAGGATGAATAATGAGATTGGGAACCTGCGATATTTATAAGAATATATAGGTGAAATATATGTATGAAAACGGGAATCTAAGAAGGATTTGAAGCCCAGAAGGGCATTGAGCCCTTGATTTGGATACTTAGTGTTGAATTATGTTCTGTACAATTGTCTCAGTTAAATCGAAATACAGTGGCATAGGACCTTGTACCTTGGATGATTGAATGTAGAAGAGAACATCCAGTCAAAAAGGGATAGTCAGTAGGATTAGGAAGATAGTCAGTAGGTTTAGGAAGAAGAGTGAGTATATGATTTGGAATAAAAAGCTTCTTTAGCAATAGGGTTTCGTTTAGAGAGTGAATGGAAATGTCAGCACATGTGAAGAGTCAGTCACAATGATGAACTGGGGAAAATATGTAGGAAAGCAGGTGTCAATAGAGACATTACGAAATCAGGCAAAGTATAAAGTGAGTGATAGGATTAGACATTTTCAACAGGGTTGAGTTTGAATACATAATCATAGGAAAAAACAAATATCTCGTCACAAATGGGAATGACATTTGAGAGCATTAGGCAACCTGGACATGGATGTTATTAGTTATCCACGTTCACTTTCCTTTTAGGCTTTGGTACAATCATAAGTGTGACATTTTTATGGTTTTTTTTTTTGTTCAGAATATTACTGTGATAAAATGTATATGTAGATCAGGTGGCATGAGTATTTCTTTCACCATTTCTGGGAGCAATATTTTGAAGACGTATACATTAGTATTAGGGGTACAAAGAGGTGTACCCTGTGTCTATTAATATAGAGATAATGCATGAATAGACCATACTATGAATAAATAATGTAACTGATTCCACTTTAAATAATGGATTGAATTGATATGTGAAAATATATAAGAAATCTTATATTGATATACAATCATTCATTCCAACCAGTTATATTTCTAATGGTAATATTAGGATTATGGTTTATGATGAATGGTGTTTGAGTTTTGCTTTACACGTGATGATGTTAAACAAAAATAATATGTTTGGAAAGAAGTCTCATGAAAAGACCAGTCAAGAAACATGGAGGAATACATGTGTTCTGAATCAGGAAGTGATTGATCGTGAAACAAATGCCTATAAATTTTCTAATTTGTGACTGAAATATATATCCCATCATGTGCATGAACTGAAGACATAGTAACGTACAAGTGTTGAATAAAAATGAAAGTCAAAATACACATCATGTCCCCTAGAAATCAACTTGCATTGATTTTAAACTGGCTAAGTAACTGTAGAAATATTAGGGTTTGTATGCACCATTCACTGAATTTAGTTTTCAGTACTAGGAAACAATATGTATTTCAGGTGGATGATTATTTCTGAAAATAATCTTGTGGAAAGTTGATTATAAATCCACAGATATGAATATGAATGAATTTAGGGAGTGCATAATAAGACACATATATTTCATATTTTGAAAAATCTAAAGAGTATATATATATACACACACACGCAAAAGCACAGATATTAAAAAGTATCAATACAGGAGATCCATTATGAAGGCAGGCATGGAGAAATCAAGTCTCTGATCTCTTCAGCTGCGCGGGCATAGGGAGTCGTAAACTGTCTAAATGCTGTTTGCTCAGAATCACTAGGCAATATTGACCTGTTGTGAATCTGGGGTGAACAGTCTGGGCCCCTCAGAACACACACAAAGCCCGGATTGGCTGCATTCAAGCTTAGATTCGTCTGGTTTTTGTGACTCAGCACTAACATTCCCGCTGAAATAACTGGTCGGGCTTTCTGAATTGAGAGGTAAAAGCCAACTGAGCCTTCATAGGCAGTGGCCACAGGATTGAAATGGGGCTTGGGAGAGATAGTCAGGACCCACCTGTTGCATTGGTCTCCCAGCAAAGGGAACAAACGGTCACCATTTGAATGGGATACCACCATGGCAGAGAACTGACGTCACAGGCGGAGGAGATAACTTCATTGAAACCAGTGCGACAAGTGTGTAATCCCATTGCCATATCTCTCAACAACGCAGGGAAACCTCAAGGGCCCTTCCCATCTCTGCCGTAATGGCCCCTCCCAGCTCTCCAAGGAGCGCGATACCCAGACCTAGGGAATCAAGATTGGCTCGGGACTCGCGGCGTGGAATTCCCTGCTACCGCTCCCACCAGTGCTGACAATTGAGGTCTCTTACACCACCTACCGGGGCCATGGCTCCTGAAGGGCAAGCAAATTCGCTGGAGGTTCTCAGCCCCAAGCTCTACAAACTTATTGTCTGAGGAAGGCAAACAAGGAGAGTGTGCCCAGGCGTTCATGGAAACAGGGCTACCAGGAGCAGAGGCCTGGCTTGTAACCAGTATTGTGGTGAGCATCACAGGTGAGTGGGGCCTGGCTTGAGGAAGCACAAGAGAAAGCCCTAGGCACTCAGAATTGGAGACCCGCCCAGTCTGGGAGGAAGAGCTGCTGCACAGTGATTGGTTCTCACTTATTGAGAGGAGAAGCTTGGCCCAGTGCACACAGCTCCACCTACTGGAAGAGAAGTTATTTGAACTCTAGGACTGCATGTATTATTATTATTTTTTTATTTGTTTTTTTTTCTTTCATTTTCATTTTTGTTATTGTTGTTCTTTAACTTTTTTAAATGTTTTTATTTTTTAATTTTTTTATTTTATTATTATTATTATTATTTTAAATTTTAATTTTCAATTTTTTAATCATCATCATTACTTAAAACTTTCTTTCTTTATTTTCTATTTTTTTCTTTTGTCTTTTCATTTCTTTTCATTTTTCTTATTCTCCCTTCCTTGAATTCTACCTGCCTACTCTCATTCTCTTTAGTGACTTCTCCCTTCCCTTCTAATATCTTTCCTCCCAAGCATCAAATAAATTTATAAGAGTAAGCAGTAACTCAGTAGTCAAACAGAACAAGAAGTAACATGAGCAGCATATAAAAACAAAGAAGAAAAGGATTACGAACAATGAAGGACAGCCTAAATATTCAAGAGCACCTAGAGTCATCAGAAAAATGGTCATATAAAGAACTCAAGTAATACCTTAGACAGATGGAATGGAACCTTAAAGAGGATACGAGACAGCAAAAACAAACAGTGATAAAACGCATTGAAAATGAATTACATAAACAGATAAAATGAGAAATTAAGCATCTTTATCAGGAGATAGAGATTATTAGAAAAATCAAACAATAATTCTAGAAATCAAGGAAATGATAAACCAAATTAAAAACTCAATTGAGAGTATCACTAACAGAGTAGAGCAAGTAGAAGACAGAATGTCAGATAATGAAGACAAAATATATCATCTTGAAAAAAGTCTAGCCAACAAAGAAATGCTGTAAAAAATTATGAGAAAACATTCAAGAGATATGGGATAACATAAAAAAACAAACTAATGAGTCATATGGATAGAGGAAGGTACAGAGATTAAAACCAAGGGAATGAGAAACCTGGTGAATGAAATAATTGCAGAAAACTTTCCAGAAATAAAAATGGAAACGGATAAACAAATTGTAGATGCTTACAGGACACCGAGCACACAAAATCACAGCAGACCAATGCCAAGACACATTGTTATAAAGATATCCAATATACAGAACAAAGAGAAAATATTAAAAGCTACCAGAGAAAGGAGGCAGATTACAACCATTACAATCAGGGGTAAACCAAAAAGTTTAACAATGGATTTTTCATCATAGACGCTGGAAGTGAGAAGATCCTGGAACAACGTACTTCAAACACTGAAAGACAATGGATGCCAACCAAGAATTATGTATCCAGCAAAATTAAGCTTAAGATAAGACAACGAGATAAAAATATTTCATGATAAACAAAAGCTAAAAGAATTTCAGCCAGATAACCAGCATTGCAAAGCATCTTGAGCAAAACACTACACGAGGAAGAAATGAAAATCAACAACGAAAACCATCAGTGAGAAGTGCCTCAGTAATGACAGAGGGAAGGGGAAAAGCAAATCATGGAGAATCAAACTAATTAAAAAATATATATATAAAAACATGGGTGGCAGTACAAACCATATATCAATAGTAACTCTAAATGATAATGGCTTAAACTCTCGAATAAAGTGACATTGGCTTGTAACTTGAAATAAAAAAAAAACCAAATCCAACAATATGTTGCCTCCAAGGGACACATCTGAATGGAAAAGACATACACAGGCTGAAGGTGAAAGATTGGGAAAATTTATACTATGCACACGGTCCTCGAAAGCAAGCAGGGGTGCCCATCCTCCTATCGAATAAAATCGACCTCAAGACTAATTTAATCAAAGGGATAAGGAAGGACTTTATATACTGTTAAAAGAAACCATTCACCGACAAGACATAACAATTGTCAATATTCACGCAGCAAATAATGGTGCTGCGACGTTCATAAAACAATTTATCCTCAAGTTCAAGAATCAAATAGACCACAATACAATAATTATGGGTGACTTCAACTCACCTCTCTCACCATTGGACAGATCCTCCAAACAAAAGTTGAATAAAGAAACTATAGAACTCAATATCACAATCAATAACCTATACTTAACTGACATATATAGAATATATCAACCATCATCAAGTGGATATACTTTTTTCTCACCAGCACATGGATCCTTCTCAAAAATAGACCATATGTTATGCCATAGGGCAACCCTCAGTAAATATAAAGGGGTGGAGATAATACCATGAATTTTTTGTGATCATAATGGAATGAACCTGGAAACCAATGATAAAGAAGGAAGAAAAAATCATACATCACATGCAAAATGAAGAATATGTTACTGAATGATCAATGGGTTACAGAAGACATAAAGGAGGAAATCAAAAAATTCTTAGAGATAAATGAAAATACAGACACAACATATCAGATTCTATGGGACACAATGAAAAGAAGTTTTAAGAGGTAAATTCATCGCCTGGAGGTCATTCCTCAAAATAGAAAAAAAAACAAACAAACAAATGAGCTCACACTTCATCTCAAAGCCCTAGAAGAAGAAGAGCAAAACAACAGAAAATGTAGCAGAAGGAAAGAAATAATTAAAATCATAGCGAAATTGAAACAAAAGAGACTATTGAAAAAATTAACAAAAATAAAAGGTGCTTCTTCAAAAAGATAAATAAGATCGACAGACCCTTAGCCATGCTAACAAAGAGAAGAAGAGAGAGAACTCAAATTACTAACATACGGGATGAAAAAGGCAATATCACAACAGATGCTACATAAATACAGAAGAAAATTAGAAATTATTTGGAAAAACTGTATTAAAATAAAATAGAAAATAGTGAAGACATCGATAAATTTCTTAAGTCATATGATTTGACCAGACTGAGTCAGGAGGAAACACACAATTTAAACTGACCAATATCAATGGATGAAGTAGAAGAAGCAATCAAAAGACTACCAACCAAGAAAAGCCCAGGAACGGATGGGTATACAGCAGAGTTTTACAAAACCTTTAAAGAAGAATTAATACCAATACTTTTCAAGTTATTCAGGAAATAGAAAAACTGGAAGCTCTGCCAAATTCATTCTATGAGGCCAACATCACCCAGATTCTGAAACCAGACAAAGACACCTCAAAGAAAGAAAACTACAGACCAATATCTCTGATGAACCTAGATGCAAAAATCCTCATTAAAATTCTGGCGAATTGGATACAAAGGCACATCAAAAAAATTGTGCACCATGATCAACTTGAATTCATCCCTGGGATGCAAGTAGGCTTCAATATATGGAAATCAATAAATGTTATTCACAACATCAATAGACTTAAAGATAAGAACCATATGATCATCTTGATAGATGCAGAAAAACCATTCAACGAAGTAGAGCATTCCTTTATGTTCAAACCATTTTAAAAACTAGGGATAACAGGAACTTACCTCGACATTGTAAAAGATAACTATGTTAAGCCTCAGGCTAGCATCATTCTGAATGGAGAAAAATTGAAGGCATTCACTTTAAAATCTGGAACAAGGCAGAGATATCCTCTATCACCACTTCTATTCAATATAGTTCTCGAAAAACTGGCCAGAGCAATTAGAGAGATGAAAGACATTAAAGGCATAAAAATAGGAAAAGAAGAACTTAAATTATCACTATTTGTAGATGACATGATTCTATACATAAAAGACCCAAAAGGGTCTACAGAAAAAACTACTAGAACTAATAAATGAATGCAGCAATGTGGCAGGATATAAAATCAACATGCATAAATCAAAGGCATTTCTGTATATCAGCGACAAAACTTCTGAAACAAAAATGAGTCAAAACACTGCATTCCCAATTTCCTCAAAATAATTAAATACTTGGGAATCAACCTAACAAAAGAGGTGAAAGATTTATATAATGCAAACTACAGAACCCTAAAAAGAGAAATAGAATAAGATCTTAGAAGATGGAAAAATATACCCTGTTCATGGATAGGCAGAACTAACATCATCAAAATTGCTATATTACCAAAAGTTCTCTATAGGTTTAATACAATGCCAATCAAAATCCCAAAGGATTTTTTTTGTAGAAATAGATAAAGCAATCATGAAATTCAAAGGGAAAAATAAAAGACCCAGAATAGCAAAAGCAATTCTAAGCAGGAAGTGTGAATCAGGCAGTATAGTGATACCAGATTTCAAACTATATTACAGAGCATTCATAACAAAAACAGCATGGTACTGGTACCAAAACAGGCGGGTGGACCAATGGTACAGAATGGAGGACACAGAGACTAATCCAAAAATCTACAACTGTCTTATATTTGATAAAGGAGCTAATGGCCTGCAATGGAGGAAGGATAGCATCTTCATCAAATAGAGTTGGGTAAACTGGAAATCCATATGCAACAAAATGAAACTGAATCCCCTCCTCTCGCCATGCACAAAAGTTAACTCAATGTGGATCAAGGAGCTAGATTCAAATCAGAGTCTCTGCGTCTGATAGAATAAAAAGTTGGCTCCTATCTACATATTGTGTGGTCAGGCTCCAAATTCCTTAATAGGACACCCATAGAATAAGAGTTAATAATAAGAATCAACAAATGGGACTTACTTAAACTGATTTTTTTTCTTAAAGAGAGAAACAATAAGAGAGGTAAATATGGAGCCTACATCATGGGAACAAATTTTTAGTCCTCACCCTTCACATGGAGCCCTAATATCCAGAGTATACAAAGTATACAAAGAACTCAGAAAATTAGACAATAAGATAACCAATAACCCAATGGGCCAAGGACCTGAACAGAAACTTCTCAGAGGAGGACATAGAATCAATTAACAAGTACATGAAAAAATGCTCTCCATTTCTAGCAGTAAGAGAAATGCAAATAAAAACCACCCTAAAATACCATCTCAATCCAGTGAGATTGGCAGGCATAATGAAGTCAAACAACAACAAGTGCTGGCGAGGATGTGGGGAAAAGGGTACTCTTGTACATTGCTGGTGGGACTGAAAACTGGTGCGGCCAATTTGGAAAGCAGTATGGAGATTCCTGGGAAATCTGGGAATGGAAGCACCATTTGATCCAGCTATTGCCCTTCTCGGACTATTCCCTGAAGACCTTAAAAGAGCGTACTACAGGGATACTGCCACATCGATTTTCATAGCAGCACAATTCACAATTGCTACACTGTGGAACCAACCCAGATGCCCTTCAATAGATGAATGGATAAAAAAATGTGACTTTTATATACTATGGAGAATTACGCAGCACTAAAAAATGACCAAATCTTGGAATTTGCAGGGAAATGCATGGCACTGAGCAGATTATTGTTAGTGAAGCTAGCCAATCACTAAAAAACAAATGCCAAATGTCTTGTTTGATATAATGAGAGCACCTAAGAACAGAGCAGGGAGGAAGAGCATGAAGAAAAGATTAACATTAAGCAGAAACATGAGGTGGGAGGGAAAGGGAGAGAAGAGGGAAATTGCATGGTAATGGAGAGAGACACTTATTGTTACACAAAATTACATATAAGAGGTTGTGGGAAAATAAACAAGGAGAGAAATGATTTAGAGTAGGTATGGTAGAGAGAGAAGATGGGAAGATAGGGGAGTGGGGATAGTAGAGTATAGGAAAGGTAGCAGAATACAACAGTAACTAATAGGGCATTATGTAAAAATATGGATGTGTAACTAATGTGATTCTGCAATCTGTATTTGGAGTAAAAATGGGAGTTCATAACCCACTTGAATCTAATGTATGAAATATGATATGTCAAGAGCTTTGTAATGTTTTGAGCAACCAATAAAAGAAAAAAAAAGTAGCAATATATATGCCAATAGAAATTCATCATGAAATGTATATAATCCACAGATCGAAAAATATTCATTTTACTGAACATGGATTCATGTATAATGTTTTTCAACTAGGAAGCTCACCCATAGGTTGAATTTTCAGTTCCAACAGCGTTTAGGAGGAGTGATCTCTTCTCTCAATTTGCATCTACCAATTCAGCCACCTCACAAGTGTATACGAGTGATATCAGGTAGAATTCTATATGTGCATATAAACATACATGTGCTGAATAGGCTACAGAGAAAGGGAGATAGGGATTCACATATTTGCTAATTTTAAAAACACATGTAGAACTATTTCAACAAAAAATTGACTAGACTTATAACTCCTACATTATATAATGCAAAAGGCAATTCCAACTATACACCATGCGTCCTCTGAACTGCTTGTGTTTCTTCTCTTTTTGGCTTATTTTTCACCATCATATTAGGATTATTAGTCAGAGACTAGTAGGGTATGGGTTATAGTGTCAGGGATTCAGTATTTCAAATGGAAATTGAAAAATGAATCCAATGTGTATGTAAATATGTGCTACACAAAAATCTTCCCACTCACATCCAGAACAATGCCTTGACATTACATACGCCCCAAGTAAAACACAATTAGAGTAGAAAAGTGTGAAAATCTATGAATACAAATATGGAATGGAATATGCTCGGGAGTTCACAACCTTGGAGGTGGTAGAGGAGTTTCCAAAAGTAAAGGACAGGGTAAACACTCCACAAACAAGGAACTCTGCTGGCCTAAGAATTCTTGGGAAACGGCTTCTGAGGTTGGGCACTTGAAATATATGTTGTTGTCATGAGCTTTAACTTACTTTGTAGTGAGACCATCAAAGCTGGGTCTGCATCTATGTGACCGAAAGACATGGTTTCTTATATTCCAATGAACATGAGGCAGCAGTGCTCAATTCTCTCTTTGTAGCTAAACTGTGTCCATTGGAAGCTAAGTGTCTCCCGGTGGGGACTGTGAAGACATTTGTTCATCCTCCACTTTTCGTGGTATTTCTTGCTTCTGCACTGGGAATTTGGTATTTGCTTCACAAAACATAAAAAGTTCATCTGGGATACAGTGCTGGAGGGAGTTCTGTCACGTGTGGTGGGTCAGGGTCTGCAGGAGAATGCACCAACCAGGCTTCTATCCCACATAGCTTGCACCAATAACCATAGCAACCTGATTCTGAATATTGCCCTGAAAACTCTCCATTTAACAAGATGCCTTTACATATAAGGGTCTGATGTCTGCACTATATCAGTCACAAGCCATTTGGAAGCCAATGGCAGATTCACATGGCCCCACCATGATGTTTTATCACACACCTGCCCATCACTGCTCTAGGCCCCCTACTCAGCAGGCTCAAAATTACTGGCTTCTCTTGTTCTACAGGATTTTCATGAAACCCAGTCAAAAACAAGGCACTGTCTGGTATACACATGATCAGCAACAGGACATCAAAAGTTTCTGCAGTGCCACCTGGTCATGGGAATTTCAAAAATTTCATGGTATTTATCTAGCAATTTTTCAAGGGTGAAGTTAGAGGCACTATGGGTTTCAATTCATTCAGGAACCATTAAGAGTTGAGAAAGTTCATTTCAATGAAAGCTCTGGAGAACTCTCACAGTCAATGCTTCTCAAACAGTTGCCAAAAGGTCTCCTAAAGCCAGGCCAATTGACATCTACAATGTGAGGTCCATGTGTGTTTTGACTCTCAAATATGGCTGCTAAGTCTTTCAGAATAAAATCATGTGATATCCTGGCTGAGATTCTCAGGCCTCTGTGGAAACCACCCTGGGCCTAGATGTCAGTTTCCAAGAGTGAGTCTCATGCGTGGCCTCCTAAAATCCCAACACAATTCATGGCAATACTTCTCTGAGGTCAGTTTCAGAACTCAGTCTCTAAGGGGAATCACACCAGAGTTCAAGCCCAGGTGGACCCAGTCATCCCTTCCATCCACCAAAAAATGACCACAATTAAAATCAAAACACTACCACAGGGCCATCATCTTCTTCCATGTAGACACTCATCATAACATCTAGCTGGAGGTTTCTATGAGCCCAAGGTAGTGTCCAAATAAGCTCACTTGCCCCTCATTTGCCTAAAATCATGATGGCCTGGACACTCTTCCTGTGAACCAGGAATGATCAAATATTCCTGCTGTTAAAGTGTTCCACTTCTCCAATTTGAGGCCTACTGGCTGTAGGGTATAGATTCTTTATGTGATTTGGAGTCATGAGAAAACCCAAGCAAATATGGGCTAGCCTCTGCAGGGATTTCAAGAACTCATTTGACCCAAAGGATCCCTATTCTCACTTGATGGAGGTCAGGAACCTAAAACAAGAGGGCAAAAATATTCACCCACAATGACTGCTCTTTTGGCCATTTTAGTTTTGGAAACACATGGGATCTTTCTTTAGATCCATCAGGTGCTGAGAATCTAAGCCACAACCTCATACAAGGACAAGAGGCTGATTCAGACACATCCCAATCCAAATCAATTAAGCAAAGAGCCACTGGTGATGTCCATACATTTCCATATGAAAACAGTTTTCTTCAGGCTACACAAAGGGGTGGCCTGAGGCAAAGACCTTCCTGACATTCAGGGTAATAGAAATAGAAGTAAGCAAATGGCCCAAAGAAGGGTTTCTCCACTGAGACTTTACTGGTCACACTGATATCTGAGTTTTCTTAGATGCTCCCATTCCCTTCAGCTATCCAGTACATGGCCATGTCACAGAACCTTGTGGTGTTACATATTTGGGAAACAAAACCATGAGTCTATTCTGGAGAGTGGCCAGAATTCACGAAGAAAACAGGAACTTTAGAAGATAATAGATGTTGCCCATCCATAAGGCAAGCTGCAGTCCATTCATTAATTGGGCAGTATGAATGCGAGGAAGCTTTCAACTAGAGACAACACATCCATTGATGCATTCTCTTTTCTAATGTCTACAACCACGGATACAGTGGGATACACAGACTTAGAAACACTCACCATGTCAAACGACTTACTAGAAACAGTCCACTCCAAACCAAACAAACCACCTTTCCTACCTATTCTCAGAACATGAGAAAAAACCACAAACTCACACCTACAACGGCAAAGGCACTTCCTTCCCCCAAATAGGTCTGTGACTATCCGGAGTGTCTTCTGACTGGTGGGCCATATTATGTTCCCCCAAAATGGCCTGTCCTGTTTCAGATCTGGTCTCCTTGGCCAACTCTGTGAAGTTGTCAGGAGCCAACGGTGAGCCACTACCTGCTTACTCAGGAAAGGCCCCTCTTCAGAGCTCTGCTGGCATTTGGCCATCCTCACATCAGTGGGTACCAAGAAAGACTGACTATGTCTTTGGGAAAAGCAAACAAGTTAGCCCACTGGAACTGGGAGTGGGACTGGCTCTGCGTGCCTTCCTTCCTGGATCCCAGGTTCAGAGAATTCCATCACCAAGGAAGTGAAGTGAGGTCACTTCTTTCAGGAACAGAATATGCTCACTGCCTTGGTAACCACTTTGTGCTAACAGTTGCTTCCAGGGTTCCCATGAGATGGAGGCTGCCCCAACATCCTGTGACACATTCAGAAGTTAGAATGGTATATCAACCATAGGCACCAGGGAACACCTCTCCACAGAGGCCTGGTTCAGTCCATCTTCTCTTTATTAAGAAGAGAGAGGCTGATTCAGACCATCAATTAATCCTGACCAGGTTGTTTGCCATGGAAGATGACTATTGCTCTCTCAGGTCCTACATAGCTGCCTATATCTTCTGCAAGGATCATTTCTCCATGGATCTTTGATGTTCTCAGCAGGTGGAAGATCATCTACATTCCTATATTGTAAGACCCACACTGTCCCTGCTCTTAAGTAAGTTATACTTAGGGAACAGTGTATGGTTAGGGTTAATAACTTGTTCAATTTGGGTTACAAATAATTCTGCGGGATGAATAATGGTATTGGCAAAATGCGATGTTTACAAGAGTATATATGTGAAACATAAGTATGAAAGCAGAAATGTAGGTAAGATTTGAAGCCCAGAAGGGCATTGGGGACTTGAGTGGGATACTTAGCTTTGAGTAATGTGCAGCACAGATGTCTCAGATAAATCAATATACACTGGCATCGTACCTTGTACCTTGGATATTGAATGTTGAAGAGAACATCCAGTCAAAAACCGATAGTCGGCAGGATTAGGAAGGTAGTTGGTAGGTTTAGAAAAAAGAGTGAGTATAGGATTTGGACCAAAAGTTCTTTAGCAATAGAATTTAGTGTAGAGAGTGTATGTAAATGTAAGCACATGTGAAGAGTCAGTCACAATGATGAACTGGGGAAAAATATAGGAAATCAGATATCAATAGAGACATTAGGAAATCAAGCAAAGTATAAATTGTGTGATAGGGTTAGACATTTTCAACAGGTTTGAAGTTGAATATATAATCTTAGGAAGAAACAAATATGTAGTCAAAAATAGAATTGATATTTGAGAGCATCAGGCAACCTGGACATGGATGTTTTTAGTAATCCATGCTCACTTTCAATTTACGCTTTGGTACAATTGTAAGTGTGACCTATGCTTTTTGTGTCCAGAATATTTCTGTAATAAAATGTGTATGTAGATCAGGTGACAATCGTATTTCTTCCACCAATTCTGGGAGCAATATTTTGAAGACTTACAAATTAGTATGGGGGTACAAATAGGTGTACCCTGTTTCTATGAATATAGACATAATGCATGAATAGACCATACTGTGAATAAATAATATAACTGGATCCACTTTAAATAATGAATTGAATAAATATCTGAAAATTTATAAGAAATTTTATATTGATATGCAATCATTCATTCCAACCAGTTATATATCTAACGATCATCTTAGGGTTACGGTTTATCATGAAGGGTGTGTGAGTTTTGGTTCAAAATTGATTATGGAAATAGAAAATAATATATTTGGAAAAAAGTCTCATGAATAGACCAGTCAAGAGACATAGAGGAATACATGTGTTCTGGAGCAGGAAGTGATTGAAAGTGAAACAAATGCCTATAAATTTGCTAACTAGTGAATAAAATATATATACTATGATGTGCATAAACTGATGAAATAGTAATGTACCAGTGTGGAATAAAAATTAACGTCAAAATACACATCATGTCCCATAGGAACCTACATGCATTAATGTTAAACTGGGTCAGTTAATGTACACATATTAGGATTTGTATGCACCTTTTACTGAAGTTAGTTTTCAGTACTAGGAAACAAATATGTATTTCGGGTGGATGAATATTTCTAAGAATAATCTTGTGAAAAGTTGATTATTAATCCACATACATGAACATGAATGAATTTAGGGAGTGTATATAAGACACATATATTTCATATTTTTAAAAATATGGAGAGTATATATATATATATATATATATATATATATATATATATATATATACACACACACACACACACAAACACAGACATTAAAAAGTAGCAATATATATGCCAATCAAAATTCATCATGAAATATATATCATAAAGATGCAAAAACATTCATTTTAGTGAACATGGGTTTATGTATAATGTTGTTCCACTGGGAAGCTCACCCATAGGTTGAATTTTCAGTTCCAACAGCGTTTAGGAGGAGTGATCACTTCTCACAGTTTGTATCTGCTAAGTCATATATCTTACAAGGATGTACGTGTGATACCTTGTAGGATTCTATTTGTGCATATAAAAATACATGTGCTGAATAGGCTCCAGAAAATGGGAGACTGTAATTCACATATTTGTTAACTTTAAAACACATTGAGAACTATTTCAATTAAATATTGAATAGATTTATAACACCTACCCTTTATCATGCAAAAGGCAAGTCCATCTCTGAACTGCAAGTATTTATGTACTGTTTGGGTTACTTTCTTCCATCATATTAGGATTAGTAGTCAGAGTCTAGTAGAATATGGGTTAGTGTCAGGGATTCAGAATTTCAAATGGAAAAAAGGAAAATTAATCTTCCAACTCTCATCCAGAACAATGCCTTGTCATTACCTTCGCCCCAAGGAAGACACAATTAGAGTAGAAGAGTTACAAAATCTGTGATTACATTTCTGGAATCGAAAATGCTCAGGAGTGCACAAACTTGGAGGTGGTATAGGAGTTTCCAAAAGTAAGGACAGGGTACACACTCCACAAACATGAAGCTCTGCTTGCCTAAAACTTTTTGAGAAACTGCCAGTGAAGTTGGGCACTGAAATATAGGTTGTTGTCAGGAGTTAAGCTTCCTTAGTAGTGAGACCCTCAAAGCTGGGTCTTCATCTATGTGACCTGGAGGACATCGTTTCCTATTTTCCAATGAACACGAGGCAGCAGTGCTCAATTCTCTCTTTGTAGGTAAACTGTGTCTCCCTGTGTGGACTGTGAAACAATTTGGTCATCCTCCACTTTTCGTGGTGTTTCTTGCTGCTGCACTTGGAGTTTGGTTCATGCTTCACAAAATACAAGGAGTTCAACTGGGAAACAGTGCTTGAGGTATTTCTGTCACGTGTGGTGGGTCAGGGTCTGCAAGAAAATTCACCAACCAGGCTTCTATCTCTCAAAGATTGCCCCCTTGTCCATAGCAACCTGATTCTGAACATTGCCCTGAAACTACGCCATATAACAAGATGCCTTTACATATAAGGGTCTGATGTCTGCACTCTGTCAGTTACAAGCCATTTGGAAGCCAATGGCAGATCCAAATGGCCCCACCATGATGTTTTATCACACACCTGTCCACCACTGCTCTAGGCCCACTACTCAGCAGGCTCCAAAATACTGGCATCTCTGTTCTAAACAATTTTCATGAAACCCTGTCAATCAAGGCACTGTCTGGTACACTCATGGCAAGCAACAGGACATCGAAAGTTTCTGCAGTTCCACCTGGTCATGGAAAATTCAAAAATTTCGTGGTATTTATCTAGCCATTTTTCAAGGATGACGTTGGATGCACAATTATTCAGGAACCATTAAATGTTGAGAAAGTTCATTTCAAAGAAAATTCTAGAGAACTCTCACAGGCAAGGCTTTCCAAAGAGTGGACAAAAGGTCACTTGAAGCCAGGACCATTGAGATCTACAATGTGAGGTCCTATGTCTTTTGACTCTCAACTATGGCTGCCAAGTCTTTCAGAATAAAATCATGTGATATCCAGGCTGAGATTCCCAGTTCTTTGTGGAAAGCCACCCTGGTCCTAGATCTCAGGTTCCAAGGGCGACTCTCATGCGTGGCCTCCTAAAATCCCAACACAATTCATGGCAATTCTTCTCTGAGATCAGTTTCAGATCTCAGTCTCTAAGTGGAAACACACCAGAGTTCAAGCCCAGTTGACCCAGTCATCTCTTCCAACCGCCACACCAATGACCAGAATTAAAACCAAAACACTCCCACATGGCCCTCATTTTCTTCCATATAGACACTCATCATAACCTTGGCTGGAAGTTTTTATGAGGCACACAGCCCAAGACAAAGTCAAAATAAGTTCCCTTGCCCTTCATTTGTCTAAACTCAGTGTTTCCTGGACAACGTTCCTGTGAACCAGGACTGATCAAAGAGGTCTGCCATTAATACTGTTCTGCTTTTCCAATTTGAGGCATACAGACTGTTGGGTATAGTTTCTTTATGTGATTTGCAGTCATGAGAAAACCCAAGCACATATGGGCTAGCCTCTGCATGGCTTGAAGAACTCAGTTGACCCAAAGATCCCTGTTATCACTTGATGGAGATCAGGAACCTTACAGAGGAAGGCAAGAGACTTCATCACAATGACTTCTCTTTTGGCCATTTTGGATATGGATGCACACATGGGATCTTTCTTTAGATCCATCAGGTGCTGAGAATCTAAGCGATAATCTCACACTGCACTAAGAGGCTGATTCAGACATATCCCTTTGCAAAGCAATTAAGCCAGGAGCCACAGGTGATGCCCATTTATTTCCATTTGAAAACTGTTTTTTTCAGGCTTTGGAAATGTGTGGCTTTAGGCAAAGTCCTTCCTTTCATTCAGGGCAACAGAACAATAGGTAAGCAAAATACCAAAGCAGATTTTCTCCACTGAGACTTTCCTGGTCACACTGATATCTGAGTTTTCTGAGATATTCACCATTCTCTTCAGCTATCCAGTACATGGCCATGTCCCAGATTGTGGAGGAGATACATATCTTGAACACAAAACCATGAGCCTATGGGAGAGTGACCAGATTCAGGAAGATATCAGGAATGTAGGAAGGTAATAGGTGTTGCCCATCCATAAGGTAACCTGCAGTCCATTCATAAATTGGACAGGATGAATTCTGCGAAGAATTCTACTAGACAGGACACATCTATTGATGCATTCTCTTTTCTATTGTCTACAACCACAAATACAGTGGGATACCCAGACATAGAAACACTCACCTTCTCAAAGGACTTACTAGAAACAGTCCACTCCAAACCAAACAAACCGACTTTCCTACATATTCTCAAAACTTGAGACAAAAATCACAAACACACAAAGACACACACACACACCCACAAAGGCACCTTCTTTCCCCAAATAGGTCTGTGACTATCCGGAGCGTCCTCTGACTGGTGGGCCATACTATGTTTCCCCGAAATGGGCTGTCCTATGTCAGATCTGGTCTTCTTGGCCAAAACTGTGAAGTTATCAGGAGCCAGCGGTGAGCCACTGCCTGTTTTCTCAGGTAAAGCCCCTATTCAGAGCTTTCCTGGCATTTGTCCATCTTCAATTTAGTAGTTGCCAAGAAAGACTTACTCTATCCTTCTTAAATCCAAAAATTTGAGACCACTGGGACTTAGACTGGGACTGCTTCAGGGTGCCTGGCTTCCTGGATTCCCAGTTCAGAGTGTTCCATCAACAAGAAAGTGACATGGGTCACTTCGTCTAGAACTGAATGAGGTCACTGCCTTGGCAACCACTTTGTCCTAACAGTTGCTTCCAAGGGTCCATGAGATGGATCCTGCCCCTACTTCCTATGACACTTTCACAAGTTAGAATGGAATATCAACCATAGGCACCCGGGAACAGCTCTCCACACAAGCCTGGTTTGGTCCATCTTCTCTACATTAAAAAGAGAGAGACTGCTTCAGACACACCCCTTCATCCTGAACTGTTTTTTTTTTTTTTTGTCATGAAAGATGACTTTCGCACTCTCAGGTCCATCATAGCTGCCTACATCTTCTTTAGGGATCATTTCTGCATGGACCTTTGAAGTTCTCCGGAAGTTGAAGATCTCCTACATTCCTGTATTGTAAGACCAACTCTGTCCCTGCTCTTCTGTAAAGTTAGATTGAGGGAACAGTGTTTGGTTACAGTTAATAACATGTTTGATTTGGGTTAGGATCATTCTGCTGGATGAATAATGGTATTGGGAACCAGCAATATTTATAAGATTATATAGGTGAAATATATGAATGAAAACAGAAATCTCGGTAACATTTGAAGCCCAGAAGGGCATTGGGTCCTTGATTGGGATACTTAGCTTTTAATTATGTTCTGCACAGATGTCTCAGATAAATCTATACACAATGGCATAAGATCTGATACCTTGGATGATTGAATGTTGAGGAGAACAACCATTCAAAGAGGGAGAGTCGGTAGGATTAGGAAGATAGTTGGTAGGATTATAAAAAAGTGTGAGTATAGCATTTGGACAAATAGTTCTTTAGCAATAGGTTTTCAGGTAGACAGAAAATGTAAATGTCAGCATATGTGAAGAGTCAGTCACAGTGATGAACTGGGGAAAATATGTAGGAAAGCAGATATCAATAGAGACATTAGGAAATCAGGCAAAGTATAAAGTGAGTGATAGCAAAAGACATTTTCAACAGGCTTGAGATTGAATATATAATCTTAGGAAGTAACAAATATGTAGTCACCAATAGGATTGACATTTGAGAGCATTAGGCAACCTGGACATGGGTTATTTTCATAATCCATACTCACATTCCATTTAGGCTTTGGTACAATCGTAAGTGTGACTTTGCATTTTGTGGCCAGAATATTACTGTGATAAAACGTATATGTAGATCAGGTGACATGAGTATTTCTTGCACCATTTCTTGGAGCAATATTTTGAAGGGGTATAAATTAGTATTGGGGGTACATATAGGTGTACCATGTATGTATGAATATAGAGATAATGCATGAATAGACCATACTGCGAATAAATAATATAACTTGTTCCAACTTTAAATAATGGATTGAATTGATATCTGAAAATACACAGGAATCATATATTGATATACATACATTCATTCCAACCAGTAATACATCTAATGGTAATATTACGGTTGTGGTTTATCACCAAGAGTGTGTGAATTTTGCTTCAAATTTGATTATGGAAATCGAAAATAATGTGTTTGGAAAGAAATCTCATGAAATGACCACTCAAAAACAAGGAGGAATACATATGTTCTGAAGCAGGAAGTGATTGAATATGTTACAAATTTCTTTAAATTTGTGAACTTGTGGATGAAATGTATATTCTATAATGTATAAAAACTGCAGAAATAGTAATGTACCAGTGTTTAATAAAAATGAACGTCAAAATACACATCATGTTCCATAGGAATCTACTTGCATTGATGTTAAAGTGGGTCAGCTACTGTAAAAATATAAGGATTTGTTTGCACCATTCATTGAAGTAACTTTTTAGTACTAGAAAACAAATATGTATTTCAGGTGGATGAATATTTTTAAAATAATCTTATGAAAAGTTTAATATAAAACCACATACATGAACAAGAATGAATTTAGGGAGTGTATAATAGGACACATATATTTTATATTTTGAAAAATCTAGAGAGTATATATATATATATATATATATATATATATATATACACACACACACACAAAACACACACAGAGACATTAAATAGTAGCAATATATATGCCAATTAAAATTCATTGTGAAATATATATCATCCACAGATCCAAAATATTAATTTTACTGAACATGGATTTATGTATAATGTTTTTCAACTAAGAAGCTCACTCATAGTCTGAATTTTCAGTTCCAAAAGCATTAATGAGGAGTGATCTCTTCTCACACTTTGTATCTGCCAAGTTAGCCACCTCTCAAGAATATACGTGTGATACCAGGTAGGATTCTATATGTGCATATAAAAATACATGTGCTGAATAGGCTACAGAAAAATGGAGACAGGAATTCACATATGTGTTAACTTTAAAAACACATGCAGAACTATTTCAACAAAAAATTGACAAGATTTATAACTCCTACCCTATATCATGCAAAAGGCAAACCAACTATCCACCATGCCTCCTCTGAAGTGCTAGTATTTCTATTCTGTTTGGGTTACTTTTCTCCAACATATTAGAATTAGTAGTCAGAGTCTAGTAGGGTATGGGTTAGTGTCAAAGATTCAGCATTTCGAATGGAAAATTGAACAATGAATCCAATGTGTATGTAAATATGTGCTACACAAAATTATTCCCACTCTCATCCAGAACAATGCCTTGACAATTCCTTCACCCCAAGTAAGACACAATTAGAGGAGAAGATTTAGAAAATCTGTGAATAAATATGTTAAATGGAATATGCTCAGGAGCTCACAACCTTTGAAGTGGTAGAGTAGTTTCCAAAAGTATGGGACAGGGTAAAAACTCCACAAACATGGAGGTCTGCTGGCCTAGAGATTTCTAGAGAAACTGCCTGTGAGTTTGGGCACTTGAAAAATATGTTGTTGTCAGGAGCTTTAGCTTCCTTTCTAGGGAGACCATAAAAGCTTGGTCTGGATCTATGAGACCTGGAGGACATGGTTTCTTATTTCCCAATGTACATGAGGCAGCAGTGCTGAATTCTCTTTTTAGGTAAACTGTGGCCACTGAGGAATAAATGTGTGCCAGTGTGCACTGTGAAGCCATATGGTCATCTTCCATTTTCGTGGTGTTTCTTCCTGCTGCACTGGGTGTTTGGTATTTGCTTCACGAAATACAAAGAGTTCAACTGGGTCACAGTGCAAGAGGAAGTTCTGTCATGTATGGTGGGTCAGGTTTTGCAGGAGGATCCAAGAACTAGGATCCTAACCTACATATCTTGCCCCCTTGACCATAGCACCCTGATTCTGAACAATGTCCTGAAACCTGTCCAAATAACAACTTGCCTTTACATGGAAGGTTCTGCTGGCTGCACCATGTCAGTCACAAGGCATTTGAAACCAATGGAAGATACACATGGCCCCACCACAGATGTTTTATCACATACCTGCCCACCACTGCTCTAACCTACTACTCAACAGAGTCCAACTTACTGGCATCTCTGTTCTACACCATTTACATGAAACCCAGTCAATCAAGGCACTGTCTGGTATATTCATGATCAGCAACAGGACATCAAAAGGTTTTCCAGTGCCACCTGGTGATGGGAAATTCAAAAATTTCATGGTATTTATCTAGCCATTTTTCAAGGATGAAGTTGGAGGCTCTGTGAGTTTCAATTCTTTCAGGAACCATTAAATGGTTAGGAAGCTCATTTCAATGAAATCTCTGGAGAACACTCACAGGTAAGGCTTCCCAAAGAGTGGCCAAAAGATCATATGATGTTATGCCCATTTAGGTCTACAATGTGAGGTCCATATGAGTTTTGACTCTCAACTATGGGTGCCAAGTCTTTCAGAATAAAATTTGTGGTATCCTGGCTGAGAGGCTCAGTGCTCTGTGGAAAGCCACCCTGGGCCTAGAACTCAGTTTCCAAGGGCAACGCTCATGCCTGGCTTCCTAAAATCTCAACACTATTTATGGCAATACTTCTCTGAGGTCAGTTGAAGAACTCAGACTCTAAGGGAATCACACCAGAGTTCAAGAACATGTGGACCAAGTCATCTCTTCCAACCGCCACCCAAATGACCACAATTTAAACCAAAACACTCCAACGTGGCGCTCATCTTCTTCCATATAGACACTCACAATAACCTATGGCTGGAGTTTTCCATGAGGGGCACACCCCAAGACCGTGTCCAAAATAAGCTCTCTTACACCTAATTTGCCTAAATTCACGGTTGCCTGGACACCCTTCTTGTGAACCAGGAGAGATTAAGTAGGCCTCCCGTTAATACTGCTCCGCTTCTTCAATTTGAGGCCAAATGACTGTGAGGTTTGGATTCTTTATGTGAATTGGAGTCTTGAGAAAACCCAAGCAAATATGGGCTAGCCTCTGCAGGGCTTTGAAGAACTCATTTGACCCAAAGGATCCCTAATCTGACTTGATGGAGGTCAGGAAAGTTACAGAGGAAGGCGAGAGACTTCATCCACAAGGACTGCTCTTTTGGCCATTTTGTTTTTGGATGTAAACATGGGATCTTTCTTTAGATCCATCAGGAGCTGAGAATCTAAGTCACAGCCTCACACAGGGTAAATAGGCTGATTCAGACACATCCTTTCCAAAGCAATTAAGCAAAGAGCCACAGGTAATGCCCATTCATTTCCATTTGAAAACTGTTTTCTTCAGGCTTCAAAAAGTGGTGGACTGAGGAAAAGACCTTCCTGACATTCAGGGCAACAGAAGAATAGGTAAACAAAAGGCCCCAAGCAGGGTTTCTCCACTGAGACTTTCCTGGTCACACTGATATCTGAGTTTTCTGAGATGCTCACCATTCCCTTCAGTACATGGTCATGTCACAGAGCTTCGAGGTTGTACATATCTTAAACAGAAAACCATGAACCTATTCTGGAGAGTGGCCAGAATTCAGGAATAAAACAGGAACTAAGGAAGATAGCAGGTGTTGCACATCAATAAGGCAAGCTGCAGTCCATTCATAAATAGGGCAGGATGAATGCTGTGAAGCTTTCTACTAGACAGGACATATTCATTGATGCATTCTCTTTTCTAATGTCTACAACCACGGACACAGTGGGATACACAGACATAGAAATTCTCGCCTTGTCAAACGACTTACAAGAAACAGTTCACTCCAAACAAAACAAACTGCCTTTCATACCTATTCTCAGAACATGAGACAAAACCACAAACCCACACCCACACAACAAAGGCAGCTCCTTTCCCCAAGTAGGTCTGTGACTATCCGGAGTGTCCTCTGACTGGTGGGCCTTACTATGTTCCCTGGAAATAGCCTGTTCTGTCTCAGATCTGGTCTTTTTGGCCAACTCTGTGAAGTTGTCAGGAGCCAGCGGTGAGCCACTGCCTGCTTTCTCAGGAAAGGCCCCTCTTCATAGCTTTCCTTGCATTTGGCCATCCTTACATCAGTAGGTCCCAAGAAAGACTGAGTTTGTCCTTGGTAAATCAAAATAAGTTTGACCACTGGGACTGGGACTGGGACTGGCTCTGGGTGCCTGGCTTCCTGGATTCCAAGTTCAGAGAGTTCCATCACCAAGGAAGTTAGGTGTGGTCACTTCCTTTTGGAACTGAATGAGGTCACTGCCTTGGCAACAACTTTGTCTTAACAGTTGCTTCCAAGGTTATTATGAGAAGGAGGCTGCTCCTACTTCCTGTGACACTTTCACAGGTCAGAGTGGTATGTCAACCATAGGCATGCAGGAGCAGCTCTCAACACATGCCTGCTTTGGTCCACCTTCTCTACATTAAGAAGAGAGTGGCTGATTCAGACACATCCCTTCATCCTGAGCAGGTTGTTTGCCATGGAAGACTTTTGCTCTCTCAGGTCCTTCGTACTTGCCTACATCTTCTCCTGGGATCATTTCTGCGTGGACCTTTGAGGTTTCCAGCAGGTGGAAGATCCTCTATAATTCTGTATTTTAATACCAATTCTGTCCCTGTTCTTCTGTAAAATTAGATTGAGAGAACAGTGTATGGTTAGGATTAATAACAGGTTCGATTTGGTTTAGAAAGGAAACTACACGGTTGAGCAAACAGGGTCCTAACGTTAGCAATAATATGAGGATTTTTAATGGACCGGCCATGGCAGATAAAAGCATAGTTAATCAGGTCACTATGTGAACCAAGACTCAAACCTCCCTTTTGGGGCCTCTGTCTCTCTTTGACGCTCTTCAAGTCATTTTCTTAATTTACTCATAGATTCTTTTACAACTCCAGTATTGTCGGCATAAAAACAACATTCTTCCCTCAATGCAAGCAAAAAGGCACCTTTCTCTCATAAAGAGGAGGTCCAACACTCGCCTGCTTTGTAAAACAACTTCAGAAAGAGAGAGGTTAAAATTCCTGTAAAGCTGTGATGTCGGTTTTTAATGTCTTTAAACTTTGGCATATTTCTGCTTCTAATTGTGTCTTTGTTGTGTCTCATGGACTAGCCCACCCCTTCAGCAACTATTATTTCTAATAGGATGGCTAAAGTGAGGGATACAGGTTCCCAGTGGAACCGGGTTGTATGCCCCCCTAGTTGATCTTTAAATGAACCTAAGTCATGATAGAGAACTCTGGAAAACATCTGCATCATTACATAATTAATCACATATATTGACCATTTTATGAAAACATAAATAATGTTAAAGTGTATAGAATTATACTGTTGTAGGGACGGACAAGGAAAGGGACCTAAGATAGCACCAAACACAGGAAAACAGTCTTATTTGGTTGCATCCGGATTTAGAGGGCATTGCTTCTGTTGTAATCAATTAATCCCCTGAACCCCAAGTTTCGGTAGTTTTAGAATTTGTACCCAACATGTAAGGGAAGTGGCTCAGAAGTTCACAGTCTGTAGAAATTCACAGAAATCAGTTTTTGTTTTTGTTTTTGTTCCTCTGTTCTGGGCAAGTTAACTTTTCAAAGACACCTTGGAAAGGGAGAGCTTTTTTGTCTCTTTTTTTCTCCCTGCCAGCTGTCCCCATGAAGCCCAATTGGTAACTTTTTTATCTTAGAAATCTAGCCATCTCTGTGAAGCCCCAGCTCAAGGCCAGAGGCCTTGTTCACATATTTTGTGAAAATCTAGTAAGGCGGTGTCAAGCTTAGGGGTGGTGATTTTTCCAGCGAGTGGCCAAGTAGAGCAGGGCAACACGAAAAGTGGAAGTTTATCTACATTGAACTCTTTCAGAGGGACTCTTTTGCTGAAAGACCTAATGTAAGCCTCGGTGAAGACTTCTGGAGAAGGTTATTTAAGACATATCTATGGACCTGGTACAGAGGGGGAAGACGGGGAAGGCGAGGCTGAGAGCAGCTCCGTGGATCTGAGAATGAGGAAGATGAGATGTAAAAGAATAATGGAAAAGGGGTTTGGGATTTTCCTAGAACAAAACTTGAGCAGTAGAACAGGTAGAGCAGAGGTGAAGATGGGAGTGAGTATTCCAAAAAGCCTGTGAGGGACTTTAAATTCTTAGTAACCTGTTTTCAGTGATGACAAAGCAACTTTAAAGGCTATTTTTATTACATCTTGGATAGGGGTCTGAGGGCTCTTCTCAGCTGGTTTGAGCTTTGGTTTAGCTTCTTAGAGGACTTGGTGGGACCTAGTGCAGGCACAGACAGAAAAAGAGAGGAGTGAGTGAGTGGAGGGGTACCTCGGTACCTGCTACCTCAGCAAGGGGGCAATGGTCTGAGAACTGGCGGAGGTTTGGGTTTTTGATGTAGTAATTGGAGGGAAGAAATCAGGTTGCTGAGGTGGGAGTGACAGCAGAGAGTCTAGAGCAGAAGGCTGAGGGTGAGGAACTATTGGAGAAGCATAGTACAGGATGTGAGTGAAGGAGGGAAAAGGATTCCACATAGGGGAATTTTCCCCTTTTGAGCACTTGCCGAAGTTAAAAATGTCACGCAGAATTTGAGGATCTAGAGAACCCTCTGGGGGCCATAGTTTTTGGTTGTCTAATTGGTTATATGGCCAATGCTGTGTACTGAATTTGATGAGGAGTTTGGGTTCCACCAGGCAGCCCCGGTATGCTCACATCCCCATGAATTACACAAGAAGTTGGCTTTCCCCCCACACAGCCATGGCTGTTTGTGGCTTTGATAGTCCGCCGGGCATATATAGTAATCTAGGCTAACCAACCTGAATCTGGCTCGCGTTTCCGTGCATCCATAATGTTTGTTTCAATTATCTATGGTATGGAAGGGATTTAATGGAACTTTAGTGGGATCCCCTTCATTGGGGTTATCTCAATAGGAAAGACCTATACCAAGCTGAAAAATGTCTGGGTGGAGAGATAGCCACCAGGTCCCTAAGGGGGCTGTATGCGAGATAGACCATACTTCTTGTCTAGTAGGATTTCAGATCAGCCTTCACTGCTGAACAGGCTGATGAGGGTTAGGAGTACTGGTGGCCAAGGGGAGAGTCTATAGTCTTGTCCACATAGCGAATACGCAATTTGAAATGGTTACCAGTTTTTTCCAGTTTCCAACCAGAGTCTGGACACAGCGAAGGCTTGAGATGAGAGGCATGGATCCAAAAAGTGATTCTGTCTACTTTTATGCCTGTAGGTGTTATAAGTAGCACCTGGTATGTTCCTTTCCAGCGGGGTTCTAGGGATAACACCTGATGTTGTCTTATGTTGACGAAGTCTCTTACTTGATATTGATGTGGAATCCCCTCGTCTCCAGGTTGGTAGGCAGTGGCCAGCTGTTTCCACAGTTATCACTGAGTTCTTTCAATGGCTTTAAGTCTGTCAAGCAAGGGGTGTGGAAGGGATTGTTAGGCCTTAGAGTTGGGGATTAGGTCCCTTACTGGATGATGGGCATCATAGAGAATTTCATAGGGGGTGAGGTTACACAAAGAAACTGAGGGAGTATTTCTCGCATGAAACAGTGCATAAGGCAGGAGCATAGTCCAATCTTTTATGCCGGTCTCTAAGCTTAATTTTGTTAAGGTCTGTTTAATGGTTCTATTTATTTTTTCTACCTCTCCTGAGCTCTGGGGTATATAAGCATAATGTAACTTACAATTAATCCACACGTGACTTACCTGGGCCATGAACACAAGTCCATTATTAGACCCTATTATCTTAGACAGACCGTATCTTGGAAAAATATCTTCCAGGATCTTCTTGAGAACCATTTGCGCCGTTTTTTTTTTTTTTTCTCTGTGTGTGTGTGTGTGTGTGTGTGTGTGTGTGTGTGTGTGTAAGGCTTCAATCCATCCTGAGAATGTATCCACAAAGACTAGGAGATATTTAAGTCCATACCTTGCTGGCTTAATTTCAGTAATGTCCACTTCCCAGAATTGTCCTGGTCTGGTTCCTCGTAGGTGCTTTCGTCTAAGAAACTTGGAAGGGTAAGCATTAAACAATTGACTGACCCGACAGGCTTTTGTTACCAGTTCAATTATTTCCTTTCGCTGTTCGTCAGTTAGTGGAAAACTCTGTTCTTAATCCTACAGGAATGCCTGCAGTTTCTTTGAACCAAGGTGAGTGAGTTCATGTACATTTTTAACGTAGTGTAGGGCTTTCTGTAATTGCAGGCTGAGCTCAGTAAAGTTGAGGCGTTCAATGTCAGTGTCCTTAGATGTTATCTAAAACTTCCTGGTACTTAGGGGTCCATTGGAATTGGGCATCTCCCTTTAACAGCGGGTATAAAGGAGCAGCTAAGGACTAAAACCCATTTATCCATAACCTGCAAAACCCAGCAATCCCAAGAAACTCTTAGTTGTCTGCTGTAAGATGGGGTTGGTATCTGCTCAATGGTTTGTTTTCTGGGCTCAGTGAGCCATCGTTTACCGCCCCTAAGGAAATAGTCGAGGAAGATTACTTCTTGCTGGCAAATTGGGCAATTTTGGCCGAAGCTCTATACCCGAGTTGAGCAAGCTCGGATAATAGTGCTTGGGTCCCAGTTCAGTTTTCCTTGGTGTTGGATGCCAGTAGCAGGTGATCCACATATTGAAGCTGGGTGAATTCGGGGTGTGTAGTTCTGAAATTGTTGAGATCTCTGTGAAGGGCTTCATCAAAGAGAGTGGGGGAGTTTTTGAACCCCTCTGCGAGTCTAGTCCAAGTTAGTTGACTAGACTTTCCGGTTTCTGGGTCTACCCACCCAAAAGCAAACAGCAACTGACTATCTTTATGCAGAGGCAAGCAAAAGAAAGCTTGTTTTAAGTCCAGAACAGTATACCATTTCTGCTCAGGGTTCAGAGTGCAAAGCAGATTGAACAGATTAGGTACCGTGGGGTAAATGTCCTGCACTCTGTTGTTGATCTCTCTTAGGTCTTTAACAGGTTGATAGTCCCTGGTTCCTGGCTTTTTCTTCTAATAGCAGGGGAGTGTTCCAGGCCAATTGACAGGGCCTTAGGACCCCTAAGGCCAGATATTTCTGAATATAGGGCCTTATCCCATCTTTAGCTTTTTATGCTTAGAAGATATTATTTGACATTGATTGGGGAGGCTGAGGTTTTTAAATCCACTGTTATTGGAGGTTGTTTCACGGCCAGGCCTAACACAGCAGTTTTTGCCCAGGCATCTCGGTAATCTGTTATCCATTTCTGGGGTAGCTTGCCTGTTTGATCAGTCTTGGGGGGTGTGAAGAGTGGACGTTCATCTTCTACTAATATAGTTAAAGCCGTGACTATAGGAGTTTTTACTGAAGGATTTAGAAATTTCATTTGGGGGCCTTCAGGGTTAAAAGTTATTTTGGCCCAGAGCTTGGTGAGCAGATCTCTGCCCATCAATGGGTGCGGGCATTCTGGGATTACTAGGAAGGAGTGATGGATTTTTCCTTTCCCCAGGTCCATGGTCCTCTTAGAAATCTAAGCCCGATATTTACTGCAATTAGCCCTTTGAACTACAGACCTTTTATTTGATAGACGGCCCAATGGGGCCTTAAGGGCTTAGTATACTGCTCCTGTATTCACTTCAAAGTTTACTGGGGTCCCCTACACTTCAAATCTTACCCTGAGCTAGGGGAAAGAATCTGAGCCCCAACTTTCTTAGTCATCCCCCAGAGTCAGAATGGCTGGCTGGCATGTCTGTCTCTTTATAGGGCACTCTTTGGCCCAGTGTCCTTTTTTTTTACAGTAGGCACATTGATCTGAGGCCAGGGGTGGCCTGTGGCACGGGCCCAGGTATCGCTTCCTGTCACCTTATGTCTTAATTTCTGGCCTCTTTCTTGTTGTGACCAGGATCTTAGTCAATGCCTTAGTCTTTCTTTTGCTTCTCTCATCCTCCCTCTGCTCCCTTTCTTTTTCCCTGTTTCTCTCTTATAGTATACTTTTTCGGCTTCTCTGACTAAATCTCTCTTTTAACTTTTTTTTTTTTTAATATCCATGGCAGCTTCAACAATTAAGGCCATCGTGACAGATGCCTTTTGATCTGCTGCCTGAGGATCGAAAGGAGTATATCTCTTATATGCCTCCATAATTCTCTCTAGAAACATAGAGGAAGATTCATCAGGCCTTTAAATAATTTCTCTTACCATGGCCAAATTAGTTGGTCACCTAGCGGCCCCTTGGATACCCGCAATTAGAGCCTGGCAATAATTGGACAGATGCTCCCTATCTTCAAAGGTGTTGGGGTCCCAGTTGGGTTGGTTAAAGGGGAAGGCAGCTTTTATTATGTTGGGAAGTTGTGTTGGTCGCCCATCAGGTCCGAGGATATTTTTTTCTAGCTTCCAGGAGGTTTTTCTCTCATTCCTCTGTCTTGAAGAGAGTCCCTAGGAGTTGTTGGCAGTCATTCCAAGTAGGCAGGTGTGAAAACGTTGGCGAGTTCTCTGAGTTTTTTTAGCCGGGCCAGCTTCCTCCAGGGAAGGAGGCGCTGTGTGTGTCATGGGACAGTCATCTGGAGGGCGCTGGGCCATTCTGGCTTCCTCGAATGGTGGAGAGGCTGAGTCAGCAGCAGGGGAATTACTTACAGGGTTTTGGGGGTTGGGGGACAAGGGCAGAGGATAAGGACGAGTAGAGTCTTGAGACTCAGGGAGAACAGAGGGTGGAGGTTGAGGAACAGAGAGTTTGAGAGATAGAATCATAGGGGAAGGAGTAGGAGTGGGTGCAGGGACAAGGAAAGGCTTCACCCATGGAGGAGGAGATTTGCAGAGGTCCTGACAAGTTAAGATATATGGCTATTGATCTGGATGTCTATGTGGCCCCGGCTGAAAGACAATATCTCAGACTTTTCAAATTAGTGCGAAGTAGAAACATCCTTCTAGAGGCCATCCGACTACAAAGGTGGGTTATTCTGAGACACAGAATCTGCCAGGTCTGGTGTTTTAATGAAAAAGAAAGATTGTGAGCCCTTAAGCAGACTTTGGTCCAGTGATTAAGGGTCAGGGACAGAGGCATTGAAGTGCTCTGTCCCATAATGAAATATACACAGACAGTGAAAGCAACAACACATGACACAGACAAGACAAGACAATAAAGACAGGCAATGGACGTCCAATACTGAGACCAGGACTGAGTAGCCGGCAAAACCTGATGGGCTGGCAATTCCGAATCTGAAAGAAAATATCACTGAGTCGAGGAGACTATGGTTCCTTGATTTCCCGAGTCCATCCCCCAGGGACATGGCCTGTGGCTCTGTGACATGTGTGTCAGCCACCGTGGGAGAGAGCTCACGCTCTTTACCAATAGCCATTTTGTCAAACCCTAACCTGAATCCTGAAACCAGAAAGAGGGGCCTTATTTACCCCCAGAGCATCCCGTTGGGGGTCTTTCATCTGCAGCTGCCGGATCTCGCTGGGGCCACCAGAAGTAAAGGTCGGGTGAGCATCGATGAAAGAGACCACCAAGAGACTGTCTAATGCAACAGCAAAGGGTTTATTGGGAGTCCGGCATGCAAGGGCTCAGAGCTCGCTTGAATAGAGCAGAGAGCCCTGAGAACAGCTTAAGAAGTGCTTATATATTTTCCTTGGAGAGGGCAGGGAGGGAAGTTTATTGATGGGTAAGGGCGAGTGGGCGGTTTGCGTGCAAATGGTTGATGGAGTACATTCTGCAGTTTGGCAGTTGGGGGCAGCACATTCTGGGAACAAGAAGAGCAAACAGTTCTCAAGATTTCAACAGTGTTTTATTAAGCATACAGGAAAACAGGAAGTGACAAGTACCTATTTTATTAACCTTTCAATATAAGTATGAAAACAGAAATCTAGGTTAGATTTGAAGCCCAGAAGTTCATTTGGCCCTTGATTGGTATACTTAGCTTTGAATTACGTTCCGTAGAGATGTCCCAGAAATATGGATATACAATGACACAGGACCTTGTACCTTCTCAGAGGTCAGTTCCAAAACACAGTCTCTAAGGGGAATCACACCAAAGTTCAAGACAAGATGGACTCAATTATCTCTACCAACCACCACACAAATGACCACAATTAAAACCAAAACACTCCCAAATGGCACTCATCTTCTTCCAAATAGACACTCATCATAACTTCTGGCAGGAGGATTCCATGAGAGGCGCAGCACAAGACAGTGTCCCAAATAATCTCCCTTTCCCCTCATTTGCCAAAAGTCAGAGTGGCCTGGACACCCTTTCTGTGAACCAGGAGTGATCAAATATGCCTGCCATTAATACAGCTCTGTTCTTCAATTTGAGGCCTACTGACGGTGGGGTTTAGATTCTTTATTTGAATTGGATTCATAAGAAAACCCAAGAACCTATGGGCTAGCATCTGCAAGGCTTTGAAGAACTCAATTGACCCAATGGATCCCTTTTCTCACTTGATTGAGGTCAGGAACCTTACAGAGGAATGAGAGAGACTTCATCAACAATGACTGATTTTTTGGCCATTTTGATTTTGGATCCACACATGGGATCTTTCTTTAGATCCATCAGGTGCTGATAATCTAAGCCACAGGCTCACACAGAGCCAAGAGGCTGATTCAGACACATCCCTTTACAATGCATTTAAGCAAAGAACCACAGGTGATGCCCATTCATTTCCGTTTGAAAACTGTTTTCTTCAGGCTTCACAAAAGCGTGGCCTGAGGCAAAGACCTTCCTGACATTCAGGGCAACAGAACAATAGGTAATCAAAAGGCCCTTCGCAGGGTTTCTCTACTGAGACTTTCTGGGTCACAGTGATATCTGACTTTTCTGAGGTGCTTGCCATTCTCTTCAGCTATCCAGTACATGTCCATGTCACAGTGCTTGGAGGTGGTACATATCGTGGATGCAAATACATGAACCTATTCTGGAGAGTGGCTAGATTTCAGGAAGAAAACAGGAACTTAGGAAAATAGCAGGTGTTGCCCATCGATAAGGCAAGCCCTAGTGCATTCATAAATTGGGCAGGATGAATGCTGGGAAGCTTTCTAATAGACAGGAAACATCCATTGATGCATTCTCTTTTCTAATGTCTACAAGCACGGACACAGTGGGATACACAGACATAGAAACACTCGCCTTGTGAAACAACTTACTAGAAACAGTTCACTCCAAACCAAACAAACCGACTTTCCTGCCTATTCTCAGAACATGAGACAAAACCACAAACACACATCCAAACCCACAAAGGCACCTCCTTCCCCAAGTAGGTCTCTCACTCTCCAGAGTATCCTCTTACTGCTGGGCCATACTATGTTCCCCCGATATGGCGTTTCCTGTCTCAGATCTGGTCTCCTTGTCCAACTCTGTGAAGTGGTCAGGAGCCAGCTGTGAGCCACTACCTACTTTTTCAGGAAAGGTCCCTCTTCAGAGAACTCCTGGCATTTGGCCATCCTCACATCAGTAGGTACCAAGAAAGACTGACTCTGTCCTTGCTAAATCGAAGCAAGTGAGACACTGGGACTGGGACTGAGACTGACTCTGTGTGCCTGGCTTCCTGGATCCCAAGTTCAGAGAGTTCCATTACCAAGGGATTGAAGTGAGGTCACATCCTTCAGGAACTGAATGAGGTCACTGCCTTGGCAACCACTTTGTCCAAACAGTTGCTTTCAAGCGTACCATGAGAAGGAGGCTTACCCTATTTTCTGTAGCACTTTCACAAATTAGAATGGTATATCAACCATAGGCACCAAGGAACCGCTCTCCACACAGGCCTGATTTGGTCCATCTTCTTTATATTTGGAAGAGAGCCTTTAGTCCAGGGAGCACTGCAGTGAACCTCTGCACTAAAACTCTTAGCAAGCACCTGATGGAGGACGCCTCCATAGGTAAGTGGCTCCTTTATAACATCTGATATCTGGTTAAAGGAGATCTCTTCTGATGACAGAGATGTGGCACGGGGAGGCTCACATATACTTCTGTCCAGGACAGTAACGAGAATCTTTCTGTCCTCTGTTCTGTTCTGTAGGGAATTCCTCTGGAACTGTAGAGAGGTGCCGACGGGCACGCATGCGCTCCTACCCTGGAGCTTTAGCAAGATGTTGCACTCTTGCCCTGTTTCTGTGTTTAGGCGCTGGGTTTCTGTTTTTTTGTGTTCTGTGTTCTATTTTTGGGTTTATTGTTTGTTTGTTTTTGTTCGTTTTGTTGTGTGATATTGGTGGTAAAAACTTAAGTATATTGGACATGAAAATCAGAAATAAAGAGATTAAGCCTGACACCCCTTTGGACTGTGTTTTAAGGAACTGCAATGAACTTTATCCCCCATTGTAAAGCAGGATGATAGAAGCCCCTAGCTGGCTGCCTGGAGCACACCCATTGCAGAGGGCTATGCCTGCTGGGGACCTAAGAACTGAGTATCTCCCAGGTTAACAAGTGAAACTCCTTTAAAACCCCTTGTCCCTCCAGATAAAGAGAGTCACAACTTTGGCAGAGTCCCCTGTGTTTCTCCTTTGTTAGCCAAGCAATAAAACTCCTTTTTTTTTTTTCTCAAAACCCAGTCCTCATTATTAAATTTGTATTAATTGGCTTCAAGGTCAGGAACCAAACTTTAAGTTACAAATCTTGTACCCCCCCTCCGCCCCGGAACTTTGTGAGAGCTATCTACTGAAATGTTAGGAGATAGAGCATGCTTTATGTGGAACTGAATCAGAGGAGCTAATCCTGTATGTAAAAGGGGAAACTGAGGGACTCCCAGCAGCTGCCAAAGCCCTGTTGATTCAGGGAATTACCTCCTTCCTTCCCTGCACTGTAAGGATTATGCCACCTCTGTCTTGTTAAAAAAAGAGAAAAAGAAAAAGGTGACACTAAATGCAGTAAAGTCACCATGGAGACACTTTATTTTACATTTCAGGTTGCCCTTCTGTGAAAACATCTGGTCTCCTTGTGGGGACATCTATGGTGCCACTGCTGTAGGAGATTTTTCTCTTATCTGCTCTGGTTTAAAGGGTTCTGTCTGACAGCCATAGTCTGGACCTCCTTTCTGTCTGTATTGTGTCTTAGTTTCTGGCCCTTTAAGGCATCTGCAATAATGTGTTGATATTATAAATTGTTTTTGGGGAATGATCTTAGCTGAATGTGTGTCTAAATGATGATGTTTTATTTTAACAATCTGGTAACTGAATGGGTTTTTGAAGCATTGCACAATCTTGGAGTAAAAAGTCGGGTTTAGGTAATTGTTTAGTTTATGATTTCAGATAATTCATGCCAGAGAACTTAAATACTTAGGATAGATAACTGAAGAACTCTACTTCCAAGTTGGCAAGAAACTTCCCAATCATACGGTCTTTTTTTTTTTTTTTCGCCAATTTTGAATTGGGTAGCCTGGGAAAATGTCACTGTGTGTACCAGTGCATTAATTTGGACATAAATAGTAAATCATAGTATGGTGTCTGTTGACAAAACAAGATGTAAAGATATAAAATTTTGTGAATTGTATCTTAAACTTGTATCATAATTTTCAACATCTGAACCTGAAAATTATGGTTAAAATGCCTTAGTCCTGAGATGTCTGTTCAGAATAGCAGTTTTTTTGCTGCTCCTTGCAGACCTCAGCCATGACTTATGTTGAAATGCAAATGAAAGAAGCCTGCAAGCTTTGTAGGAGAGTGATTTGAGGTCTAAGGGAAAAAAAGGTAAATTGTATGTTATTTACTAATTACTGGCAAGTCATTTTTTCTAGGACTCTTATTTTTTTTCTTAGATACTTTATGTTTTTTGACCTCATGATTTTGAGCATACAGACCTAGGTTAATGTTTTTCTGATCAGTTCTATCTTTGACCAACTGTGGACTTTTTGAAACATTGCAATAAAGATTTCAACTACGAAAAGCTACAAGGCCTTTACTATTATTATGTGTGCACAAATTGTTATGTGTTGTATGTCTATATATACATATATCCGTATATCATATATATGATACACAAATTAACATATATAAGGAGCGCTCATAAAAAAATAGCGCTCGTAAAAACAAATTTTAAAAAAGTGGGTCCAAAGATCTTTAATTCACGTGATTTAAATGTTTCAATTTAAATTGGATAAAGAGATAAAAACAAATGTCTTTAAATTTAAGCTTACAAAGTTTTCTAGGTGTTCAAACATCTAACAAAATATTAACATCTACAAAATGTCTAATATGCCTTGGCTCTAGTACCATTCCTTCAACATAAAAATGGTTTACACAGTTCAATACATTTCTCTAACTTTTTGATAAATAAGTAAAGTAAATTTTTTATGGGATTACTCATTCATGAGTACTTTTGTTAGATATCTGATTGATTTACTAAGATCTGTATTTTTTTTAGTAAACTCTGTATAAGATTGTAAAAATCAGTCATGTGTTAATGAGACAAAAATTTCTTAAAACATAAGTTTACCCATAACATTGAGTTTATTAAGATTTATGTTTTCTAGAGCAAGCAACCATAAAAATTAAACAACTGATTAAATAAAAACTGTTATTTTAGAGCACTGTACTGCCATTTCTTTAAAAGCCAAACTTGATTAATGTAGAAACATAAATGTAATTGTTATGCTATTAATGTTTTCATATCTTACAGGTATGGAAGTCTGTAAGGTAGAAACGTTTAAAGAGTATTATATCAAGCTGGTGCTCTGAAGTTGTGTGGTAAAAAATATATTGTGGATTTATTTACCTGTTATCAATAAGATATGTAAATTTTTATGTTACTTTTTACATTGGGGAACAATTTAAATGTATTTTTAAGTTAATTAGAGCCTAATCTTTGTAAAGGTTAAAAACTTTCAGCCTTTCTTTAATTCATGTTTTAAATGTGATATCATATGGTGTTAGCTAATGTTCATGTGACCTCAAACAATTTATTTAAACATTGTCAAATGATATTTAAAAATAAAGATCAGCTTTAGAACTAAAATAGTTAAGATTTATAAAGAGCCCTGCCTTTCCTGAGATAAGGCTGTGTGTCCCATCTTACTACATGTGAGAATGACTATGAAACCATTAGGTCAGATAATATTTCTTTAAAGTTATGTTAAAAAGTTTTTTTTTTATTGTCAATATTCCTAGGATCTCAAACAGGGGATATAATGTATAATTCAGCCAAAAAATTCAGGGAAGATATTACACGAACTAAGTATTTTTACTTTTGTTAATTTTAGTTTGAAATTTTCTTATAAGTGATCTAAAGATTCCCTGTTAGTGTTTTACAAATGTGTTGCTTTAAGAACACAACATGGGTTTATTCAAGATAATAAGTCATCAACTACAATACAGACAGAATAATACAGATCCCAATTAATAAAAAGGTAATTATAAAGTTATAGACATTAAATCCCAGTACTCTTAATGTAAGGCTGTTAAAATTTATTTGCTGGATTTTTAAGATTAGGATTTAAAATGAATGTTAAATGAAAAGGGCCAAGAAAACCAATATTTGGCTCTTGCCCTCTGAGTCATTCTGAATCCAGGGAACAGGGGACTTCTCTAAAGAGCTTTGCAACTCTGGGCCACATAACCTCCTGATCAGGGAGATTAATGAGACCACTGGAGAACAGAAAGCCAATCAGTGCATTTGTTACAAAGAGGAGAGTCATCAGAAAAGGAGACATCCCTGATGCTTCTGAGGGAAGCCAAATGGTCAAGCAAGACCTGGACCCACCTAGCGCAAATGGCACTAGCAGAACTGAGAATCTCCTCTCAAGTTTCCCCAGAATTGATTCCCACAAAAGCTCAGCTGACTGTTAACAATAGATAGAAACAAAAGTCCGTTTGACTGCTTCATCTTAAACACTTAGCAAAGACAGTTAAGACCAAAATACAGCCACTCCTGGGCATTTTAAATAATAATAATAATAATAATAATAATAATAAAATTTTAAGGTATGCACTTTATCTTATCCTCCCAAAATAAGTAAGACTGGAGGCTACAAAGAAGGATTCTCACACAGGAATGCCTAATACTTATAAAAAGAGACTATCAAGAAGAGCTGCCACAGGCAGAAGTTTTCAGTTTAAGACCTACAGATATTCCTAACCTACACAGGTAGGCTTGGTGTTTGCTAGTACGATTATCCAGCCCTGAGTAACAGAATTAAAGGTTTCTCTATTAGACGCAGAGGTCATACTAGTAAAAGGATTTTTACAAGATCAGATGACATTAAATTATTAAACTGTGTCTTATTGGGAGGGCCAACTGTAACACTTAAAGTTAAATATTAAGTTGACAGTCCTGATAATTGGGGATATTAAAGACTGGTGAGGGAATTTCTATACAGTGACATGTTCCAGCTGCTGCAACATTTATTCAGTACTCATGGTTTTTGTTTCACTCATAGAAGAATCCATTCACAGATGACTTTACAACCTGTTCTTCCCCAACCTGACTTCAAACCGAACTGACTTCTAAAGGGCAACTCATGTCTCTCAACTGACTTCTAATAGTCAACTCATGTCCCTCACGACGAGCCCACTCACGTCACCCTGTCTCAGGACAGAAGAAGAAAAAATTAGTGATGCCACTCTTTTTACAACAATGGAGAGAAAGATAAATAGACTATCAATATAAATAATTAATTAAGTCAGGTAAAATCAGGGAGATCGGTTTTGGGTGAGTTGTAAAATTTTGGAGACTCTTATCTGAAGGGTTAAAATTTCCTCAGTGTTCTTCCCATAATCTATCAAAGATTTGAAAGGGACACAGAGAAAAGGGGGAAATTGTAGACCCAACCTGATCTTTTATTAAAATTGGGAGCCATCATGCCACAAAGCCATGAAAAGATAATTTTGGCTTTACCATAAATTACTTCAAATTCTGAACCTGCGTGGAATGCCTGCCCACGTCTTGAACTCACGCATGCCCAGCTCTCTGACCAGATAGCAGCCCTCTCTGAAACTTTAGTGACACATCATAAATATTTGCCTTCTCTGGCCAGACAACAACCCTCTCTGAGGCTCTAATGGTCCTCATGAATTCTGATGTAGGGACAGCAAAAAAATTGTAAACTACCTTTAATGTGATGTTTATCAGAGTTCTGTTATCTGTAACCCCCCTTTTGTGTAACTTTCTGGGCTATAAAACTGGGCTGTAGGAAAGCTGGGGATGCTGTCTTGTTCCCACCATTTTGGGAGGGAGAGACAGCACGGCCGGTGGAAATAATAAGCTTAATTTTATTTGATTTTAATTTGAGTCAGTGGTCTTTTCTAGCGTCCTGGTCTAACAGGTAAACACTCCAAAGACGTGGAGCTCTGCCGGCCTAAAGACTTCTTGAGAAACTTCCTCTGAGGTTGGGCACTTGAAATATATGTTGTTGTAAGGAGATTTAGCTTCCTTTCTAGTGACACCATAAAAGCTGGGTCTGCATCTACGTGACCTGGAGGACATGGTTTTTTGTATTCTAATGAACATGAGGCAGCAGTGCTGAATTTTGTATTTGTAGGTAAACTGTGGCCACTTGGTGCTCAGTGTCTCCACGTGTGAACTGTGAAGCCATTTGGTCATCCTCCACTTTTCGTGGTGTTTCTTGCTGCTGCACTGGGAGTTTGGTATTTGATTCATGAAATACAACGAGTTCAACTGGGACCCAGTATTGGAGGGAGTTCTGTCACTTGTGGTGACAGAGAATGCACCAACCAGGCTTCTATCTCACAAAGCTTGCCCATTTGTCCATAGAAATCTGACTCTGAACTTTGCCCAGAAACCTCTCCATGTAACAAGAAGGGTCTGCTGGCTGCACCATATCAGTCACAAGCCATTTTGAAGGCAATGGAAAATCCTCCTGGCCACACCACAGATGTATTATCACACACCTGCCCACCACTGCAATAGGCCCACTACTCAGCAGGGTCCAACTTACTCGCATCTTTGTTCTACACCATTTTCATGAAACCCCGTCAATCATGGCATTCTCTTGTACACTCATGATCAGGAAAAAGACATCCAAAGGTTCTCCAGTGCCACCTGGTTAAGGGAATTTCAAAAATTTTATTGTATTTATTTAGCCATTTTTCATGGATGAAGTTGGAGGCATTGTGGGTTTCAGTTCATTCAAGAACCATTAAATGGTGAGGAAACTCATTTCAATGAAATCTCTGGAGAAATCTCACAGGCAAGTCATCCCATAGAGTGGTCAAAAGGTCACATGAAGCCAGGCCCATTGAGGTCTTCAATGTGACGTCCATGGGTGTTCTGACTGTCAACTATGGCTGCCACATCTTTCAGAATAAAATCATGTGATATCTTAGCTGAGATTCCAAGGCTCTGTGGAAAGTCACCCTTCTTTTTTGATCTCAGTTTCCAAGGGGAAATCCAATGCGTGGCCTCCTAAAATCTGAACACAGTTCATGGCAATATTTCTCTGAGATTAGTTCCAGAACTCAGACTCTAAGGGGAATCACACCAGAGTTCAAGCCCAGGTAGACCCTGTCATCACTTCCAAGCACTACACAAATGACCACAATTAAAACCAAAACACTCCCACAAGGCCCTCATCTTCTTCCATATAGACACTCATCATAACCTGTGGCTGGAGGTTTCCATGAGGGGCTCAGCCCAAGACAGTGTACAAAATAAACTCCCTTGCCCATAATTTGCCTAAAGTCAGGGTTGCCTGGACACCCTTCCTGAGAACCAGGAGTGATCAAATAAGCCTGCCATAAATACTGCTCTGCTTCTCCAATTTGAGGCCTACTGACTCTCGGGTATAGACTCTTTATGTGAATTGGAATCATGAGAAAACCCAAGCACATATGGGCTATCATCTGCAGGGTTTTGAGAACTCATTTGACACAAAGGATCCCTATTTTCACTTGATGGAGGTTAGGAACGTTACAGAGGAAGGCGAGAGACTTCGTCCACAATGACTGCTTTTTTGGCCATTTTGGTTTTGGAAGCACACGTGGGAACTTTCTTTAGATCCATCAGGTGCTGAGAATCTATGCAACAGCCTCACACATGGCCAAGAGTCTGATGCAGACACATTTCTTTCCAAAGCAATTAAGCAAAGAGCAACAGATGATGCCCATTAATTCCCCTTGAAAACCGTTTCCTTCAGGCTTCACAAAGGAGTGGCCTGAGGCAAAGACCTTTCTGACATTCAGGGCAACAAAACAATAGATAAGCAAATGGCCCATTGCAGGGTTTCTGGAATGATATCTGAGTTTTCTGAGATGATCCCATTCCCTTCAGCTATCCAGTACATGGCCATGTCACAGAGCTTGGAGGTGGTACATATCGTGGACACAAAACCCTGAACCTATTCTGGAGAGTGGCCAGAATTCAAGAAGACATACAGGAACTTAGGAAGATAGTAGTTGTTGCCCATCCATTAGGAAAGCCACAGTCCATTCATAAATTGGGCAGGATGAATGCTGTGAAGTTTTCTACTAGACAGGACACATCCATTGATGCATTCTCTTTTCTAATGTCTACAACCACGGACACAGTGGGATAAACAGACATAGAAACACTCGCATTGTCAAAAGACTTACTAGAAACAGTCCACTCCAAATCAAACAAACCGACTTTCCTATATATTCTAAGATCATGAGACAAAACCACAAACTCACACGCACACCCACAAAGTCAACTCCTTCCCCCAAGTAGGTCTGTGACTATCCGGAGTGTCCTCTGACTGATGGGACATACTACGTTTCCCCGAAATGGGCTGTCCTATGTCACATCTGGTCTCCTTGGCCAACACTGTGAAGTTGTCAGGTGCCAGTAGTGAGACACTACCTGCTTTCTCAGGAAAGACCCCTCTTCAGAGCTCTCCTGGAATTTGGCTATCCTCACATCAGTAGTTACACAGAAAGACCGATTCTGTCCTTGGTAAATCCAAACATGTGTGGCCACTGGGACTGGGACTGGGAATGACTCTGGGTGCCTGGCTTCCTGGATCCCAAGTTCAGAGAGTTCCATCACCAAGAAAGTTATATAGGTCACTTCCTTCAGGAATTGAATGAGGTCACTGCCTTGGCAACATCTTTGTCCTAACAGTTGCTTCCAAGTGTCCCAATAGATGGAGGCTGCCCCTACTTCCTGTGACACTTTCACAAGTAAGAATGGTATATCAAACATAGGCACCCGTAAACAGCTCTCCACACAAGCCTGGTTTGGTCCATCTTCTCTACATTAAGAAGAGAGAGACTGCTTCAGACACACCCCTTCATCCTGACCTGTTTTTTTTTTTTTTTTTGTCATGAAAGATGACTTTCGCTCTCTCAGGTCCTTCATAGCTTTCTATATCTTCCCCAGGGTTCACTTCTGCATGGACCTTTGAGGTTCTCAGCAGGTGGAAGATCTCTTACATTTCTATATAAGAACAACTTTGTCCTTGCTTTTCTGTAATGTTAGGTTGAGGAAACAAAGTATGGTTAGGATTAATAACATGATTGATTTGGGTTAGGAATCATTCTGCTGCATGAATAATGGTATTGGGAACCTGCAATATTTATAAGGATATATAGAGGTGAAATATATGTATGAAAACACAAATCTAGGTAAGATTTGAAGCCCAAAAGGGCATTGGATCCTTGATTGGGATACTTTACTCTGAATTATGTTGTGCACATGTGTCTCAGATAAATCTATACATAATGGCATAGGACCTTGTACCTTGGATAATTGAATGTTGAAGAGAACATCCAGTCAAAAAAGGATAGTTGGTAGGATTAGGAAGATACTTGATAGGATTAGAAAAAAGAGTCAGTATAGGATTTGGACAAAAACTTCCTTAGCAATAGGGTTTCAGGTAGACAGAAAATGTAAATGTCAGGACATTTGAAGAGTCAGTCACAATGATGAACTGGGGAAAATATGTAGGAAAGCAGATATCATTAGAGACATTAGGAAATCAGGCAAATGATGAAGTGATTGATAGGATTAGACATTTTCAACAGGCTTGAGGTTGAATACATAATCTTAGGAAGAAACAAATATGTAGTCACCAATAGGATTGACATTTGAGAGCATTAGGCAACATGGACATGGGTGATTTTCATAATCCATACTCACATTCCATTTAGGCTTTGGTACAATTGTAAGTGTGACTTTGCATTTTGTGGCCAGAATATTACTGTGATAAAATGTATATGTAGATCAGGTGACATGAGTATTTCTTGCACCATTTCTGGGAGCAATATTTAGAAGAGATATAAATTAGTATTGGGGGCACAAATAGGTGTACCATGTGTGAATATATAATATAACTGATTCCAACTTTAGAAATTGGAATAAATTGATATCTGAAAATACACAGTAAATGTTATATTGATATACATACATTCATTCCAACAAGTTATACATCTAATGGTAATATTAGGGTTGTGGTTTATCATAAAGTGTGTGAGTTTTGCTTCAAAATTGATTATGGAAATCGAAAATAATGTGTTTGGAAAGAAGTCTCATGAAATGACCAGTCAAAAGCAAGGAGGAATACATGTGTACTGAAGCAGGAAGTGATTGAATGTGTTTCAAATGTCTTTAAATTTGTGAACTTATGGATGAAATGTTTATACTATGATGTACAAAAACTGAAGAAATAGTAATGTACCAGTGTTAAATAAAATGAACGTCAAAATACACATCATGCCCCATTGGAATCTACATGCATTGATGTTAAATTGGGTTAGTTACTGTAGAAATATAAGGATTTGTTTGCACCATTCAGTGAAGTGAGTTTTCAGTACTAGAAAACAAATATGTATTTCAGGTGGATGAATATTTCTGAAAATAATCGTATGAAAATTTGATTATAAAACCACATACATGAGCATTAGTGAATTATTAAGGGAGTGTATAATAAGACACATATATTTTATATTTGGAAAAAAAAAATATATATATATATATATATATATATATATATATATATCACACAGAGAAACATTAGGAAGTAGCAATATATATGCCAATCAAAATTCATTGTGAAATATATATCATCCACCGATCCAAAAATATTAATTTTACTGAACATGGATTTATGTATAATGTTGTTCAACTAAAAATCTCACTCATAGTTTGAATTTTCAGTTCCAAAAGCGTTTAGGAGGGGTGATCTCTTCTCATACTTTGTTTCTTCCAAGTTAGCCACCTCACAAAAATGTACGTGTGATACCAGGTATGATTTTATATGTGCATATAAAAATACATGTGCTGAATTGGCTACAGAAAAAAGGAGACAGAAATTCACATATGTGTTAACTTTAAAAACACATGGAGTACTATTTCAACAAACAATTGACAAGATTTATAACTCCTACACTATATCATGCAAAAGGCAAGACCAACTATACACCATGCCTCCTCTGAACTGCTTGTATTAATATTATGTTTGGGTTATTTGTCTCCATCATATTAGGATTAGTAGTCAGAGTCTATTAGGGTATGGGTTACTGACAGGGATTCAGTATTTCGAATGGAAAATTGGAAAATGAATCCAATGTGTATGTAAATATGTGCTACACAAAAATCTTCCCACTCTCATCCAGAACAATACCTTGACAACACCTTCACCCCATGTAAGACACAATTAAAGGAGAAGAGTTAGAAAATCCATGAATACATATCTGGAATGGAATGTGATCAGGAGTTCACAACCTTGGAAGTGTTAGAGGAGTTTCCAAAAGTAAGGGACAGGGTAAACACTTCAAAAACATGGAGGTCTGTTGTCCTAGAGACTTCTTGAGATACTGCCTGTGAGGTTGGGCACTTGAAATATATGTTGTTGTCACGTGCTTTAGCTTCCTTTCTAGTGAAACCATCAACCTGTGTCTGCATCTATGTGACCTGGAGGACATGGTTTCTTATTTTCCATCCGTGGGTGGGCCCCTTGCTTACGAGCTCTGGCTACTGGACAAATTTTACACAAAGAAGCCTCTAATCTGACTTTTGGGGCCCCTTGAACTATCTACTCCCCGCATCACTTGAAAGATCTTTTACCTTAAAAGGGCCTTCAAACCCTCCCTACATCCAGAGTTCTGTCGCTCCTCACTTCCTTTCTGGAAAACCCTAATATTATTTTCCTCCCCTGCTCTGCACTGAACCCTGCCTCACTGCTCCCAATAACTCCCATGTCTCACACACCAACTCATAATTGCTTGGAAAACTTAGATGATTTCCTCCCCTGTCATTCTTCCATTTTTGAGAGACCACTCACCAAGCCTGACCTTATCTGGTTTACTGACAGCAGTTCCTTTAGGCAGAATGGAACTCATTACTCTGGATACGCTGTATTTTCAGCCACTGAGATTATAGAGGCCAAAGTTTTACCTTCAGGAACTACAGACCAGCAGGCTGATTTTATAGCATCCACTCGTGCCTGCCTTCTAGCACAAGGCAAATCCCTCACCCTCTAAACTGATTCAAAATATGTCTTCCATATCTTATTATCCCATGCTGCAATTTGAAAGAAGCGAGGCCTACTTACCACCAAAGGTAATGCGATCACTAATTCAGCTCTTATAACCAATCTGATAGAGGCCTCCCACTTACCCACCCAGTTGGGAGATGTCCATTGTAGGTCCCATCAGAAGGACGGCTCTCTTATCACTGAGGGCAATGCCAAAGCTGACCAGGTGGCACGAATGGCTGCTACCACTTCCAATCATGGCCCCCATGGTGGACATATAATGGCCACTTTAGACAGCTCATCTGAAGCCCCTACGTCTTTCAGTAAGAACAAGCATCTTTTCAAGTTCCTTCATACTCTATTCCTTTCCAATTCTCAGTCTTTGACCCTCTTTTTACAGAGTTTCTCCTTCCTCACTCCCTCTGACAAGCCATGCTACAGAATATAGCCTTTAATTGTCAGATCTGTCAGCGGACCAACCCTCATACTCCTTTAAGGCCCAAACGTTTCCCTTCCCAACAAGCCCGGGGACACATTCCCTCTGCTGACTGGCAGGTAGACTTCACCAACATGCCCACAGTATGGCACACTAAATACCTCCTTGTCTTTGTGGACACTTTCTCTGGTTTGGTTGAGGCATTTCCCACTTCCAATAAAAAGACTTCCACTTTAGCTTCAATCTTACTGACAGACATCATCCCCAGGTTTGGTATGCCCACTTCCCTACATTATGACAATGGCCCTGAGTTTACTTCTAGGATCACACAAAAGGTCTCTCAAGCCCTCTCCTTCAAGTGGCATTTCAACTGTCCATATTTCCCCCAGGCTTCAGGGAATGTGGAAAGGGTAAATCGTACTCTAAAGGAAGTCCTTACCAAATTGACAATGGAATTAAACATAGACTGGGTCAAACTCCTTCCCTTGGCTTTGCTTCGAATCAGAGCTCTACCTAAGAAACCATCTTTACTGTCTCCTTTTGAGATAATGTATGAAAGACATCTTATAACCCCTGCGTTGGTCATTTCACAAGGACCTCTCACCCGAGATTTGTCTTTGCCTCTCTTGCTTCATCTCCGCTCGGAACTCTGGAAATATCAGGACTGGCTTCTTCCGGACCCAGTCTCCTCTCCAAACACTCCTCCCTTAACACCTGTTAGTCTAGTCAATTATAATACCCCAGAGGAGAAAGGGACTCTTGCCCCAAAATGGGAAGGCCCCTATCCTGTCATTCTCTGTACCCCCACGGCCGCCAAACTCTCCTTACCAGACAACCGTCTCACTCCCTGGAATCACATGTCTAGGTTGAAGCCACATCACCAGGAGGCCCCACATGCTGACGACAGGGCCACCCCAGAGGAACTCCAAGAATCACCTCCTGAACCTCCCCTTTACTCCTGCTCTCCACACCCATCTCACCCATTTAAGTTGCGGCTCACACGGTTTTCCTTGCAGCCCAATTCCTCTTAAAGAAGGCACAATGAGCTCTCCCAACACCCTAGTCTTCTCTAACTGCTTGTTTTTTGTGCTCTGCTTATTTTCTGTGCTCTGTCAGGACTGGTCTTTACCCTCCTCACCTACCATGCATTTATTCACTCTTCGGGAACGATACTCAGAACATGGCATGCAGACAGTCCGCGGAGTGGATGCAACTACTTGCTTCATCCACAACTGCACCTCTATTTCCCTAAAATTGTCAACTTTAAGGACCTTCGTCCCTGGTAGCTGGAACTGGCCTTTCAATTGCTTCCTTTTTGATCAAACAAAAGATTATTGTCATTGGTGGCCTGAGATATATAATGGGTGCCCCTATTGGTCATGCAGGTTCCATGATGAACGTGGTAGCTATTCTTACCACTCACTCGGTTACCCTGAAGGGTGGACTTCTAGTTACATAAAGTGGCATAAAGGCTCTTCATCCAATAACAATGGATGGTATACTTTAGATAAACCTGACCCCAAGGCCAAACGTTGGGGCTATGTTGAGTTTGCTGTCTATGCTCAGACAACCTCAGTCAGACCCACAGGGTGGATGACTATTGGCCGCACCCTGATTACGCCACCTAAGGCAACCATCCAGGTAGTCGAACACATTAAGGACTCAGAATCAAAACTTCGAGATCGTATCCATAGCTCATCCAAAGAGGATTCACAGCCTTCAACCCCCTCAGGTCCCCCTCCCACATGGCTCAATTTGCTACACCAAACGTTTTGATTATTAAACTCCACCCGTCTGTCTTTGCCTACTTCTCAGTGCTTTCTCTGTGCTTCATTTAGTCATCCACTTCTAGCAGCAGTCCCATTAGCGGCAGAAAATATTCCAGCAAAACCCTACAATTTCTCTAAAAAGGACAAACCCTACATGTGACACGTAACCCACTGTGGGAAAGTTATCCCACCAATACTTTATTTCCTTTCATCTGTTTCCACCTGCCAATAATGAATCCTTTACCCGTTTGTTCCTTGAGCTACAACACCCCATAGAGCCCTGTGTTTAGGCAACCTGAACATTTCCTCTGGTGTAATGGGTCTTTAAGTACCTCAACGATCAATGTCTCTGGCACCTGTTTCTTGGTTACTGTAGTTCCTCAGCTATCTTTGTATACTCCCACCGAATTCCGACAGTTGTCCCTACCTTCCCGCACCCGTAAGGTAGTCTTTCTGCCGGTTCTGGTAGGCCTCATTTTAACAACCTCAGTGACGAGTCTCGGACTCTCTGGTGGAGCTATAGGTCATGCTCTATGGGCATCCAATGACCTTCAACAAAAACTGCAGGAAACACTCAATACCATGGCTGAGTCTCTGGGTTCCTTTCAGCGGCAGGTTACATCATTGGCACAAGTGGCTTTACAGAACCAAAGGGCAATTGATCTTCTCACTGCAGAAAAAGGGGTTACATGCCTATTCCTCAGAGAGGAATTTTGCTATTATGTTAATGAATCTGGGCTAATAAAAAAAAATGTTGTTAAATTGCAGGAATTATCGACCGAATTTCTCAAACATACCTCCTCCAATCCCATCATGGGGTTCTTCCAATCCTATCTTGCCATGTACTTACTACATATCTTGGGGCCCCTTATTGGGATGCTCCTTTTTGTGCTCTCTTGCCCTGCAAAATGAAGTGCCTTCAAACCCAACTGCAAAAAATTCCTAATCAAACTTTCAACCAGCTTTTGCTTAGGCACTACCAGCCTCTGATGACCGATGAACCCCCAACATCTCCAAGAGAACAGTAACTCAGTGATGAAGCTCACTACCAGGCATGATGGAATGCAATGGGTATCAGACAGCAGGAGACAACGAGCTCTGAGAACCTCTTAATCTGCCATCCTGGATTCATGAGTCTTTACCACCTTCTAAGATTTCTCAGGGCCCTTGGCCTCTTCTATGTCAGTCCCCCAACATGGAACTTCTGCCAAAAAATGACATTTCCTTTAATTTTTATCTTCATTCTGTTTTTATTTGCTCTGATCTTCTTCAGGTGCTGGTGACGCCATGTCCAGGCAACGCTTCCAGTATTTCCTAGAGTCTCTGTTACAGGACCAGTGGCTGATACCAACAATCTCTTCCATCCAGGACTAGTTCCATGCCATCGACAACTTTGGCTTCAGGGAACATTCATTGACTTCACCCCTACGAAAGTAGCTGTCTATAGCCACTGGGTTTTATTTCTGGCTGCCATGATAACCCAAACCTGCTCCATGAGCATTCCTCCACTTCTCTTTCTAGGCCCCACACCACCCCCACACAGCAAGAAGCAGCCGGATCTGACAAATGACGCCCCACTTCCTAAGAAAACAAAAAGGGTGGAATGTTGGGAAAAGAATAAATGGCAGCCATACCCCAGAGAAAAACCTCAACATGGGGCCTAAGGACTTCTTCTTCCTACCTTCTTCATTTCTGCAGTGGCGCAAAAACTTCCCACCCTTGTGAACTCTCACGTCAGCGCCAATTTCAAATCTCACTTGTGGGGAACCTTAGCCCCAATGAGAACTAATTCCTGGGCTCTGGAGCTGATATCTGAAAGAACTTGCCAATAAACGGGTTGCTGCCATTTATCTAAGCCCTACCATCTCCCCCTTAGTTCTATATAAGCACACAGCTTTGAGCAATAAAATTGGAATTCTCCCGGTGAAGTGTCATTGCGTGGGGAATTATTTCACTCATGATCAGCAACAGGATATCCAAAGGTTCTCCAGTGCCACATGGTAATGGGAATTTCAGAAATTTGATGGTATTTATTTAGACATTTTTGAAGGATGAAGTTGGAGTCACTGTACGTTTCAATTAATGCAGGAACCATTATGTGGTGAGGAAGCTCATTTAAATTAAAACTCTGGAGAAATCTCACAGGCAAGGCTTCCCAAAGAGTGGCCAAAAGGTCACATGAAGCCAGGATCATTGAGGTCTACAATATGAGTTCCATATGTGTTTAGATTCTCAACTATGGCTGCCAAGTCTTTCAGAATAAAATCATGTGATATCCTGGCTGAGATTCTCACTGCACTGTGGAAAGACACCCTGGCACTCGATCTCAGTTTTCAAGGGAGGCTTCTCATGCGTGGCCTCCTAAAATCCCAACACATTTCATGGCAATACTTCTTTGAGGTAAATTCCAGAACTCAGTCTCTAAGAGGAATCATGCCAGAGTTCAAGCCCAGGTGGATCCAGTTATCTCTTCCAACCGCCAAACAAATGACCACAATTAAAACCAAACACTCCCACATGGCCCTCATCTTCTTCCATATAGACACTTATCATAACCTCTGGCTGGAGTTTTTCATGAGGGGTGCAGCCAAAGACAGTGTCAAAAATAAGCTCCCTTGCCCCTCATTTGCCTAAAGTCAAGGTGGCCTGGACACCCATCCGGTGAACCGGGAGTGATCAGATAGGCCAGCTGTTAATACTGCTCTGCATCTCCAATTTGAGGCCTACTGACTGTCAGGTATAGATTCTTTATATGATTTGGAGCCATGAGAAAACCCAAAAACCTATGGGTTAGCCTCTGCAGGGCTGTGCATAACTCATTTGAACCAAAGGATCCATATTCTCACTTGATGGTGGTCAGGAACCTTACAAATGAATGCGAGAGACTTCATTCACAATAATTGCTCTTTTGGCCATTTTGGTTTTGGATGCACACATGGGATCTCTCTTTACATCCATCAGGTTCTGAGAATCTAAGCCACAACCTCACACAGGGCCAAGAGGCTGATTCAGACACATCCCTTTCCAAAGCAATTAAGCAAAGAGCCACAGGTGATGCCTATTCATTTCCATTTGAAAACTGTTTTCTTCAGGCTTCACAAAGGGGTGGCCTGAGGCAAAGACCTTCCTGACATTCAGGGAAACAGAACAATTGATAAGCAAAAGGCCGAAAGCATGGTTTCTCCACTGAGACTTTCTTGGTCACACTGATATCTGAGTTTTCTGAGATGCTCGCCATTCCCTTCAGCTATCCAGGACATGGCAATGTCACAGAGCTTGGAGGTGGTACATATTTTGGACACAAAACCATGAGACTATTCTGGAGAGTGGTGAGAATTCTGGAAGAAACAGGAACTTAGGAAGGTAGCAGGTGTTGCCCATGGATAAGGCAAGCTGCAGTCCATTCATAAATTGGGCAGGATGAATGCCGGGAATCTTTCTCCTATACAGGACATATCAATTGTTGCATTCTATTTTCTAATGTCTACAACCACGGACACAGTGCGATACACAGAAATAGAAACACTTGCCTTGTCCAACGACTTACTAGAAGAAGACCACTCCAAATCAAACAAACCGTCTTTCCTACCTATTCTCAGATCATGAGACAAAACCACAAAATCACACCCACCCCACAAAGACACCTCCTTCCCCCATGTAACTCTGTGACTATCCGGAGTTTCCTCTGAGTGGTGGGCCATACTATGTTCCCCCAAAATGGCCTGTCCTATCTCAGATCTGGTGTCCTTGGCCAACTCTGTGAAGTTGTCAGGAGCCTGCGGTGAACCACTACCTACTTTCTCAGGAAAGGCCCCTATTCAGAGCTCTCCTGGTATTTGGCCATCCTCACATATGTTGGTACCAAGAAAGACTGAAACTCTCCTTGGTAAATTCAAACAAGTGAGCCTACTGGGTCTGGGACTGGACTGGCTCCGGGTGCCTGGCTTCCTGGATCCCAAGTTAAGAGAGTTCCATCACCAAGGAAGTGAGGTAGATCACTTCTTTAGGAACTGAATGAGGTCATTGCCTTGACAACCACTTTGTCCTAACAGTTGCTTTCAAGAGTTCCATGAGATGGAGGCTGCCCCTACTTCCTGTGACACTTTCACAAGTTAGAATGGTATAGAAACCATGGGCACCCGGGAACAGCTCTCCACCTAGGACTGGTTTGGTCCGTCTTCTCTACATTAAGAAGAGAGAGGCTGATTCATACACATCCCTTCATGCTGACAAGGTTGTTTGCCATAGAAGATGACTTTTCTCTCTCAGGTCTTTCGTAGCTGCCTACATCTTCTCAAGGGATCATTTCTGCATGGACCTTTGATGTTCTCAACAGGTGGAACATGCCCTACATTCCTGTATTTTAAGAGCAACCCTGTCCCTGCTGTTCTGTAAAGTTCGATTGAGAGAACAGTGTATGGTTTGGGTTAGTAACATGTTCAATTTGGGGTTAGGAATCCTTCTGCATGACGAATAATGGTATTGGGAAACTATGATATTTACAAGAATATATAGGTGAAATATAAGTATTAAAACTGAAATCTATGGAAGATATGAAGTCCAGAAGGGCATTGGGCCCTTAATTGGTACACTTAGCTTTGAATTATTTAAGGGAAATTGCTTGGAAATGAAAGGAGACCCTCAGATAAATCTATATACAATGGCATAGGAGCTTGTACCTTGGATGATTGAATGTCGAAGAGAACATCCACTCAAAAAGGGATAGTCGGTAGGATTAGGAAGATAGTCAGTAGGTTTACAAAGAAGAGTGAGAATAGGATTTAGACCAAAAGTTCTTAAGCAATAGGGTTTCAGGTAGACAGTGAATGTAAATGTCAGCACAAGTGAAGAGTCAGTCACAATGATGAACAGGGGAAAATATGTAGGAAAATAGATATAAATAGAGACATTACTAAATCAGGCAAAGTATAAAGTGAGTGATAGGATTAGACATTTTCAACAGGCTTGAGGTTGAATATATAATCTTAGGAAGAAACAAAAATGTAGTCACCAATAAGATTGACATTGGAGAGCATTAGGCCACCTGGACATGGAAGGTTTTAGTAATCCATGCTCACTTTCCATTTAGGGTTTGGTACAAACTTAAGGGTGACCTTTGATTTTTTTGTCCAGAATATTACTGTGATAAAATGTATATATAGATCAGGTGACATGAGTTTTTCTTCCACCATTTTTTGAGGAATATTTTGAAAACGTATAAATTAGTATTGAGGGTAAAAATAGGTGTACCCTGTGTCTATGAATATAGAGATAATGCATGAATAGATCATACAGTTAATAAATAATATAACTGGTTCCCCTTTAAATAATGTATTGAATTGATATCTGAAAATATATAAGAAATCATATATTTTTTTAAATTAATTTTTATTGTAGGTTGTTCAAAACATTACATAGTTCTTGATATATCATATTTCACACTTTGATTCAAGTGGGATATGAGCTCCCATTTTTACCCCATATACAGATTGCAGAATCACATCAGTTGCAGAACCATTGATTTACATATTGCCATTCTGGTGTCTGTTGTATTCTGCTGCCTTTTCTATCCTCTACTATCCCCCCTCCCCCCTCCCCTCCCCTCTTCTCTCTCTACCCCCTCTACTGTAGTTCATTTCTCCCCCTTATATTTTCTTCCTTTCCCCTCACATCCTCTTGTATGTAATTTTGTATACCCCTAAGGGTCTCCTTCCATTTACATGCAATTTCCCTTCTCTCTCCCTTTCCCTCCCACCTCTCATCCCTCTTTAATGTTAATCTTCTTCTCATGCTCTTCGTCCCTACTCTGTTCTTAGTTACTCTCCTTATATCAAAGAAGACATTTGGCATTTGTTTTTAAGGGATTGGCTAGCTTCACTTAGCATAATCTGCTCTAATGCCATCCATTTCCCTCCAAATTCTATGATTTTGTCATTTCTTAATGCAGAGTAATACTCCATTGTGTATAAATGCCACATTTTTTTTATCCATTCGTCTATTGAAGGGCATCTAGGTTGGTTCCACAGTCTTGCTATTGTGAATTGTGCTGCTATGAACATGGATGTAGCAGTGTTCCTATAGTGTGCTCTTTTTAGGTCTTTAGGGAATAGACCGAGTAGGGGAATAGCTGGATCAAATGGTGGTTCCATTCCGAGCTTTCCAAGAAATCTCCATACTGCTTTCCAAATTGGCCGCACCAATTTGCAGTCCCACCAGCAATGTACAAGAGTACCCTTTTCCCCACATCCTCGCCAGCACTTGATGCTGTTTGACTTCCTAATGGCTGCCAATCTTACTGGAGTGAGATGGTATCTTAGGGTGGTTTTGATTTGCATTTCTCTGACTGCTAGAGATGGTGAGCATTTTTTCATATACTTGTTGATTGATTGTATGTCCTCCTCTGAGAAATTTCTGTTCAGGTCCTAGGCCCATTTGTTGATTGGGTTATTCGTTATCTCATTGTCTAATTTTTTTAGTTCTTTGTACATTCTGGATATTATGGCTCTGTCTGAAGTGTGAGGAGTAAAGATTTGTTCCCAGGACGTAGGCTCCCTATTTACCTCTCTTATTGTTTCTTTTGCTGAGAAAAAACTTTTTAGTTTGAGTAAGTCCCATTTGTTGATTCTAGTTATTAACTGTTGTGCTATGGGTGTCCTATTGAGGAATTTGGAGCCCGACCCCACAGTATGTAGATCATAGCCAACTTTTTCTTCTATCAAATGCCATGTCTCTGATTTGATATCAAGTTCCTTGATCCACTTTGAGTTAATTTTGTGCATGGCGAGAGAAAGGGATTCAGTTTCATTTTGTTGCAAATGGATTTCCAGTTTTCCCAACACCATTTGTTGAAGATACTATCCTTCTTCCATTGCATGCTTTTAGCCCCTTTATCGAATATAAGATAGTTGTAGTTTTGTGGATTGCCTTCTGTGTCCTCTATTCTGTACCATTGGTCCACCCGCCGGTTTTGTTACCAGTACCATGGTGTTTTTGTTACTATTGCTCTGTAGTATAGTTTGAAGTCTGGTATAGCTATCCCGCCTGATTCACACTTCCTGCTTAGCATTGTTTTTGCTATTCTGGGTCTTTTATTTTTCCATATGAATTTCATGATTGCTTTCTCTATTTCTACAAGAAATGCCGTTGGGATTTTGATTGGCATTGGATTAAACCTATAGAGAACTTTTGGTATTATCGCAATTTTGATGTTGTTACTTCTACCTATCCATGAACAGGGTATATTTTTCCATCTTCTAAGATCTTCTTCTATTTCTTTCTTTAGGGTTCTGTAGTTTTCATTGTATAAGTCTTTCACCTCTTTTGTTAGGTTGATTCCCAAGTATTTTACTTTTATTGAGGATATTGTGAATGGGGTGGTTGTCCTCATTTCCATTTCAGAGGATTTGTCGCTGATATACAGGAATGCCTTTGATTTATGCGTGTTGATTTTATAGCCTGCCACTTTGCTGAATTCATTTATTAGCTCTAATAGTTTCTTTGTAGACCCTTTTGGGTCTGCTAGGTATCGAATCATGTCATCTGCAAATAGTGATAATTTGAGTTCTTCTTTTCTATTTTTATGCCTTTATTTTTTTTCGTCTGTCTAATTGCTCTGGCCAGTGATTCGAGAACTATGTTGAACAGAAGTGGTGAGAGAGGGCATCCCTGTCTTGTTCCAGATTTTAGAGGGAATGCCTTCAGTTTTTCTCCATTCAGAATGATGCTAGCCTGAGGCTTAGCATAGATTGCTTTTACAATATTGAGGTACGTTCCTGTTATCCCTAGTTTTTCTAGAGTTTTGAATATAAAGGGATGCTCTACTTTGTCGAATGCTTTTTCCGCATCTATCGAGATGATCATATGGTTCTTATTTTTAAGCCTATTGATGTGGTGAATAACATTTATTGATTTCCGTATATTGAACCAACTTTGCATCCCAGGGATAAATCCTACCAGATCATGTTGCACAATTTTTTTGATATGTTTTTGTATCCGGTTCGCCAGAAGTTTATTGAGGATTTTTGCATCTAGGTTCATTAGAGATATTGGTCTGTAGTTTTCTTTCTTTGAAGTGTCTTTGTCTGATTTAGGAATCAGGGTGATGTTGGCCTCATAGAATGAATTTGGAAGTTCTCCCTCTTTTTCTATTTTCTGAAATAGCTTGAAAAGTATTGGTATTAGTTCCTCTTTAAAGGTTTTGTAAAACTCTGCTGTATACCCATCCGGTCCTGGGCTTTTCTTAGTTGGTAGTCTTTTGATGGTATCTTCTATTTCCTCAATTGATATTGGTCTGTTTAGGTTGTCAATATCCTCCTGACTCAATCTGGGCAAATCATATAACTTAAGAAATTTATCGATGCCTTCACTATCTTCTATTTTGTTGGAGTATAAGGATTCAAAATAATTTCTGATAATCTTCTGTATTTCTGAAGTGTCTGTTGTGATATTGCCTTTTTCATCCCGTATGCTGGTAATATGAGTTCTCTCTCTTCTTCTCTTCGTTAGCGTGGCTAAGGGTCTGTCGATTTTTTTTATTTTTTCAAAGAACCAACTTTTATTTTTGTCAATTTTTTCTATTGTTTCTTTCGTTTCGATTTCATTAATTTCAGCTCTGATTTTAATTATTTCTTGTCTTCTACTTCTTTTGCTGTTGTTTTTCTCTTCTTTTTCTAGGATTTTGAGTTGAAGTATTAGATCATTTATTTGTTGGTTTTTTCTTTTTTTAAGGAATGAACTCCAAGCAATAAATTTTCCTCTTAGAATTGCTTTCAATGTGTCCCATAGATTCCAATATGTTGTGTCTGTGTTTTCATTTATCTTTAAGAATTTTTTAATTTCCTCCTTGATGTCTTCTATAACCCATTGATCATTCAGTAACCTATTGTTCATTCTCCAAGTGATGCATGATTTTTCCTTACTTCTTTTATCGTTAATTTTCAATTTCATTCCATTATGATCAGATAAGATGCATAGTATTATCTCTACTCCTTTATATTGTCTAAGAGTTGCCCTGTGACATAATATATGATCTATTTTTGAGAAGGATCCATGTGCTGCTGAGAAAAAAGTGTAACTGCTTGATGTTGGGTGGTATATTCTATATATGTCAATTAAGTCTAGGTTATTAATTGTGTTATTGAGCTCTATAGTTTCCTTATTCAACTTTTGTTTGGAAGATCTGTCCAGTGGTGAGAGAGGTGTGTTGAAGTCTTCCATGATTATTGTATGGTGGTCTATTAGACTCTTGAACTTGAGAAGTGTTTGTTTGATGAACATAGCTGCACCATTGTTTGGGGCATATATATTTATGATTGTTATGTCTTGTTGGTGTATGGTTCCCTTGAGAAGTATGTAGTGTCCATCTTCATCCCTTTTGATTAACTTTGGCTTGAAATCTATTTTATTTGATACGAATATGGACACTCCTGCTTGTTTCCGAAGTCCATATGAGTGATATGATTTTTCCCAACCTTTCACCTTCAGTCTAAGTATGTCTTTTCCTATCAAATGCGTCTCCTGAAGGCAGCATATTGTTGGGTCTTGTTTTGTGATCCATTCTACTAGCCTGTGTCTCTTAATTGGTGAGTTTAAGACATTAACATTTAGGGTTATTATTGAGATATGGGTGTTCTTCCAGCCATATTGGTTTATTTATGTTACTAAACATGGTTTGTTTTCCTCTTTGATTATTCCCCCCCCTTCACTGTACTACCTCCCGCTGTTGGTTTTCATTGACATTTTCCATTTCCTCTTCCTGTAATATTTTGCCGAGGATGTTTTGAAGAGATGGTTTTCTAGCTGCAAATTCTTTTAACTTTTGTTTATCATGAAAGGTTTTAATTTCATCTTCCATCCTGAAGCTTAATTTCACGGGATACACAATTCTTGGTTGTAACCCATTTTCTTTTAGTGTATGAAATATGTTATTCCAGGATCTTCTAGCTTTCAGAGTCTGTGTTAAAAGATCAGCTGTTATCCTGATTGGTTTACCCCTAAATGTAATCTGCTTCCTTTCTCTTGTAGCTTTTAAAATTCTCTCCTTATTCTGTATGTTGGGCATCTTCATTATAATGTGTCTAGGTGTGGATCTCTTATGATTTTGCACATTCGGCGTCCTGTAGGCTTCTAGGATTTGGGATTCTGTCTCATTCTTCAAGTCTGGGAAGTTTTCTCGTATTACTTCGTTGAATAGATTGCTCATTCCTTTGGTTTGGACCTCAATACCTTCCTGTATCCCAATCACTCTTAAGTTTGGTCTCTTTATGTTATCCCATATTTCTTGAATGTTCTGCTCATGGTTTCTTAACAGCTTTGCTGAGCTGTCTATGTTCTTCTCCAGTTGAAATACTTTGTCTTCATTGTCTGATGTTCTATCTTCTAAGTGTTCTACTCTGCTGGTAGTATTCTCAATTGAGTTTTTAAGTTGGTTTATTGTTTCCTGCATTTCCAGGATTTCTGTTTGTTTGTTTTTTATAACCTCTATCTCCCTGAATAATTGATCTTTTGCTTCTTGGATTTGTTTATGTAATTCATTGTCGAAGTGGTCGAAGTGGTCTTTCATTGTCTGATTTTGCTGTCTAATGTCTTCCTTGAGACTCCAGATCATCTGAAGCATGTATATCCTGAATTCTTTTTCTGACATTCCATCTGCTGCAGATATTACCTCTTCTAAAGTTGAATTGACCTGCATTGCTTGTGGTCCTTTTTTTCCTTGTCTTTTCATACTGATCGCGTTTCTTTCTGCTTGGTGAAACTGTTGTGTTATTGATTTTTCCCCCTATATATTTATATTGCTTTTGTATAGCTGCATCGTCTCCCTTGCAGGCTTGGGCGGTGGTTCTGCCCCTCCTTCAATTGAGGCAATGTGCCTACCACGCCGGGAGGCCGCTGTGCCTGTACTTTCGATGGGCCTGTTCTTTCGGTGGTCACAGGTCCGCCTACCTTGCAGGAGTGAGCAGCGGTTTTGCCCCTCCGCTGGCCACTAGGCCTGTTCTGTCTGTCGGTTGCAGGTATGTCTACCTAAAAGGCGCTGGTGGCGGCTCTGCCCCTCCCCCAACCGGGGTGATGTATCTGGCGGGCCACTGGGCCTGTTTTGTCGGTGGTCACGGTTCCGCCTACATTGCACGTGCGTGGAGCAGCTGTGTCCCTCTGAGAGTTGCTGAGCCTGACCTGCCGGTGGATGGCAAGTCTGCCTACCTTGCAGGCGCAGGGGTGGCTCTGCCGTTCCGCGGGTCACTGGGCCTGATCTGCTGGTGAGTTGCAGGTCTGCCTAACTTGCAGGCGCCCGGCGGCTCTGCCCCTCCCCCAACCGGGGCGGGGCGATGTGTCTGGCCGGCCGCTGGGCCTGTTCCGTTGGTGGTCATGGTTCAGCCTACCTAGCAGGCACGTGGGGCAGCTGTGTCCCTCCGCAGTTTTTTGGGCCTGACCTGTCGGTGGGTCGCAGGTCTGCCTACCTTGTAGGCTCGGGGGGTGGCTCTGCCGCTCTGTGGATTGCTGTGCCTGTTCTGCTGGTGGGTCGCGGGTCCGCCTACTTTGCAGGCACCCGGCGGCTCTGCCCCTCCCCCAACCGGAGCTATGTGTCTGGCGGTCCACTGGGCCTCTTTTGTCGGTGGTCACGGTTCCGCCTACCCTGCACGCGCGTGGAGCAGCTGTGTCTCTCTGAGAGTTGCTGGGCCTGACCTGTCGGTGGGTGGCAAGTGCGCCTACCTTGCAGGCCCGCGGGTGGCTCTGCCTCTCCGCGGGTTGCTGGGCCTGATATGCTGGTGAGATGCAGGTCTGCCTAACTTGCAGGCGCCCGGCGGCTCTGCCCCTCCCCCAACCGGGGTGGGGCAATGTGTCTGGCCGGCCTCTGAGCCTGTTCTGTTGGTGGTCAGGGTTCTGCCTACCTAGCAGGCTCGTGGGGCAGCTGTGCCCCTCCGCAGTTTCTTGGGCCTGACCTGCCGGTGGGTGGCAAGTGCGCCTATCTTGCAGGCCTGGGGGTGGCTCTGCCGCTCCACAGTTGCTGGGCCTGATCTGCTGGTGAGTCGCAGGTCTGCCTACCTTGCAGGCGCCCGGCTGCTCTGCCCCTCCCCCAACCGGGGCGGGGCGATGTATCTGGCCGGCCTCTGGGCCTGTTCTGTCGGTGGTCAGGATTCTGCCTACCTAGCAGGCTCGTGGGGCAGCTGTGCCCCTCCGCAGTTTGTTGGGCCTGACCTGCTGGTGGGTGGCAAGTGTACCTACCTTGCAGGCCCGGGGGCGGCTCTGCCGCTCCGCGGTTGCTGGGCCTGATCTGCTGGTGATTCGCAGGTATGCCTAACTTGCAGGCGCCCGGCAGCTCTGCCCCTCCCCCAACCTGGGCGGGGCGATGTGTCTGGCCGGCCGCTGGGCCTGTTCTGTTGGTGCTCACGGTTCAGCCTACCTAGCTGGCTCGTGGGGCAGCTGTGCCCCTCCGCAGGTTTTTGGGCATGACCTGCCGGTAGGTCACAGGTCTGCCTACCTTGTAGGCTCGGGGGGTGGCTATGCCGCTTTGTGGATTGCTGTGCATTTTCTGCTGGTGGGTCGCGGGTCCGCCTACCTTGCAGGCGCCCGGTGGCTCTGCCCCTCCCCCAACCGGAGGGATGTGTCTGGCGGTTCACTGGGCCTGTTTTGTGGGTGTTCACAGTTCCGCCTACCTTGCACACGCGTGGAGCAGCTGTTTCATTAGTGCCTGGGCACACTCTTCTTGTTGGCCTCCCTCAGGCCCTAAGTTTGTAGAGCTTGGGGCTGAGAAACCCCAGCCAATTTGCTTACCTTCTGGTAGCCACGCCCCCGTATCTGGTGCAAGAGACCTCAGTTGTCAGCACTGGTGGGAGCGGTAGCCGTGAGTCCCACGCCGAGGCGAGTCCGTGCAAGAGACCTCAGTTGTCAGTACTGGTGGGAGCGGTAGCTGGGAGACCCGCGCCGCGCAGCTACCGCCGGCTCCTGTGCCAGTGCTGCCTCCGGGTTTTCTTGACTACCACGCCGGCAGGTCGCTGGACCTGTTACGGGCCAGGGCGGCGGCTCTGTTCGGCCCCTCTGGCCTCCACAGTATTCAGCAGGACCCGGACCGAGAAACAGTTTCCGCGGGTTCTTTATCACCGGGCCAAAACAGTTCCGGGAGCCAGAATTCGGCCTCTCCGGACTTGGTGCATGCTCTGACAGGAGCAGGCTCCAAGAAGCAGTTTCAGCGGGTTCTATAGCCCTGGGCCAGAGCAGCTCCGGGAGCCGGAACTCCGACACTCCGGGCTCGGTGCGTGTTCTGATAGGAGCAGGCTCCAAGAAGCAGTTTCCGCGGGTTATTTAGCACTAAGTCTGAGCAATTTGTCTGCGAGATGCAGACAATTGTCAGCCTGAAATTACCTGTTCTATAGCTGAAAGAGCTGCAATCAGTCGAAAACAAGGATGGTGACGTCAGCTCTCCAACATGGTGGCCGCTGGCTTCCTCCGTGGTCTGACCGGTGTGGAGAACCAACCTGGACCGTTTCCTTTCCCTGTCTCCAACCCAGAATTCAGCTCCGAGCTCAGCAAATGCCTAGCTGGCAGGAGCCCACAGAATCAGCATTGCTGTATCTCTGCGCCACCAGCCTGTCATTTCCCAGCGCGGGCCGCAGACTCCAGCCATGGGGTGATCTGCCGAACAAGCAGCGCTCCATACAGACGGACAGATCGCTCGCATTTGAGCCCCTGAAGCTGATCCTCGTGCGATGAAAATCCTTCCACTAGGTTTTGGAGCACCCCAATTTTGCTGGAAATTCCTAACAAGATAGCTTTTAGCCGTTCTAACTCGTCATTTTCCCTCACAGTGACGCAGTACACAGAGTTACTGCACTCCCTTTGCGGCCATCTTGCCTCTCAAGAAATCATATATTGATATAGAATCATTCATAACAACTAGTTATACATCTAATTGTAATCCTAGGCTTATGGTTTATCATGAAGAGTGTGTGAGTTTTGCTTCAAAAGTGATTATGGAAATCAAAAATAATGTGTTTTGAAAGAAGTCTCATGAAAAGACCAGTTTGAAACATGGCGGAACACATGTTTTCTGAAGCAGAAAGTGATTGAAAGTGAAATATATGCCTATAAATTTGTGAACTTGTGGATGAAATATATATCCTATAATGTGCATAAACTGAAGAAATAGTAATGTACCAGTGTTGAAATAAAAATGAACTTCAAAATACTTATCATGTCCCATAGGAATCTACTTGCATTGATGTGAAACTGGATCAGTTACTGTAGAAATATTAGGATTCATATGCACCATTCACTGAAGTTAGTTTTCAATACTAGGAAAAAAATACGTATATCAGGTGAATGAATATTTCTGAGAATAATCTTGTGAAAAGTTTTTTATAAATCCACATACATATTCATGAATGAATTTAGGGAGTGTATAATAAGACACATATATTAAATATTTTGAAATATCTGGAGAGAATATATATATATATATATATATATATATATATATATATATATATCCACACACAGATTTTAAAAATTAGCAATATATATGCCAATCGAATTACACCGTGAAATACATATCATCCACAGATCCAAAAATATTCATTTTACTGGATATGGATTTATGTATAACTTTTTTCAACTAGGAAGCTCACCCATAGTTTGAATTTTCAGTTCAAACAGCGTTTAGGAGGAGTGATCTCTTCTCACACTTTGTATCTGCCAAGTTATGTAACTCACAAGAATGTACGTGTGATACCAGGTAGGATTCTAAATGTGCATATAAAAATACATGTGCTGAATAGAATACAGAGAAAGGGAGACAGGAATTCACATATTTGTTAACTGTAAAAGCACATGGAAAACTATTTCAACAAAAAATTTACTAGATTTATAACTCCTACCCTATATAATGCAAAAGGCAAGTCCAAGTATACAACGTGCCTCCTCTGAACTGCTTGTATTTCTATTCTGTTTCAGTTATTTTTCTCCATCATATTAGGATTAGTATTCAGAATCTAGTAGGGTATGTGTTAGTGTCAGGGATTCAGTATATCAAATGTAAAATAGAAAAATGAAAAAAATGTGTATGCAAATATGTGCTAAACAAAATCTTCCCACTCTCATCCAGAACAATTCCTTGACATTTCCTTCCCCCAAAGTAAGACACAATTAGAGGAGTAGAGTAATAAAATCTGTGAATAATATGCTCAGGAGTTTACAATCTTGGAAGTGGTAGAGGAGTTTTCCTAGTATGCGACAGGATAAAAACTCCATATATATGGAGCTCTGCTGGCCTAAATACTTCTTGAGAAACTGCCTCTGAGTTTGGGCACTTGAAATATATGTTTTTGTCAGGAGCTTTAGCTTCTTTCTAGTGAGACCATCAAAGCTGTGTCTGCATCTATGTGACCTGGAGGACATGATTTCTTATTTTCCAATGAACATGAGGCAGCAGTGCTGAATTCTCTCTTTGTAAGTAAACTGTGGCCACTGGGGGCTAAGGGTATTCCCATGTGGACTGGGAAGCCATTTGGTCATCCTCCAATTTTCGTGGTGTTTCTTGCTGCTGCACTGGGACTTTGGCATTTGCTTCATGAAATAAAAGAAGTTCAACTGGGACACAGTTCTGGAGGTAATTCTTTCATGTGTGGTTGGTCAGGGTCTGCAGGAGAATGCACCAACCAGGCTTCTATGCCACATAGCTTGGCCACATGTCTATAGCAACCTGATTCTGAACATTGCCCGGAAACATCTCCATATAACAAGAAGCCTTTACATGGAAGGGTCTGCTGGCTGCACCATGTCAGTCACAAGCCATTTGGAAGCCAATGGCAGATCCACATGGCCCCACCACAAATTTTTTATCACACATCTGCCTACCACTGCTCTAGGCCCACTACTCAGCAGGTTCCAACATACTGGCATCTCTGTTCTACACCATTTTCATGAAACCCACTCAATCAAGGCACTGTCTTGCATATTTACGATCAGCAACAGGACATCCAAAATTTCTCCAGTGCCACCTGGTCATGGGAATTTCAAAAATTTCATGGTATTTATCTAGGCATTTTTCAAGGATGACATTGCAGGCACTGTGGGTTTCAATTCATTCAGGAACCATTAAATGGTGAGGAAGCTCATTTCAATGAATGCTCTGTAGAACTCTCACAGGCAAGGCTTCCCAAAGAGTAGCCAAAATGTCACATGAAGCCAGGCCCATTGAGGTCTACAATGTGACGTCCATGGGTGTTGTGACTCTCAACTATGGCTGCCAAGTCTTTCAGAATTAAATCATGTGATATCCTGGCTGAGATACCCAGGGCTCTGTGGAAAGCCAACCTGGACCTAGATCTCAGTTTCCAAGGGTGATTCTCATGGGTGGACTCCTAAAATCCCAACAAAATTCATGGCAATACTTCTCTGAATTCAGTCTCTAAGGGGAATCACACCAGAGTTCAAGCCCAGGTGGTCCAGGTCATGTCTTCATACTGGACACAAATGACCAAATTTAAAACCAAAACCCTCCCATATGGCCCTCATCTTCTTCCATATAGACACTAATCACAACCTCTGGCGGAAGGTTTCCATGAGTGGCGGAGTCCAAGAGAGTGTCCAAAATAACTCCCTTGCCCCTCATTGGCGTAAATTCAGGGTGGTCTGGACACCCTTCATGTGAAACAGGAGTGATCAAATATGCTAGACGTTAATACTTCTACGCTTCTCCAATTTGTGGAAAACTGAGTGTCAGGTATATATTTTTATGTGATTTGCAGTCATGAGAAATCACAAGCACCTCTGCTGGTCTTTGAAGAACCCATTTGACCCAAAGGATCCGTATTCTCACTTGATGGAGTTCAAGAACTTTAAAGAGGAAGGCGACAGACTTCATCCACAAGGACTGCTTTTTGGCCATTTTGGTTTTGGATGCACACATGGGATCTCTCTTTACATCCACCAGGTGCTGAGAATCTAAGCCACAACCTCACACAGGGCCAAGAGGCTGATTCAGACACATCCCTTTCCAAAGCAATTAAGCAAAGAGCCACAGGTGATGCCCATTCATTTCCATTTGAAAACTGTTTTCTTTAGGCTTCACAAAGGGGTGGCCTGAGGCAAAGACCTTCCTGACATTCAGGGAAACAGAACAATAGGTTAGCAAATGGCCCAAAGCAGTGTTTCTCCACTGAGACTTTCCTGGTCACACTGATATCTGAATTTTCTGAGATGCTCACCATTCCCTTCAGCTATCCAGTACATGGCCATGTCACAGAGCTTGGAGGTGGTACTTATCTTGGTCACAAAATCATGAGCCTATTCTGGAGAGTGGCCAGAATTCAGGAAGAAAACAGGAACTTAGGAAGATAGCAGGTGTTACCCATCCATAAGGCAAGCCGCATTCCTTTCATACATTGGGCAGAAAGAATTCTGGTAAGCTTTCTACTAGCCTGGACACATCTTTTGATGCATTCTCTTTTCTAATGTCTACAACCATGGACACAGTGGGATACACAGACTTAAAAACACTCGCCTTGTCAAATCACTTGTTAGAAATCGTCCACTCCAAACCAAACAAACTGCCTTTCCTACCTATTCTCAAAACATGAGACAAAATCACAAACACACACTCACACCCACAAAGTCACCTCCTTTCCCAAAGTAGGTCTCTGACTATCGGGTGTGACCTCTGACTGGTGGGCCGTACTATGTTCCCATCAAATGGCCTGTTCTGTCTCAGATCTGGTTTCCTTGGCCAACTCTGTGAAGTTGTCAGGAGACAGCGGTGAGCCACTTCCTGCTTACTCAGGAAAGGCCACTCTTCAGAGCTTTCCTGGCATTTGGCCATCCTCACATCAGTAGATACCAAGAAAGATTGACTCTGTCCTTGGTAAATCAAAAGAAGGGAGACCACTGGGACTGGGCCTGGGACTAGATTTGTGTGCCTGGATGCCTGGATCCCAAGTTCAGAGAGTTCCATCACCAAGAATGTGAGGTGAGGTCACTTCCTTCAGGAACTGAATGAGGTCAATGCCTTGGCAAGCACATTGTCCTAACATTTGCTTCCAAAGGTCCCATGAAATGGAGGCTGTCCCTAATTCCTTTGACACTTTCACAAGTTAGAATGGTATATCAAACATTGGTAACCAGGAACAGCTCTCCACAGAGGCCTCGTTTTGTCCTTCTTCTCTACATAAAGAAGAGAGAGGCTGATTCAGACAAATCCCTTCATGCTGACCAGGTTGTTTGCAATGAAAGATGACTTTTGCTCTCTCAGTTCCTTCATAGGTGCCTACAACTTCTCTAGGGATCATTTGCGCATAGACCTTTGAGTTTCTCAGCAGTTGGAAGATCCCCTACATTCCTGTATTTTAAGACCAACTCTGTCCTTGCTCTTCTCTAAAGTTAGATTGAAGGAACAGTGTATGGTTAGGGTTAATAACAGGTTTGATTTGGAATAGAAATCATTCTGCTGGATGAATAATGGTATTGGGAATCTGCGATATTTTCAAGAATATATAGGTAAAATATAGGAATCTGAAAACAGAAATCTAGGTAAGATTTGAAGCCCAGAAGGGCATTGGGCCCTTGATTGCGGTATTAAGCATAGGACCTTGTAACTTGGATGATTGATTTTCAAAGAGAACTTCCAGTCAAAATGGATAGTCAGGAGTATTAGGAAGATAGTCGGTATGTTTATAAAGAGAGTGAGTATAGGATTTGGACCAAAAGTTCTTTAGCTATAGGGTTTCGGGTATTGAGTGAATGTAAATGTCAGCACATGTGAAGAATTAATCACAATGATGAACTGGGGAAAATATGTAGGAATGCAGATATCAATAGAGACTTTAGGAAATCTGGCAAAGTATAGTCGGTAGTGAAATGTTAATAAAATAGATTCTTGTCACTTCCTGTTTTTCTGTATGCTTAATAAAACACTGTTGAAATCTTGAGAAGTGTTTTCTAAACTTTTTCCCAGAATGTGCTGTCCCCAACAGCCAAACTTCAGAATGTACTCCCTCACCCAGTTGCACGCAAACTGCTCACCCGCCCAGGCCCATCAATAAACTTTCCTCCCTGCCCTCTTCAAGGAAAGTATATAAGCTCTGCTTAAGCTGTTCTCAGGGTTCTCTGCTCTATTCAAATGAGCTCTGAGCCCCAGCATGCTGGACCCCCAATAAACCCTTTGTTTTTGCATGAGAGAGTCTCTTAGTGGTCTCTTCCCCCAATGCTCTTCCGATCTTTATATATGGAGGTTCCACCGAAATCCAGCAGCGGTGAACGAGAGACCCCAATGGGCTACTCTCAGGGTAAGTAAGGCACCTCTTTCTGGTTTCAGGTTTCAGGTTAGGGCTTGGCAAAATGGCTGTCGATGAAGTGTGTGAGCTCTCTTTGATGGTGGCTGGCAGACGTGTCACAGAGCCACAAGCCAAGTCCCTGGGGGAGGCCACAGAGGACTCGGGAATCGAGGAATAATAGTCCCCTCGACTCAGTGATACTTTGTTTCAGATTCGGTATTGCCAGCCCATCGGGTTTTGCCGCCTGCTCAGTCTTGGTCTCAGTGTTGGACGTCCATTGCCTGTCTTTATTGTTTTCTCTTGTCTGGGTCCTGTGTCGTTGCTTTTACTGTTTGTGTATCTTTCATTATGGGACAGATCACTTCAATGCCTCTGTCCCTGACCCTTGATCTATGGACCAAAGTCCGCTTCAGGGCTCAGAATGTTTCTTTTTCAGTAAAACGCTGGACCTGGCAGACTCTGTGTGCCTCAGAATGGCCCACCTTTGGATTCGGATGGCCCCTAGAAGGATCTTTCTACTTCCCACTAATTTAAAAAGACAGAGATATTGTCTTACAGCCAGGGCCACATAGCCATACTGATAAACAGGAATATACCTTAACTTGGCAGGACCTCTGCAAATCTCCTCTTCCGTGGGTGAAGCCTTTCCTTGCTGTGTCCCCGTTCCTACTCCTTCCCCCACGATCTCTCAACCCCTCTGCTCCTCCTCCTCCTCCACCCTCTGTTCTCCCTGAGTCACAAGATTTGACTCTACTGGACTCTCCTCCCCTTCCTTATCTTCTACCCTTGTCCCACAAACCCCAACACCCTCTAAGTGATTCTCCAGCTGCTGACTCAGCCTCTCCGCAATTGGAGGACGCTAAGCCAGCCCAGGGCCCTCCAGATAACTCCCCTGTGTCACACACAGCCCCTCCTCCCCTGGAGGAAGCTGGACTTGCTAAAGGAACTCGCTGGTGGCAAATGATTGAAAACCCTGGAACTCCCGTGTTGCTTCCCTCCATCCCTAAGGGCCAATGATTGACGATGGCCATGGGGAAAAAAATGGAAGCCTACCAGTATTGGCCTTCTCCTCTTCAGACCTATATAAATGGAAAAATAACAATCCCCTTTTACCGAGGACCCAACCTGGCTCTCAGGTCTGGTGAAGTCATTGATGTTTTCACACCAACCTACTTGGGATGACTGCCAACAACTCCTAGGGACTCTCTTCATGACAGAGGAACAAAAGAGAATCCTCCTGGAGGCTAGAAAAAAGTATCCTCGGACCAAATGCGTGACCGACACAACTTCCCAACATATTCAAAGCCGGCTTTCTCTTGAAACGACCCAACTGGGACCCCAACACCTTTGAAGGTAGGGAGCATCTGTCCACTTATCGCCGGGCTCTAATAGTGGGTATCTTAGTGGCCGCTAGGTGACCAACTAATTTGGCCAAGGTAAGAGAGATTATTTAAGGGCCTGATGAATCTCCCTGTATGTTCCTAGAGATAATTATGTAGGCATATAAGAGACATACTCCTTTCGATCCTCAGGCAGAGGATCAAAAGGCATCTGTCACAATGGCCTTTATTGGGAAAGCTGCCCTGGATATTAAAAGAAAGTTACAATGCTTAGATGGATTACAAGATATGACTTTGAGGGATTTAGTCAGAGAACCCGAGAAGGTATACTTTAAGAGAGAAACTGAGGAAGAGAAGGGAGCTGAGTGAGGATAAAAGAAACAAAAGACAGACTAAGGCATTGACTAAGGTCCTGGTCACAACAACAAATAGGCCAGAAACTAAGAAACAGAGAGACAGGAAGGGATACCTGGGCACACACTAGAGGCCACCCCTGGCCTCAGATCAATGTGCCTACTCTAAAGAAAAAGGACACTGGGCCAAAGAGTGCCCTAGAAAGAGACAGCCATGCCAGCCAGATATTCTGACTCTGGAGGAATACTAAGAAAGTCCGGGCTCAGATCCTCTCCCTGACCTCAAGGTAACTTTTGAAATGGAGGGGAACACAATAAACTTTGAAGTAGATACAGGGGCAATATACTCAGCCCATAAGGCCCATTGGGCCCTCTACCAAATAAAAGGTCTCTAATTCAAGAGTCTAACAGAAGTAAATATCGGGCTTTGACAACTAAGAGGACCATGGACCAGGGAAAAGGAAAAATCCATCACTCCTTCCTAGTAATCCCAGAATGCCTGGCCCCATTGATGGGCAGAGTTCTGCTCACCAAGCTCTGGGCCAAAATAACTTTTAACCCTGAAGGCCCCCAAGTGGAATTTTTTAATCCTTCAGTAACTACTCCTATAATCATGGCTCTAACTATGTCAGTAGCAAATGTTCATCAACTCACTCACCTTTGTTCAAAGAAACTGCATTCATTCGTGAAGGATCAAGAACACAGTTTTCCACTAACCTACTCACAGCAAAAGGAAATAACTGAATGGGTAACAAAAGCCTGTCAGGTCCATTAATTGGTTAAAGCTTACACTTCCAAGCTTCCTGCAGGAAAGCACCTATGAGGAACCAGACGAGGACAATTCTGGGAAGTGGACTTTACTGAAATTAAGCCAGTAAGGTATGGACTTAAATAACTCCTAGTCTTTGAACATACATTTTCAGGATGTATTGAAGCCTTCCCCACACACACACAAAAAAAGAAATAAAAAAGAAGAAAAAAGAAACATTGCAAATGGTTGTAAAGAAGATCCTGGAAGATATTTATTCTCCCCTTGACGACCAGTAGTCTTAACCCTCATCAGCCCCTTAAGCTGCGATGGCTGATCACAAATCCTACTGGACACGAAGTATGGCCTATCTCGAATACAGCCCCCTTACGAACCTGGTGGCCATCTCTCCACCCAGTCATTTGTCAGCTGGCTATAGGTCTTTCCTATTGGGATATCCCTGATTAACAGGATCCCACTAAAATTCCATTAAATCCCTTCCGTACCATAGATAATGGAAACAAACATTATAGATGTAGGGACACGTGAGCCAGATGCAGGTTGGCTAGCCTAGATTACTATGTTTGCCCGGCAGACTATCAAAGCCACAAACAGTCACGGCTGTGGGGGGGGAGAGCAGACTTCTATTGTAAGTCATGGGGATGTGAGCATACAGGGACTGTCAGATGGAACCCAAACTCCTCATCAAATTCTGTACACAGCATTGGCCATATTACGAATTAGATAACCAAAACCGATGGCCCCCAGAGGGGTCTCTAGATCCTCAAATTCTGTGTGACCTTTTTAACTTCTGCAAGTGCTCAAAAGGGTGAAAGGAGATTCCGCTATGTGGAGGCCTTCTCTCTCCTTTGCTCACATCCTGAACTATGCTTCTCCAATAGATGCTCACCCTCAGGATTGTGCTCTAGACTCTCTGCTGTCACTCCCACCTCAGCAACTTGATTTCTCCCCTCCAATATCTAGATCAAAAACCCAAATCTCGACTGGTTCTCAGACCATTGCTCCCTTGCTGAGGTTGCAGGTACTGAGGTACCACTCCATTCACTCACTCCGCTCCTCTCCTGTCAGTGCCCGCACCGGGTTTCACCCAGTCCTCTTACCACCTAATGCAAAGCTCAAACCCGCTGAGAAGAATCCTCAGACCCTAATACAAGATGTAATGAAAATGGCCTTTAATGTTGCTTTGTCATCACTAAAAACAGGTTACTAAGAATTTAAAGTCCCTCACAGGCTTTTTGGAATCTCACTCCCGTCTCCCCCTCTGTTCTATCTGTTCTACTGCTCAAGTTTTTGTTGCTATTAAGATCCCAAAGCCCTCTCCCAATATTCTTTTACATCTCTCCTTCCTCATTCTCAGATCCACAGAGCTGCTCTTATTTCTGCCTTCCAAATTGTCCCCCTCTGTACCAGGCCCACAGAAAAGTCTTAACTGACCTTCTCCAGAAGTCTTCACCATGGCTGATTTAGGACTTTCAGCAAAAGAGTCCCTATGAAAGAGTTCACTGTAGATAAACTTCCTATTTTTGTGTTGCCCTGGTCTCCTTGGCAACTGGCTAAAAAATTAAGCACTCCTGATCTAGACACACCCTTACTAGTTTTTCACAAAATATTTGAAAAAAAGTCCTCTGGCCTTGAGCTGGGGCTTCACAGAGATGGCTACATTTCTAAGATAAAGAAGTTACAAACTGGGCTGTATGGAAACAGCTGGAAGGGGGAAAAAAAGAAAGGGAAGACACCCACACCCAGGTGTCCTTGAAAAGTTAACTTGCCCAAACTGAGGAAAAAAGAGAAACAAAAACTGCTTTTTGTGAACTTCTGCAGACTGTGAACTTCTGAGCCCCTTCCCTTACGTGTTGGGTACAAAATTCTGAAACTACGTAACTTGGGTTTCAGGGGATTAATTGATTACAACAGAAGCAATGCCCTCTGAATCTGGTTGAAACCAAAAAAGACTGTTTCCGTGTCTTTGGTGCTATCTTAGGTGCCTTGCCTTGTCCGTCCCTACAACAGTATAATTCTATATACTTAAACATTGTTTATGTTTTCATGAAATGGTCAACAGATGTGATTAATTGTGAAATGGTGCAGATGTTTCCCAGAGTGCTCTATCATGACGCAGGTTCATCTGAAGATCAAAGAGGGGGACATACAACCCGGTTCTGCTGGGAACATATGTCCCTCACCTTAGCCATTCTATTACGAATAGGAGTTGCTGCAGGGTTGGGCACAAGAACCACTGCTCTGGTCCATGGGACACAACAAGTGACCCAATTAGAAGAAGCAATAGATCAAAACTTAAAGGTTTTAGAAACCTCCATCACAGCTTTGCAGGAATCTTTAACCTCTCTCTCTGAAGTTGTTTTACAGAAAAGGCGAGGGTTGGACCTCCTTTTCATGACAGAAGAGGGCCTTTGTGCTTCATTGAGGGAAGAATGTTGTTTTTATGTCGACAATACTGGAGTTGTAAAAAAATCTATGAGTAAATTAAAAAGATGCCTTGAAGAGCAACAACGAGAGAGAGAGGCACAAAAACGGTAGTTTGAGTCTTTTTTTACACAGTCCCCCTGGTTAATTACGTTTTTATCAACCCTGGCTGGTCCAATAATAATCCTCATAGTATTACTAACTATAAAACCCTGTTTCCTCAATCATGTAATTTCTTTTCTCCAAGCTCAAATTGGACAAATTAAAATTATGGTAATACCCCACTAGCAGACATAGAATGTGACACCCCACAATGATCACTTTTATGATTAAAAGTAGCCAGAAAAAGAAGTGGGGAATGAAAGGTTAATAAAATATGTACTTGTCACTTCCTGGTTTTCTGTACGCTTAACAAAACACTGTTGAAATCTTGAGAACTCTTTGCTAATCTTGTTGCCAGAATGTGCTGTCCCCAATTGCCAAACTGCAGAATCTACTCCCTCAAGAGAACATCCATTCAAAAAGTTATAGTCAGTTGGATTAGAAAGATAGTCGGTAAGTTTAGGAAGAAAAGTGAGTATAGGATTTGGAACAAAAGTTCTTTAGCAATAGGGTTTTGGTTAGAGAGTCAATGTAAATGTCAACACAAGTGAAGAGTCAGTCACAATGATGCACAGGGCAAAATATGTAGGAAAGCAGATATCAATAGAGACATTAGGAAATCAGGAAAAGAATAAAGTGAGTGATGGGATTAGATATTTTCAACAGGGTTGAGGATGAATATGTGAGCTTAGGATAAAACAAATATGAAGTCAACAATAGGATTGACATTTGATAGCATTAGCGTAGCCCAAGACAGTGTCCAAAATAAGCTCTGTTGCCCCTCATTTGCCTAAATTCCCAGTGGCCTGTACACCCTTCCTGTGTACCAGGAGTGATCAAATAGGCCTGCCCTTAATACTGCTCTGCTTCTCCAATTTGAGTCCTACTGAGTGTCGGGTACAGATTCTTTATGTGAATTGGAAAGATGAGAAAACTCAAGCACCTATTGGATAGCCTCTGATTACATTTGAAGAACTCATTTGACCCAAAAGATCCCTATTCTCACTTGATGGAATTCAGGAACCTTACAGAGGAAGGCAAAATACTTCATCAACAATGACTGCTCTTTTTGCCATTTTGGATTTTATGCACCCATGGGATCTTTCTTTAGATCCATCAGGTACTGAGAATCTAAGTCAAAGAATCACACTGGGCCAAGAGGCTGATTCACACACATCTCTTTCCAAATCAATTAAGGAAAGAGCCAAAGGTAAAGCATATTCATTTCCATTTGAAAAATCTTTCCTTCAGGATTCACAAAGGGTTGGCCTGAGACAAAGACCTTTCTGACTCTCAGGGCAACAGAACAATAGGTAAGCAAATGGCCCAAAGCAGGGATTCTCCACTGAGACTTTACTGGTCACACTGATATCTGAGTTTTCTGAGATGCTCGACATTCCATTCAGCTATCCAGTACATGGCCATGTCACAGAGCTTGGAGGTAGTACATATCTTGGACACAAAACCATGAGCCTATTCTGGAGATTGGCCATAATTCAGGAAGAAAACAGCAACTTAGGAAGGTAGCAGGTATCGCCCATCAATAAGGCAAGCCGCATTCAATTCATAAATTGTGCTGGATGAATGCTGGGAAGCTTTCTATGAGACAGGACACATCCATTGATGCATTCTCTTTTCTAATGTCTACAAGCACGGACACAGTGGGATACACAGACATAGAAACACTTGCATTGTCAAACGACTTACTAGAAACAGTTCACTCCAAACCAAACAAACTGCCTTTTCTACCTATTCTCAGAACATGAGACAAAACCACAAACCCACACCCGCAATGGCACCTCCTTCCCCCAAATAGGTCTGTGACTCTCCGGAGTGTGCTCTGACTGATGGGCCATACTATGATCCTCCGAAATGGCCTGCCCTGTCTCAGATCTGATCTTCTTGGCCAACAATGTGAAGTTGTTAGAAGCCAGGAGTGAGCCACTATCTGCTTTCTCAGGAAGAGCCCCTCTTCCGAGCTTTCCTGGCATTTGGCCATCCTCACATCAGTAGGTATCAAGAAATACTGACTCTGTCCTTTGTAAATAAAAAAAAGTGAGACCACTGGGACTAGGACTGGGACTGGCTCTGGGTGCCTGGCTTTCTGTATACCAAGTTCAGAGAGTTCCATCACCAAGGAAGTGAGATGAGATCACTTCCTTCAGGAACTGAATGAGATCACTGCCTTGGCAACCACTTTGTCATAACAATTGTCCCAACGGTCCCATGAGATGAGGGCTGCCCCTACTTCCTGTGACACTTTCACAAGTTAAAATGGTATATCACCCGTAGGCAAAAGGGAACAGCTCTCCACACAGGCCGGGTTTGGTCCATCTTCTCTACATTAAGAAGAGATAGGCTCATTCTGACGCAACCCTTAATCCTGACCAGGTTGTTTGCCATGGAAGATGATTTTTGCTCTCTCAGGTCTTACATAGCTGCCTACATCTTCTCCAGAGATCATTTCTGCATGGAGCTTTGAGGTTCTCAACAGATGGAAGATCCACTGCATTCCTGTATTGTAAGACCAACACTGTCCCTGCTCTTCAGTAAACACAGATGTGAATTGGAGTCATGAGAAAACCCACGAACCTATGGGATAGCCTCTGCAGGGCTTTAAAGAATTCACTTGACCCAAATGATCCCTATTCTCACTTAATGGAGGTCAGGAACCTTACAGACAAAGGCGAGAGACTCTATCCACCATGACAGTTCTTTTGTCCATTTTGGTTTTGGATGCACACATGGGATTTTTCTTTAGACCCATCATGTACTGTGAATCTAAGCCACAGCCTCACATAGGGCCAAGAGGCTGATTCAGACACATTCATTTCCAAAGCAATTAACCGAAGAGGCACAGGTAATGACCATTCAATTCCATTTGAAAACTATTTTCTTCAGGCTTCACAAAGTGTGGCCTGAGGCAAAGACCTTCCTGACATTCAGGGCAACAGAATAGGTAAGCAAAAGGCCCAAAGCAGGGTTTCTCCACTGAGACTTTCTTGGGCATACTGATTTCTGAGTTTTCTGAGATACTCACCATTCCCATCAGCTATCCAGTACATGGCCATGTCACAGAGATGGAGGTGGTACATATCTTGGACACAAAATCATGAGCGTATTCTGGAGAGTGTCCAGAATTCAGGAAGAAAACAGGAATTTAGAAAGATGGCAGGAATTGCCCATCCATACGGCAAGCTGCAGTCCATTCATAAATTGCACAGGATGAATGCTTTGAAGCTTTCTCGTAGACAGGGCACATCCATTGATGCATTCTCTTTTCTACTGTCTACAATCACGGACACAGTATGATATATAGACACAGAAACACTCACGTTGTCAAAGGACTTACTAGAAACAGTTCACTCCAAAACAAACAAACCAGCTTTCCTAACTATTCTCAGAACATGAGACAAAACCACAAACTCACACTCACACCCAAAATGGTACCTCTTTCCCCAAAGTAGGTCTGTGTCTATCCGGAGTGTCCTCTGACTTGTGGGCCATACTATGTTCCCCAAAAATGGCGTGTCCTGTCTTCAATCTGGTCTCTTTAGCAAACTCTGTGAAGTTGTCAGGAGCCCGTGGTGAGAAACTACCTGCTTTCTCTGGAAAGGCCAGTCTTCATAGTTTCCAGGCATTTGACTGTCCTCACATCAGTAGGTACCAAGAAAGAGTGACTCTGTCTTGTTAAATCCAAACAAGTGAGCCCACTGGGACATGGAGTGGGTTTGACTCTGTGTGCCTGGTTTCCTGGATCCCAAGATCACAGACTTTCATCACCAATAATGTAAGGTGAGGTCACTTCCTTCAAGAACTGAATGAAGTCACTGCCTTGGAAACCACTTTGTTTTAACAGTTGCTTCCGAGGTTCTCAAAAGATGGAGTCTGCCTCTACTTGCTGTGACTCATTCATAAGTTAGAATGGTATATCAACCATAGGCACCGGGGAACAGCTCTCCACACAGCCATGGTTTGGTCCATCTTCTCTACATTAGGAAGAGAGAGGCTAATTCAGACACATCCCTTCAACCTGACCAGGTTGTTTGCTATGGAAGATGACTTTTGCTCTATCAAATCCTTCATACCTGCCTACACCTTATCCAGGGATTATTTCTGCAGGGACTTTTGAGGTTCTCAGCTGGTGGATGATACCCTACCTTCCTGGAATTTAAGACCAACTCTGTCCCTGCTCTTCTGTAAAGTGAGATTGAGGGAACAGTGTATGGTTAGTGTTAATAGCATGTTCGATTTGGGTTAGGAGTCATTCTGCTGGATGAATTATGGTATTGGGAACCTGTGATATTTATAACAATATAAATGTGAAATATATGTATGAGAACAGAGATCTAGGAAAGATTTGAAGCCCAGAAAGGCATTGGGCCCTTGATTGGTATACTTAGATTGAATCATGTTCTGCACCGAGGTCTCAGATAAATCGATATACAATGGCATAGGACCCTATACCTTGGATGATTGAAAGTATAAGAGAACATCCAGTCAAAAGGGATAGTCTGTAGGATTAGGAAGATAGTAAGTAGGTTTAGGAAGAAGAGTGAGTCTCGGAGTTGGACCAAAAGTTCTTTAGCAATTGGTTTTCAGTTAGAGGGTGAATGTAAATGTCAGCACATGTGAAGAGACAGTCACAATGATGAACTGGGAAAAATATGTAGGAAAGCAGATATCAATAGGGGCATTAGGAAATCAGGAAACATATAAAGTGAGTGATAGGATTAGATATTTTCAAAAGGCTTGAGGTTAAATATATAATCTTAGGAAGAAACAAATATGTAGTAACCAATAGGATTGACATTTGAGAGCAGTAGGCACCCTGGACATAGATGCTTTTAGTAATCCATGGTCACTTCCCATTTAGGCTTTGGTACAATCATATGTGTGACCTTTGCATTTTGTGTACAGAATACTACTGTGGTAAAATGTATATGTAGATCAGGTGACATGAGTATTTCTTGCACTATAAAGGGGAGTAATATTCTGGAAACTTATAAATTAGGACTGGGGATAAAAATAGGTGTACCTTGTGTTGATGATTATTGAGATGATGCATGAATAGACCATATTGTGAATAAAGTATGTAACTGGATCCAACATTAAATAATGGTTTGAGTTTGCATCTGAAAATATATTGGAAATCTTATATTGATATATATACCATCATTCCAACGAGTTATATATGCAATGGTATTATTAGGGTTACGGTTTATCGTGAAGAGTGAGTTTTGCTTCAAAAATGATTATGGAATCGAAAATAATGTGTTTAGAAAGAAGTCTAGTGAAAAGACCAGTAAAGAAACATGGAGGAATACATGTGTTCTGAAGTAGTAAGTAATTGAAAGTGAACCAAATGCCAAAAAAATTTGTGAAGTTGTGGATGAAAAAATACATCCTATGATGTCCATAAACTGAAGAAATAGTAATGTACCAGTGTTGAGTAAAAATGAACTTCAAATTACACATCATGTCCCATAGCAATCTACTTGCATTAATGTTAAACTGGGTCAGTTACTGTAGAAATATTAGGATTTTTAAGCACCATCCACTGAACTTAGTTTTCAGTAGTAGGAAACCAAAATATATTTCAGGTGTATGAATATTACTGAGAATAATCTTGTGAAAATTTGAATTTAAATGAACATAAATGAATATGAATGAATTTAGGGAGTGTATAATAAGACACATATTTTTCATATTTTTTTAAAATCCGTAGTATACACACACACACACACGCCCACACACACACACACATGCACACACACACACATTAATATTTAGCAATATATATGCCAATCGATATTCATCATGAAATATAATTCATTCACAAATCCAAAAATATTCATTTTACTGAACATGGATTTATGTATAGTGTTTTTCACTAGGAAGCTCACCCATAGGTGGAATTTTCAGTTCCATCATTATTTAGGGAGAGTCATCTCTTCTCACAATTTTTATATTCCAAAGTCAGTGATCTTACAAGAATGTACGTGTGATACCAGGTAGGATATTGTATATGCATAAAAAAATTACATGTGCTGAATAGGATACAGAGAAAGAGAGACAGGAATTTACATATGTGATAACTTTAAAAAATCATGGAGAAATATTAAAATGAAAAGTTTACTAAATTTAAAACACATACTCTTGATAAAGAGGAAGACAAATACAAATATACACCATGCTTCCTATGAAAGGACTGTACTTCTATTCAGTTAGGTTTTTTTTTCTCCATGATATTAGGATTAGTAGTCAGAGTCTAGTAGGGTATGGGTTAGTGTCAGGGATTCAGTATTTCAAATGGAAAATTGGAAAATGAATCTAATGTGTATGCAAAGATGTGATACACAAAAATCTTCCCTCTCTTATCCAGAACAATGCCTTGACATAACCATCGCTAAAAGTAAGACACAATTAGAGGAGAGGAGTTAGAAAACCTGTGAATACATATGTGGAATAAAAAATGCTCAGGAGTTCACAACACTGGAGGTGGTAAAAGAGTTTACAAAAGTATGGGAGAGGGTAAACACTCCAGAAACATGGAGCTGTGCTGACCTAAAGACTTATTGAGAAACTTCCTCTGAGGTTAGGCACAAGAAATATATGTATGGCAATATGTAAATCAATGGTTCTGCAACTGATGTGATTCTGCAATCTGTATATGGAATAAAAATGGGAGCTCATATCCCACTTGAATCAAAGTGTGAAATATGATATATCAAGAAGTATGTAATGTTTTGAACAACCTACAATGAAAATTAATTAAAAAAAGAAAAAGAAATATATGTAATTGTCAGGAGATTTAGCTTCGTTTATAGTGACACCAAAAATCTGGGTCTGCATCTATGTGACCTGGAGGACATGGTTGTTTATTTTGTAATGAACATGAGGCAGCAGGTCTGAATTCTCCCTTTGTATGTAAACTGTTGCCACTGGGAGCTAAGTGTCTTCCCGTGTGGTCTGTGAAGCCATTTGGTCATCCTCCACTTTTCAGGGTGTTTCTTACTGCTGCACTGGGAATTTGGTATTTGCTTCACGAAATACAATATGTTCAACTGGGACACAATGCTGGAGGGAGTTCTGTCATGTGTGGTTGGTCAGGGTCGGAAAGAGAATGTACGAACCAGGCTTCTATCCCTCATAGCTTTCCCCTTGACTATAGCAACCTGATTCTGAACATTGCCCTGAAACCTCTACATATAACAAGATGCCTTTACATATAAAGGTCTGCTGCCTGCACCATGTCAGTCGCAAGTTTTGGAAGCCAATGGAAGATCCAGGTGGTCCTACCAAAAATATTTATTTACACACCTACAGTCCACTGCTCTACACCCACTACCCAGCAGGCTCCAACTTACTGGCATTTCTGTTCTACACCATTTTCACGAGACTCAGTCAATCAAGGCACTGTTTGTTATACTCATGATCAGCAGCAGGATATCTAAAGGTTATCCAGTGCCACCTGGTCATGGGGATTTCAAAAATTTCATGGTATTAATCTAGTCATTTTTCAAGGATGAAGTTGGAGGCACTGTGTGTTTCATTTAATTCAGGAACCATTAAATGGTGAGGAAGCTCATTTCAATGAAAGCTCTGGAGAACACTCACAGGCAAGCCTTCCCAAAGAGTGGCCAAAAGGACACATGAATCCAGGCCCATTGAGGTATACAATGTGAGGTCCATGTGTGTTTGGACTCTCAACTATGGCTACCAAGTCTTTAAGAATTAAATCATGTGATATCCTGGCTCAGAATCCCTGAGCTCTGTGGAAAGCCATCCTGGGCCTAGATCTCAGTTTCCAAAACCGATTCTCATGCGTGGTCTCCTAAAATCCCAACACTATTCATGGCAATACTTCTCTGAGGTCAGTTCCAGAACTCAGTCTCTAAGGGGAATCACACCAGAGTTCAAGCCCTGGTGGACCCAGTCATCTCTTCCGACTACCACACAAATTACCACAATTAAAACAAGAACCCTCCCATATGGCCCTCATCTTCTTTCATATAGACACTCATCATAATCTGGCTGGAGGTTTCCATGAGGGGCGCAGACCAAGACAGTGTCCCAAATAAGCTCCTTTGCCCCTCATTTGCCTAAAGTCAAGGTGGCCTGGACACCCATCCTGTGAACCAAAAGTGATCAAATAGGCCTGCCATTAATACCGCTCCAATTTGAGGACTACTGTCTGTGGGGTTTAGATTCTTTATGTGAATTGTAGTCATGAGAAAACCCAAGCACAATGGGCTAGCCTCTGCAGGTTTTGTAGAACTCTTTTGACCCAAAGGATCCCATTCTCACTTGATGGAGGTCAGGAACCTTACAGAGGAAGTCGAGAGACTTCATCCCAATAATTGTTCTTTTGGCGAATTTTCTTTTGGATGCACACATGGTAACTTTCTTTAGATCCAGCAGGTGCTGAGAATCTAAGCCACAGCCACACACAGGGCCAAGGGCCTGATTCAGACACATCCCTTTCCAAAGCAATTAAGGAAAGTGCCACAGGTATGCCCATTCATTTCCATTTGAAAACTGTTTTCTTCAGGCCTCACAAAGGGGTGGCCTGAGGCAAAGACCTTCCTGACATTCAGGGCAACAGAACAATAGGTAAGCAAAAGGCCCAAAGCAGGATTTCTCCTCTGAGACTTTCCTGGTCACACTGATATCTGAGTTTTCTGAGATGCTCGCCATCACCTACAGCTATCCAGTACATGGCCATGTCACAGAGCTTGGAGGTGGTACATATCTTGGACACAAAACCATGGGCCTATTCTTGAGATTGGCCGGAATTCAGGACGAAAATAGAAACTTAGGAAGGTAGCAGGTGTTGCTCATCGATAAGGCAAGCTACAGTCCATTCATAAACGGGGCAATATGAATGCTGAGAAGCTTTCTACTAGACACGACACATCCATTGATGAATTCTCTTTTCTAATGTCTACAACCATGGAAACAGTGGAATACACAGACATAGAAACACTCGCCCTGTGAAAAGACTTACTAGAAACAGTCCACTTCAAATGAAACAAACCGACTGTCCTACCTATTCTCAGAAAATGAGACAAAACCACAAACCCACAACCACACCCACAAAGGCACCTCCTTCCCCTAAGTAGGTCTGTGACTATCCAGAATGTCCTCTGACTTGTGGGCCATAATATGTTCCCCCAAAATGGCCTTTCCTGTCTCAGATCTTGTCTCCTTGGCCAACTCTGTGAACTTCTTAGGAGCCAACGGTGAGCAACTACCTGCTTTCTCATGAAAAACCCTGCATCCGAGCTTTCGTGGCATTTGGCCTTCGTCACATCTGTAGGTATCAAAAAATACTGACCCTGTCCTTGGTAAATCCAAACAAGTGAGACCACTGGGACTGGGACTTGGATTGGCTCTGTGTGCCTGGCTTCCTGGATCCCACGTTCAGAGAGTTCCATCACCAAGAAAGTGAGGTGAGGTCACTTCCTTCCTGAACTGAATGAGGGCACTGTCTTGGCAGCCACTTTGTCCTAACTGTTGCTTCCAAGGGTCCCAAGAGATTGAGGCTGCCCCTACTTCCTGTGACATTTACACAAGTTAGAATGGTATATCAACCAAAGGCACCCAGGAATAGATCTCCACACAGGCCTGGTTTGGTCCATGATCTCTACATTAAAAAAAATCTGATTCAGACACAACCTTTTATCCTGACCGGGTTGTTTGCCATGGAAGATGACTTTTGGTCTCTCAGGTCCTTTATTGCTTCCTACATCTTCTCCAGGGATCATTTCTGCATGGACCTTTGAGGTTCTCAGCAGGTGGAAGTTTTTCTACATTTCTGTATTGTAATATCAACTCCTTCCCTGCTCTTCTGTAAAGTTAGATTGAGGGAACAGTGTCCGGTTATGGTTAAAAACATGATCGATTTGGGTTAGAAATCTTTTTGCTGGATGAATGAACGTATTGAGAACTTGCTATGTGTAGAAGAATATATAGGTGAAATATATGTATGAAAAAAGAAATCTAAGTCTGATTTGAAGCCCAGAAGGGCATTGGGCCCTTGATAGGGATACGTGGTGTTGAATTACGTTCTGCAGAGTTGTCTCAGATAAATCGATATACAATGGCATAGCACCTTGTACGTTGCATGAATTAATGTAGAAGGAACATCAAGTCAAAAAGGCATAGTCGGTAGTGAAAGGTTAATAAAATTAATAAAATAGGTACTTGTCACTTCCTGTTTTTCTGTATGCTTAACAAAACACTTTTGAAATCTTGAGAAATGTTTGCTAATCTTGTTCTAGAATGCACTGTTCCCAACAGCCGAACTGCAGAATGTACTCCCTCACTCGGTGTCATGCAAACCGCCCACTCGCCCTTACCCATCACTAAACTTCCCTCTCTTCCCTCTCCAAGGAAAGTATATAAGCTCTGCTTAAGCTGTTCTCAGAGGTCTCTGCTCTATTTAATTTAGCTCTGAGCTCCAGCATGCTGGACCACAAATAAACCCTTTGCTGTTGCATGAGACAGTCTCTTGATAGTATCTTCCTCTGACACTCGCCTGACCTTTACATATTGAGGTTCCACCGAGTTCCAGCAGTGGCGGACGAGAGACCCCAACGGGCTCCTCTCGGAGCAAGTAAGGCGCCTCTTTCTGGTTTCAGGTTTCTTGTTAGGGCTTGGCAAAATTGCTGGCGATGAAGAGCCTGGGCTCTCTCCGACGGTGGCTGAGAGACGTGTCACAGAGACAAAGGGCACCTCTCTGGAGGACCCCGCAGAGAACTCGGGAAATCAAGGAACAATAGTCTTCTCGACTCAGTGATATTTTCTTTTAGATTCGTTGTTGCCATACCATTGGGTTTTGCCGGCTACTCATTCCTGGTCTCAGTGTTGGACGTTCATTGCCTGTCTTTATGGTCTTGTCTTATCTGTGTCGTGTGTCCTTGCTTTTACTGTTTGTGGAACTTTCATTATGGAACAGAGCACGTCAATGCCTCTGTCCCTGACCCTTGATCACTGGACCAAAGTCCGCTTAAGGGCTCAGAATCTTTCTTTTTTTAGTAAAACGCTGGACCTGGCAGAATCTCTGTGCCTCAGAATGGCCCATCTTTGGAGTCGTATGGCCCCTAGAAGGACTTTCTACTTCCCACTAATTTAAAAAGTCAGAGGTATTGTCTTTCAGCCAGCGCCACATAGCCATCCGGATCAACAGCCATATATCTTAATTTGGCAGGACCTCTGCAAATCTCCTCCTCCATGGGTGAAGCCTTTCCTTGCCCCTACCTCTGCTCCTACTCCTTCCCCCATGATCTCTCAAACCCTCTCAACCTCCTCCTCCTCCACCCTCTGTTCTCCCTGAGTCACAGATTTGACTCTACTGGACTCTTCTCCCCCTCCTTATCCCCTGCCCTCGTCCCCTAACACACAACACACTCTAAGTGATTCCGCTGCTGCTGACTAAGCCTCTCTACCATTGGAGGAAGCTAAGCTGGTAATAGGATCTGACAATGGACCGATGTTCATGACCCAGGTAAGTCAGGGGTTAGCCAGGAACCTGGGGATTAATTGGAAGTTAAATTGTGCTTATAGACCACAGAGTTCAAGACAAGTAGAAAGAATGAATAGAACCATTAAAGAGACCTTAACGAAATTAAGCTTAGAGACCAGCATAAGATTGGACTATGCTCCTGCCTTATGCAATGTTTCATGCAAGAAAAAATCCCTTTGTTTCTTTGAGTAACCTTACCACGTGTGAAATTCTTTATGGTGGCCCTCCTCCAGTAGGGGACCTAAGCCCAACTGTAAGACCTAAAGATCCTTTCCACACCCCCTTGCTTGACAGACTTAAAGATCTTGAAAGAACTCAGTAATACCTGTGAAAACAGCTGGCCACTGCCTACCCAACTGGGAACCAGGGTATTCCACATCCATATCAAGTAAGAGATTTCATCTATGTAAGATGATATCAGGTGTCATCCCTGGTACCCCGCTGAAAAGGACCATACCAGGTGCTATTATAACACCTACAGTGGTAAACGTAAACAGAATCACTTCCTGGATCCATACCTCTCATCTCAAGCCTGCTGCCTATACAGAATCTTTCTGGAAACTGAAAAAGACTGGTAACAGTTTCAAATTGTGTATTGGCAATGTGAATAAGGTTATATACTCTCCCCTTGGCTACAAGTAGTCCTAACCCTCATCAGCCCATTAAGCAGTGATGGCTGATCACAAATCCTACTGGAAAAGAAGTATGGTCTATCTCGCATACAGCCCCCTTAGGGACCTGGTGGCCATCTCTCCACCCAGACATTTGTTAGCTGGCTATAGGTATTTCCTATTGTGATATCCCTGATGAAGAGGATCCCACTAAAATACCATTAAATCCCTTCTGTACCATAGATAATGGAAACAAACATTATGGATGTAGGGACACGCAAGCCAGATGCAGGTTGGCTAGTCTAGATTACTAAGTTTGCCTGGCAGACTATCAAAGCCACAAAGAGTCATGGCTGTGTGGGGGAAAAGCCGACTTTTTCTGTATGTCATGGGAATGTGTGCATACAGGGGCTGCCTGATGGAACCCCAATTCTTCATCAAATTCAGTACACAGCATTGGCCACATTACCAATTAGACAACCAAAAACTATGGCACCCAGAGGGGTCTCTAGATCCTCAAATTTTGCATGACCTTTTTGACTTCTGCAAGTGCTCAAAAGAGTGAAAGGAAATTCCCCTATGTGGAAGCCTTTTCCCTCCTTCACTCACATCCTGAACTATGCTTCTCCAATAGATCATTATCCTCAGCCTTCTGCTCCAGACCCTCTGCTGTCACTCCCATCTCAGCAACTTGATTTCTCCCCTCCAATAACTAGATCAGAAACCCAAAGCTCCACCAGTTCTCTGACCATAGCCCCCTTGCTGAGGTAGCAGGTACATAGGTACCGCTCCACCGACTCATTCCTCTCATCTCCTGTCAGTGCCCTCACCGGGTCCCACCAGGTCCTCTTACCAGCTAACCCAATGCTCAAACGAGCTGAGGAGAGCCCTGAGACCCTTATGCAAGATGTAATATAATTGGCCTTTAATGTTGCTTTGTCATCACTGAAAACAGGTTACTAAAATTTAAAGTCCCTCACAGGATTTTGGGATCCTCACTCCCGTCTTTCACTCTGCTCTACCTGATCTACTGCTCAAGTTTGCTGCTAGGAAATTCCAAATACCATTTCGCATTATTCTTTTACATCTCTCTTTTCCGTCATTCTCAGATCCTCGGAGGTGCTCTCAGCCCCAACTTCCCCGTCTTTCCCCCTCTGTACCAGGTCCACAGGAAAGTCTTAAATGACCTTCTTCAGAAGTCTTCACCATGGCTGAGTTTTGAACTTTCAGCCAAAGAGTCCCAATAAAGACTTTAATGTAGATAAACATTCTCTTTTGTATTGCCCTGTTCTACTTGGCCATTGACTAAAAATCTCAGTACTTCTAAGCTAGACAACCTCTAACTAGTTTTTCACAAAATATGTGAACAAGTCCTCTGGCCTTCAGCTGGGGCTTCACAGAGATGGCTACATTTCTAAGATAAAGAAATTACCAACCGGGCTCCATGGTAACAGCTGGCAGGGGGAAAATAAGAAAGGGAAGAAAAAGCTCTCCTCCTCCCAGGTGTCCTTGAAAAGTTAACTTGCCCAGAACAGAAGGAAAAACAGAAACAAATACTGCTTTTTTAAACTTCTGAAGACTGTGAACTTCTGAGCCCCATCCCTTATATGTTGGGTACAAAATTCTGAAACTACCTAAACTTGAGTTTCAGGGGATTAATTGATTACAATAGAAGCAATGCCCTCTGAATCCGGTTGCAACCAAATAGGACTGTTTCCCTCTCTTGAGTGCTATCTTAGGTGCCTTGCTTTGTCAGTGCCTACAACAGCATAATTCTATATACTTAAACATCGTTTATGTTTTCATGAAATGATCAAGATATGTGATAATTTGTGTAATGGTGCAGATGTTTCCCAGAGTGCTCTATCATGACGCAGGTTCATTTGAGGATCAAATAGGGGGGGCATACAACCGGTTCCACTGGGAACATATATCCCTCACTTTAGCCATCCTATTAGGAATAGGAGTTGCTGCACGGGTGGGCAGAGGAACCAGTGGCATTGTCCATGGGACACAAAAGATGACCCAATTAGAAGCAGCAATAGAGCAAAAGTAAGATATTAGAAACCTCCTTCAGGGCTTTGCATGAAACTTTAACCTCTCTCTCTGAAGTTGTTTTACAGAACAATTGAGGGTTGGACCTCCTCTTCATTAGAGAAGGGGGCCTTTGTGCTGCATTGAGGGAAGAATGTTGTTTTTATGCTGACTATACTGGAGTTGTAATAAAATCTATGAGTAAATTTAAAAGACACCTTGAAGAGCATCAACAAGTGAGAGAGGCCCAAAAAGGGTGGCTTGAGTCTTGGTTCACACAGTCCCCCTGGTTAACTACGTTTTTATCAACCCTGGCCGGTCCAATAATAATCCTCATATTATTGCTAACTATAAAACCCTGTTTGCTCAACCGTGTAATGTCTTTTCTCCAGGCTCAAATTGGACGAGTTAAACTTATGGTAATACCCCACTAGCAGACATTGAATGTGACACCCTCCAATGATCATTTTTATGATTAAAATTAGCCAGAAGAAGAAGTGGGGAATGAAATATTAATAAAATAGGTACTTGTCACATCTTGTTTTTCTGTATGCTTAACAGAACACTGTTGAAATCTTGAGAAATGTTTGCAAAACTTGTTCCCAGAATGTTCTATCCCCAGCTGCCAAATTGCAGAATGTACTCCCTCTCCCAGTTGCATGCAAACCGCCCACTCGCCCTGACCCATCAATACAATTCCCTCCCTTCCCTCTCCAGGGAAAGTATATAAGCTCTACTTCAGCTATTCTCAGGGCTATCTGCTCTATTCAGGTGAGCTCTGAACCCCAGCATGCTGGACACCCAATAAACCGTTTGATGTTGCATGAGATAGTCTGTTGGTAGTCTCCTCCTCTGAAGCTCGCACCACATTTACTTGGATGATTAAATGTAGAAGAGAACATCCAGTCAAAAAGGGATAGTCTGTAGCATTACGAAGATAGTCAATAAGTTTAGGAAGAAGGGTGAGTATAAGATTTGGAACAAAAGTTTCTTAGCAATAGGATTTCGATTAGAGTGTGAATGTAAATGTCAGCACAGGTGAAGAGTCAGTCACAATGATGAACTGGGGAAAATATGTAGGAAAGCATATATCAATATAGACATTACAAAATCAGGCAGAGTATAAAGTGAGTGATAGGATTAGACATTTTGAACAGGGTTGAGTTTAAATATATAATCTTAGGAAGAAACAAATATGTAGTAACAAATAGGATTGACATTTGAGAGCATTGGGCAAATTTCAGGTGGATGAATATTTCTGAGAATAATCTTGTGAATAGTTGATTATAAATCCACATACATGAACATGAATGAATTTAGGGAGTGAATATAAGACACATATATTTCATATTTTGAAAAATCTGGAGAGTGTATATATATATATATATATATATATATATATATATATATATACACATATATATACATATACATAAAACACACACACAGACAAAAAAGTAGCAATATATATGTCAATCAAAATTCATTATAAAATATATACCATCCACAGATCTAAAAATATTCATTTTACTGAACATGGATTTATGTATAATGCTGTTCAACTAGCAAGCTCACCCATAGGTTGAATATTCAGTTCCAACAGGGTTTAGTAGGAGTGATCTCTTCTAACAATTTGTATCTGCCAAGTCAGCCACCTCACAAGAATGTACGTGTGGTACCAGATAGGAATCTATATGTGCATATAAGAATACAGAGAAAGGGAGACAGGAATTCACATATTTGTTAACCTTAAAAATACTAGGACAACTATTTCAACAAACAATTGACTAGATTTATAACTCCAACTCGGTATCATGCAAAAGGCAAGTCCATCTATACACCATGCCTACTCTGAACTGCTTGTATTTCTATTCTTTATGGGTTATTTTTCTCCATCATATTAGGATTAGTAGTCAGAGTCTGGTAGGGTATGGGTTAGAGTCAGGTGTTCAGTATTTTGAATTGAAAATAGGACACTGAATCCAATGTGTATGCAAATATAAGCTATAGAAAAATCTTCCCACTCTCCTCCAGAACAATGCCTTGACATTACCTTCGCCCCAAGTAAGACACAATTAGAGGAGAAGAGTTAGAAAATCTGTGAATACATATCTAGAATGGAAAATGCTCCAGATTTCACATCTTTGGAGGTGGTAGAGGAGTTTCCAAAAGTAAGAGACAGGGTAAACACTCCACAAACATGGAGCTCTGCTGGCCAAAAGACTTTTTGAGAATCTGCCTCTGAGGTTGGGCACTTGAAATATATGTTGTTGTCAGGAGCTTTAGCTTTATTTGTAGTGAAACCATCAAAGCTGGATCTGCATCTATGTGACCTGGAGGAAATGGTTACTTATTTTCAAATAAAAATGAGGCAGCAGTGATGAATTCTCTTTTTGTAGGTAAACTTTGGCCACTGAGGGCTAAGGGTCTTCCCGTGTGGACTGTGAAACCAATGGTCATCCTCAAATTTTCGTGGTGTTTCTTGCTGCTGCACTGGGAGTTTGGTATTTGCTTCATGAAATACAACGAGTTCAAATGGGACACAGTGCTGAAGGGAGTTCTGTCAGGTGTGGTTGGCAGGGTCTCCAGGAGAATGCACCAACCAGGGTTCTATCTCAAGTAGCTTGCCCCCTTGACAATAGCAACATGATACTGAACATTGCCCTGAAACCTCTCCATATAAAAATATGCCTTTACATATATGGGTGTGATGGTTGCACCATGTCAGTCACAGCCATTTGGAAGCCAATGGAAGATCCACATGGCCCCACCACAGATGTTTTATCACACATTTGCATAACACAGCTCTAGGCCCACTACTTACCAGGCCCCAACTTACTGGCATCTCTGTTCTACACCATTTTCATGAAACCCAGTCAATCAAGGCCCTGTCTGTTATACTCATGATCATCAACAGGACATCAAAGGTCCTCCAGTGCCAGCTGGTCATCGGAATTTCTAAAATTTCATGGTAATTATCTAGCATTTTTTCACAGATGCATTTGGAGGCAATGTTGGTTTCAATTCATTCAGGAACCATTAAATGGTGAGGAAGCTAATTTCAGGGAAATCTCTGGAGCACTCTCACAGGCAAGTCTACCCAAAGAGTGGCCAAAAAGTCACATGAAGCCAGGCCCATTGAGGTCTACAAAGCGAGGTCCAAGTGTGTTTTGAATCTCAATTATGCCTGCCAAGTCTTTCAGAATAAAATCATGTAATATCCTGGCTGTGATTCCCAGTGTTCTGTGGAAAGCCACTCTGGGCCTTGATCCCAGGTTCCAATGGCAACTCTCATTCCTGGCCTCCTAAAATCCCCACACAATTCATGTCAATACTTCTCTGAGGTCAGTTCCAGAACTCAGTCTCTAAGGGGAATCACAGCAGAATTCATGCCCAGGTGGACCCAGTCATCTCTTCCAACTGCCACACAAATGACCACAATTATAACCAAAACACTCCTACATGGCCCTCATCTTCTACCATAAAGATACTCATCATAACATCTGGATGGAGGTTTTCATGAGAGGCACATCCCAAGACAGTGTCCAAAATAAGCTCCCTTGCCCCTCATTTGCCGAATGACAGGGTGGCTTGGACACCCTTCCTGTGAACCAGGAGTGATCAAATAGGCCTGCCCTTAATACTGCTTCGCTTCTCCAATTTGAGCCTCTCTGACTGTGGGGTCTAGATTCTTTTTGTGAATTGGAGTCATGAGAAAAGCCAATCACCTCTGCAAAGATTTGAAGAACTCATTTCACCCAAAGGATCCCTATTATGACATGATGGATTTCAGAAACCTAACAAAGGAAGGCAATATACTTCATGCACATTGATTGAACGTTTTTCCATTTTGGTTTAGATGCACATATGGGATCTTTCTTTACATCCATCAGGTGCTGAGAATCTAAGTCACAGCCTAAAACAGGGCAAAGGGCCTGAATCAGACACATCCTTTTCCAATGAAATTAAGCAAAGAGCCAGAGGTGATGCACATTCATTTCCATTTGAAAACTGTTTTCTTCAGGCTTAACAAAGGGGTTGCATGAGATATAGACCTTTCTGATATTCAGGGCAACAGAACAATAGGTAAGCAAAAGGCCCAAAGCAGGGTATCTCCAATGAGACTTTCCTGGTCACACTGATATCTGAGTTTTCTGAGATGCGGGCCATTCCATTCAGGTATCCAGTACATGGCCATGTCAAAGACCTTGGATTTGGTACGTATCTTGGACACATAACCATGAGCCTATTCTAGAGAGTGGCCAGAATTCAGGAAAAAAACAGGGACTTTGGAAGGTATTAGGTGTTGCCCGTGCATAAGGCAAGCCACACTCCATTCATAAATTGGGCAGGATGAATGCTGGGAAGCTTTATACTAGACATGACACATCTATTGCTGCATTCTCTTTTCTCATGTCTACTACCACAGGCACAGTGGGATACACAGACATGGAAACACTCACCTCGTCAAACGACTTACCAGAAACAGTTCACTCCAAAACAAACAAACCGCCATTCCTACCTATTTTCAGAACATGAGACAAACCACAAACCCACACCCACTCCCAAAAAGGCACCTCCTTCCCCAAGTAGCTGTGTGACTAACCAGAGTGTCCTCTGACTGGTGGCCATACTCTGTTCTTCTGAAATGGCCTGTCCTCTCTCAGATCTGTTTTCCTTGGGGAACTCTGTAAAGTTGTAAGGAAAAAATGGAGAGCTACTACCTGCTTTCTCAGGAAAGTTCCCTCTTCAGAGCTCTCCAGGCATTTGGTAATCCTCACTTCAGTAGGAACCAAGAATGACTGACTTTATCCTTGCTAAATCCAAACAAGTGAGCCCACTGGGACTGGGACTGAAACTGCCTCTGGGTGCCTGGCTCCTTGGATACAAAGTTCAGAGAGTTCCATCACCAAGGAAATGAGGTATGTCACATTCTTTGGAAATGAATGAGGTCACTGCCTTGGCAAATGTATATCTTATGATGTGCAAAAACTGAAGAAATAATAATGTACCAGTGTCGAATACAAATGAATGACAAATTACATATCATGTCCCATAGGATTCTACTTGCATTGATGTTAGACTGCGTCAGTTACTGTAGAATAATTAGGATTTGTATGCACCATTCACTGAAGTTAGTTTTCAGTACTAGGAAACAAATATGTATTTCAGGTGGATGAATATTTCTGATTATCATCTTGTGAAAAGTCGATTATAAATCCACATACATGAACATGAATGAATTTAGAGAGTGTATATTAGACACATATATTTCATATTTTGAAAAATTTGGAGAGTATATCTATATCTATATCTACATCTATACACACACACACACACACACACACACACACACAACACTCACAGACATTAAAAAGTACCAATATAAATGCCAATCGAAAATCATCAGTAAATATATATCATCCACAAATGCAAAAATATTTATTTTACTGAACATGAGTTAATGTATAATGTTGTTCTACTAGGACGCTCTCCTATAGGTTGAATTTTCATTTCCAACAGCATTAAGGAGGAGTGAACACTTCTCACAATTTGTATCTGCCAAGACAGCCACCTCACAAAAATGTACGTGTGATACCTGGTAGGATTCTATATATGCATATAAATATACATGTGTGAATAGGCTACAGAAAAGGGAAACAAGAATTCACATATTTGTTAAGATTAAAAACACATGGAGTATATTTCAATTAAAATTTGACTAGATGTATAACTCCTACCTTATATAATGCAAATGTCAAGTCCAACTATAGAACATGTCTCCTCTGAAGTGCTTGTATTTCCATTGTGTTGGGTTAATTTTCTCCATTATATTAGGATGAATAGTCTGAGACTACTAGGTATGGGTTAGTGTCAGGGATACAGTATTTCGAATGGATAATTGGAAAATGAATCCAATGTGTATTTAAATATATGCTGCACAAATATCCTCCTGCTCTCATCCAGAACAATGCCTTGACATTACCTTCACCCCATGTAAGACACAATTAGAGGAGAAGAGTTACAAAATCAGTGAATACATATCTGAAATGGAAAATGCTCAGGAGTTCACAAACTTGGAGGTGGTAGAGGAGTTTCCAAAACTAAGGGACAGGGTAAACACTCCACAAACATGGAGCTCTGCTGGCCTAAAAACTTTTTGAGAAACTGCCTCTGAGCTTCCACACTTGAAATATATGTTGTTTTCAGGAGATTTGGATTCCTCTGTAGTGAGACCATCAAAGCTGGGTCTGCATCTATGTGACCTGGAGGACATGGTTTCTTATTTTCCAATGAACAAGATGAAGCAGTGCTGAATCCTCTCTTTGTAGGTAAACTGAGGCCACTGGGGACTAAGTGTCTCCCCGTGTGGACTGTGATGCCATTTGGTCCTCCTCCAATTTGTGGTGTTTTTGCTGCTGCACTGTGAGTTTGGTATTTGTTTCATAAAATACTAGGAGCTAAACTGGGACACAGTGGTGGAGGAGGTTCTGTCACGTGTGGTGGGTCAGGGTCTGCAAGAGAATGCACCAACTAGGCTCCTATCTCTCACAGCTTGCCCCATTGCCCCCTTGTCCATATCAACCTGATTCTTAATTTTCCTCTGAAAACTCTCCATATAACAAGATGCCTTTACATATAAGCGTCTGCTAGCTGCACCTTGTAAGTTACAAGCCATTTGTAATTCAATGGTAGATCCACATGGCCCTACCACGGATGTTTTATCAAACACCTGCCCACCACTGCTCTAGACCCACTACTCAGCAGGCTCCAACTTACTGGCATCTCTGTTCTACACAATTTTCATGAAACTCAGTAAATCAAGGCACTGTCTGGTATACTCATGATGAGCAACAGGACATCCAATATTTCTCCAGTGCCACCTGGTCATAGGAATTTCAAAAATTTCATGGTATTTATCTAGCCATTTTTCAAGCATGAAGTTGGAGGCACTGTGGGTTTCAGTTCATTCAGCAAACATTAAATGGTGAGGAAGCTCATTTCAATGAAATCTCTGGAGAACTCTCACAGGCACGGCTTCCCAAAGATTGGACAAAAGGTCACATTAGGCCAGGCCCATTGAGGTCTACAATGTGAGGTCCATGTGTGTTTTGACTCTCAACTATGGCTGCCATTTCTTTAAGAATAAAATCATGTGATATCCTTGCTGAGATTCCCAGGCCTCTGTGGAAATCCACCCGGGGCCTAGGTCTCAGTTTCGAAGAGTGACTTTCATGCGTGGCCTCTTAAAATCCCAACAAAATTCATGGCAATGCTTCTCTGAGTTCAGGTCCAAAACCCAGTCTCTAAGGGGAATCACACCAGAGTTCAAGCCCAGGTGGACCCAGTCATTTTTTCCAATGCAACACAAATGACCAAAATTAAAACCAAAACACTCCCACATGGCCTTCATCTTATTCCATATAGTCAATCATCTTAACCTCTGGCTGGAGGTTTCCATGAGGGGCGCAGCCCAAGACAGTGTCCAAAATCAGCTCGTTTGCCCCTCATTTGCCTAAAGTCAGGGTAGCCTGGACACCGTTTCTGTGAACCAGGAGTGAACAAATAAGCCTGCCGTTAATACTTCTTTGTTTCTCAAATTTGAGGCCTACTGATTTTAGGTATCGATTCTTTAGGTGATTTAGAGTCATGCGAAAACACAAGCACCTCTACAGGGCTTTGAAGAACTCATTTGACCCAAAGAATCCCTATTGTCATTTGATGGAGTGCAGGAACCTAACAGAGGAAGGCAAGAGACTTCATCCACAATGAATGATATTTTTTGCCATTTTGGTTTGGAAGCTCACATGGGATCATTCTTAAGATCCATCAGGTGCTGAGAATCTAAGTCACAGCCACACACAGGTCCAAGAGGCTGATAAAGAGCCACAGGTGAGGCGCATTCATTTCCATTTGTAAACTGTTTTCTTCAGGCTTCACAAAGGTGTGGCCTGAGGCAAAGACCTTCCTGACATTCAGTGCAACACAACAATAAGTAAGCAAAAGGCCCAAAGCAGGGTTTCTGCACTGAGACTTTCCTGGTCACACTGATATCTGAGTTTTCTGAGATGCTCGCCATTCTCTTCAGCTATCCAGTACATGGCCATGTCACAGAGCTTGGAGTGGTACATATTTTGGACACAAATCCATGAGCCTATTCTGGAGAGTGGCCAGATTTCAGGAAGAAAACAACAACTTAGAAAGATAGCAGGTGTTGCACATTGATAAGACAAGCTGCAGTCCATTCATATATTGGGCAGGATGAATTATGGGAAGATTTATACTAGACAGGACACATCCATTAATGCATTCTCTTTTCTAATGTCTACAACAACGGACACAGTGGGATACACAGAAACAGAAACACTCGCCGTGTCAAATGACTTACTAGAAACTGTCCACTCCAAACCAAACAAACCGCCTTTTCTATCTATTCTCAGAACATGAGACAAAACAACAAACCCACACCCACTCCCACAAAGGCACCTCCTTCCCCCAAGTAGGTCTGTGACTATCCGGAGTGTCCTCTGACTGGTGGGCCATACTATGTTCCCCCGAAATGGCCTGCCTTCTCTCAGATCTTGTTTCCTTGACCAACTCTGTGAAGATGTCAGGAAAAAGTGGTTAGCCACTACCTGTTTTCTCAGGAAAGGTCCATCTTCAGAGCTCTCCTGGCATTTGGCCATCCTCACATCATTAGGTACCAAGAAAACTGATTCTGTCCTTGGTAAATCCAAACAAGTGAGCCCACTGGGACTGGGACTGGGACTGCCTCTGGGTGCCTGGCTTCTTGGATACCAAGTTCAGAGAGTTCCATCACCAAGGAAATGAGGTATGTCACATTCTTTGGAACTGAATGAGGTCACTGCCTTGGCAACCACTTTGTCCTAACAGTTGCTTCCAAGGGTAACATAAGATGGAGGTTGCCCCTACTTCCTGTGACACTTTCATAAGGTAGAATGTATATCACCATTGGCACCCGGGAACAGCTCTCCACTCAGCCCTGGTTTGGTCCATCTTCTGTACATTAAGAAGAGAGAGAGGCAGATTCAGACACATCCCTTCATCCTGACCAGGTTGTTTGCCATGGAAGATGACTTTTGCTCTCTCAGGTGCTTCATACCTGCCTACAACTTCTCCAGGTATCATTTGTGCATGGACATTTGAGGTTCTCATCAGGTGGAAGGTCCCCAACTTTCCTGTATTGTAAGAACCACTCTGTCTCTGCTCTTCTGTAAAATGATTGAGGGAACAGTGTATACTTGGGGTTAAAAACAGGTTTGATTTGGATTACGAGTGATTCTGTGTGATGAATAATGGTATTGGGAACCTGCAATATTTACAAGAATATAGAGGTGAAATATAAGTAGGAAAACAGAAATCTAGGTATGATTTGAAGCCCAGAAGGGTTTTGCCCTTGATTGGGATACTTAGCTTTGAATGATGTTCTGCAAAGATGCCTCAGATAATTCGATATACAATGGCATAGGACCTTGTACATTGGATGATTGAATTTAGAAGAGAACATCCAGTCAAAAAGGGATATTCAGTAGGATTAGGAAGATAGTCGGTAGGTTTAGGAAGAAGAGTGAGTATAGGATTTGGACCAAAAGTTCTTTAGCAATAGACTTTCGGTTGTTGAGTGAATGTAAATGTCAGCACATATGAAGAGTCAGTCACTATGCTGAACTGGGGAAAATGTGTAGAAAAGCAGACATCAATAGAAACATTACGAAATCAGGCAAAGTATAAAGTGAGTGATAGAATTAGACATTTTCAACAGGGTTGAGTTTGAATATATAAATTAGGAAAAAAAAACAAATATGTAGTCACCAATAGGACTGACAATTGACAGCATTAGGCAACCTGGACATGGATGTTTTTAGAAATCAATGTTCACTTTCCATTTAGGCTTCGGTACAATCATAAGTGTGACCTTTCCATTTTTTGTCCAGAATATTACTGTGATAATGAGGTGACATGAGTATTTCTTTCACCATTTCTGGGAGCAATATATTAAAGATGTAAAATGAGAATCGGGGGTACAAAGAGGTGTACCCTGTTTCTAGGAACATAGAGAAAAAGCATGAATAGACCATACTGTGAATAAATAATATAACTTTTTTGAACTTTAAATAATGAATTGAACTGATATCTGAAAAATTAAAGGAAATCGTATATTGATATACAATCATTCATTCCAACCAGGTATATATGTAATGGAAATATTAGTGTTTTGGTTTATCATGAAGAGTGTGTGAATTTTGCTTCAAAATGATTATGGAAATTCAAAATAATGTGTTTGGAAAGAAGTCTCATGAAAGGACCAGTCAAGAAACCCTGACAATACATGTGTTCTGAACCAAGAAGTGGTGAAAGTTGAAACAAATGCTTATTATTTTGTGAACTTGTGGATGAAATGTATATCCTGTGATGTGCAAAAACTGAAGAAACAATAATGTAGCAGTGTCGAATACAAATGAATGACAAATTACATATCATGTCCCATAGGAGTATACTTGCATTGATGTTAGACTGGGTCAGTTACTGTAGAATAATTAGGATTTGTATGCACCATTCACTGAAGTTAGTTTTCAGTACTAGGAAACAAATATGTATTTCAGGTGGATGAATATTTCTGATTATCATCTTGTGAAAAGTGGATTATAAATCCACATACATGAACATGAATGAATTTAGAGAGTGTATATTAGACACATATATTTCATATTTTGAAAAATTTGGAGAGTATATCTATATCTATATCTGTATATACACACACACACACACACAACTCACAGACATTAAAAAGTACCAATATAAATGCCAATCGAAATTCATCAGTAAATATGTATCATCCACAAATGCAAAAATATTTATTTTACTGAACATGAGTTAATGTATAATGTTGTTCTACTAGGACGCTCTCCTATAGGTTGAATTTTCATTTCCAACAGCATTTAGGAGGAGTGAACTCTTCTCACAATTTGTATCTGCCAAGACAGCCACCTCACAAAAATGTACGTGTGATACCTGGTAGGATTCTATATATGCATATAAATATACATGTGTGAATAGGCTACAGAAAAGGGAAACAAGAATTCACATATTTGTTAAGTTTAAAAACACATGGAGAATATTTCAATTAAAATTTGACTAGATTTATAACTCCTACCTTATATAATGCAAATGTCAAGTCCAACTATACAACATGTCTCCTCTGAAGTGCTTGTATTTCCATTGTGTTGGGTTAATTTTCTCCATTATATTAAGATGAATAGTCTGAGACTACTAGGTATGGGTTAGTGTCAGGGATTCAGTATTTCGAATGGAAAATTGGAAAATGAATCCAATGTGTATGTAAATATATGCTGCACAAATATCCTCCCGCTCTCATCCAGAACAATGCCTTGACATTACCTTCACCCCAAGTAAGACACAATTAGAGGAGAAGAGTTACAAAATCAGTGAATACATATCGGGAATGGAAAATGCTCAGGAGTTCACAACCTTGGAGGTGGTAGAGGAGTTTCCAAAACTAAGGGACAGGGTAAACACTCCACAAACATGGAGCTCTGCTGGCCTAAAAGCTTTTTGAGAAACTGCCTCTGAGCTTCCATACTTGAAATATATGTTGTTTTCAGGAGATTTGGATTCCTCTGTAGTGAGACCATCAAAGCTGGGTCTGCATCTATGTGACCTGGAGGACATGGTTTCTTATTTTCCAATGAACAAGATGAAGCAGTGCTGAATCCTCTCTTTGTAGGTAAACTGAGGCCACTGGGGACTAAGAGTCTCCCCGTGTGGACTGTGAAGCCATTTGGTCCTCTTCCACTTTTTGTGGTGTTTTTGCTGCTGCACTGTGAGTTTGGAATTTTTTTCACGAAATACTAGGAGCTAAACTGGGACACAGTGCTGGAGGGAGTTCTGTCACGTGTGCTGGGTCAGGGTCTGCAAGAGAATGCACCAACTAGGCTCCTATCTCTCACAGCTTGCCCCATTGCCCCCTTGTCTATATCAACCTGATTCTTAATTTTCCTCTGAAAACTCTCCATATAACAAGATGCCTTTACATATAAGGGTCTGTTGGCTGCACCATGTCAGTTACAAGCCATTTGGAATCCAATGGTAGATCCACATGGCCCTACCACGGATGTTTTATCAAACACCTCCCCACCACTGCTCTAGACCCACTACTCAGCAGGCTGCAAATTTCTGGCATCTCTGTTCTACACCATTTTCATGAAACTCAGTAAATCAAGGCACTGTCTGGTATACTCATGATCAGCAATAGGACATCCAATGTTTCTCCAGTGCCACCTGGTCATAGGAATTTCAAAAATTTCATGGTATTTATCTAGCCATTTTTCAAGCATGTAGTTGGAGGCACTGTGGGTTTCAGTTCATTCAGCAAACATTAAATGGTGAGGAAGCTCATTTCAATGAAATCTCTGGAGAACTCTCACAGGCACGGATTCCCAAAGAGTGGACAAAAGGTCACATTAGGCCAGGCCCATTGAGGTCTACAATGTGAGGTCCATGTGTGTTTTGACTCTCAACTGTGGCTGCCATTTCTTTAAGAATAAAATCATGTGATATCCTTGCTGAGATTCCCAGGCCTCTGTGGAAATCCACCCGGGGCCTAGGTCTCAGTTTCCAAGAGCGACTTTCATGCGTGGCCTCTTAAAATCCCAACAAAATTCATGGCAATGCTTCTCTGAGTTCAGTTCCAAAACCCAGTCTCTAAGGGTAATCACACCAGAGTTCAAGCTCACGTGGACCCAGTCATTTTTTCCAATGCAACACAAATGACCAAAATTAAAACCAAAACACTCCCACATGGCCCTCATCTTATTCCATATAGTCAATCATCTTAACCTCTGGCTGGAGGTTTCCATGAGTGGCACAGCCAAAGACAGTGTCCAAAATCAGCTCATTTGCCCCTCATTTGTATAAAGTCAGGGTAGCCTGGACACCGTTTCTGTGAACCAGGAGTGAACAAATAAGCCTGCCGTTAATACTTCTGTGTTTCTCCAATTTGAGGCCTACTGATTTTAGGTATCGATTCTTTAGGTGATTTAGAGTCATGCGAAAACACAAGCACCTCTGCAGGGCTTTGAAGAACTCATTTGACCCAAAGAATCCCTATTGTCATTTGATGGAGTGCAGGAACCTAACAGAGGAAGGCAAGAGACTTCATCCACAATGAATGAAATTTTTTGCCATTTTGGTTTTGGAAGCTCACATGGGATCATTCTTAAGATCCATCAGGTGCTGAGTATCTAAGTCACAGCCACACACAGGCCCAAGAGGCTGATAAAGACACATCCCTTTCCAAAGCAATTAAGCAAAGAGCCACAGGTGAGGCCCATTCATTTCCATTTGAAAACTGTTTTCTTCAGGCTTCACAAAGGGGTGGCCTGAGGCAAAGACCTCCCTGACATTCAGTGCAACACAACAATAAGTAAGCAAAAGGCCCAAAGCAGGGTTTCTGCACTGAGACTTTCCTGGTCACACTGATATCTGAGTTTTCTGAGATGCTCGCCATTCTCTTCAGCTATCCAGTACATGGCCATGTCACAGAGCTTGGAGGTGGTACATATTTTGGACACAAATCTATGAGCCTATTCTGGAGAGTGGCCAGAATTCAGGAAGAAAACAACAACTTAGAAAGATAGCAGGTGTTGCACATCGATAAGACAAGCTGCAGTCCATTCATATATTGGGCAGGATGAATTATGGGATGATTTATACTAGACAGGACACATCCATTAATGCATTCTCTTTTCTAATGTCTACAACAACGGACACAGTGGGATACACAGAAACAGAAACACTCGCCGTGTCAAATGACTTACTAGAATCTGTCCACTCCAAACCAAACAAACCGCCTTTCCTATCTATTCTGAGAACATGAGACAAAACAACAAACCCACACCCACTCCCACAAAGGCACCTCCTTCCCCCAAGTAGGTCTGTGACTCTCCGGAGTGTCCTCTGACTGGTGGGCCATACTATGTTCCCCCGAAATGGCCTGTCTTCTCTCCAATCTTGTTTCCTTGACCAACTCTGTGAAGATGTCAGGAAAAAGTGGTTAGCCACTACCTGTTTTCTCAGGAAAGGTCCATCTTCAGAGCTCTCCTGGCATTTGGCCATCCTCACATCATTAGGTACCAAGAAAACTGACTCTGTCCTTGGTAAATCCAAACAAGTGAGCCCACTGGGACTGGGACTGCAACTGCCTCTGGGTGCCTGGCTTCTTGGATACCAAGTTCAGAGAGTTCCATCACCAAGGAAATGAGGTATGTCACATTCGTTGGAATTGAATGAGGTCCCTGCCTTGGCAACCACTTTGTCCTAACAGTTGCTTCAAAGGGTAACATAAAATGGAGGTTGCCCCCGCTTCCTATGACACTTTCATAAGGTAGAATGTATATCACCATTGGCACCCGGGAACAGCTCTCCAATCAGGCCTGGTTTGGTCCATCTTCTCTACAATAAGAAGAGAGAGATTCAGATTCAGACACATCCCTTCATCCTGACCAGGTTGTTTGCCATGGAAGATGACTTTTGCTCTCTCAGGTGCTTCATACCTGCCTACAACTTCTCCAGGTATCATTTGTGCATGGACATTTGAGGTTCTCATCAGGTGGAAGGTCCCCAACTTTCCTGTATTGTAAGAACCACTCTGTCTCTGCTCTTCTGTAAAATGATTGAGGGAACAGTGTATACTTGGGGTTAAAAACAGGTTTGATTTGGATTACGAGTGATTCTGTGTGATGAATAATGGTATTGGGAACCTGCAATATTTACAAGAATATAGAGGTGAAATATAAGTAGGAAAACAGAAATCTAGGTATGATTTGAAGCCCAGAAGGGTTTTGCCCTTGATTGGGATACTTAGCTTTGAATGATGTTCTGCAAAGATGCCTCAGATAATTCGATATACAATGGCATAGGACCTTGTACATTGGATGATTGAATTTAGAAGAGAACATCCAGTCAAAAAGGGATATTCAGTAGGATTAGGAAGATAGTCGGTAGGTTTAGGAAGAAGAGTGAGTATAGGATTTGGACCAAAAGTTCTTTAGCAATAGACTTTCGGTTGTTGAGTGAATGTAAATGTCAGCACATATGAAGAGTCAGTCACTATGCTGAACTGGGGAAAATGTGTAGAAAAGCAGACATCAATAGAAACATTACGAAATCAGGCAAAGTATAAAGTGAGTGATAGAATTAGACATTTTCAACAGGGTTGAGTTTGAATATATAAATTAGGAAAAAAAACAAATATGTAGTCACCAATAGGACTGACAATTGACAGCATTAGGCAACCTGGACATGGATGTTTTTAGAAATCCATGTTCACTTTCCATTTAGGCTTTGGTACAATCATAAGTGTGACCTTTCCATTTTTTGTCCAGAATATTACTGTGATAATGAGGTGACATGAGTATTTCTTTCACCATTTCTGGGAGCAATGTATTGAAGATGTAAAATGAGAATCGGGGGTACAAAGAGGTGTACCCTGTTTCTAGGAACATAGAGAAAAAGCATGAATAGACCATACTGTGAATAAATAATATAACTTTTTTGAACTTTAAATAATGAATTGAACTGATATCTGAAAAATTAAAGGAAATCGTATATTGATATACAATCATTCATTCCAACCAGGTATATATGTAATGGAAATATTTGTGTTTTGGTTTATCATGAAGAGTGTGTGAGTTTTGCTTCAAAATGATTATGGAAATTCAAAATAATGTGTTTGGAAAGAAGTCTCATGAAAAGACCAGTCAAGAAACCCTGACAATACATGTGTTCTGAAGCAAGAAGTGGTGAAAGTTGAAACAAATGCATATTAATTTGTGAACTTGTGGATGAAATGTATATCCTGTGATGTGCAAAAACTGAAGAAACAATAATGTACCAGTGTCGAATACAAATGAATGACAAATTGCAGATCATGTCCCATAGGAGTCTACTTGCATTGATGTTAGACTGGGTCAGTTACTGTAGAATAATTAGGATTTGTATGCACCATTCACTGAAGTTAGTTTTCAGTACTAGGAAACAAATATGTATTTCAGGTGGATGAATATTTCTGATTATCATCTTGTGAAAAGTGGATTATAAATCCACATACATGAACATGAATGAATTTAGAGAGTGTATATTAGACACATATATTTCATATTTTGAAAAATTTGGAGAGTATATCTATATCTATATCTATATCTATACACACACACACACACACACACACACACACACACACAACTCACAGACATTAAAAAGTACCAATATAAATGCCAATCGAAATTCATCAGTAAATATGTATCATCCACAAATGCAAAAATATTTATTTTACTGAACATGAGCTAATGTATAATGTTGTTCTACTAGGACGCTCTCCTATAAGTTGAATTTTCATTTCCAACAGCATTTAGAAGGAGTGAACACTTCTCACAATTTGTATCTGCCAAGACAGCCACCTCACAAAAATGTACGTGTGATACCTGGTAGGATTCTATATATGCATATAAATATACATGTGTGAATAGACTACAGAAAAAGGAAACAAGAATTCACATATTTGTTAAGTTTAAAACACATGGAGAATATTTCAAATAAATTTGACTAGATTTATAACTCCTACCTTATATAATGCAAATGTCAAGTCCAACTATACAACATGTCTCCTCTGAAGTACTTGTACTTCTAATGTGTTGGGTTAATTTTCTCCATTATATTAGGATGAATAGTCTGAGTCTACTAGGTATGGGCTAGTGTCAGGGATTCAGTATTTCGAATGGAAAATTGGAAAATGAATCCAATGTGTATGTAAATATATGCTGCACAAATATCCTCCCGCTCTCATCCAGAACAATGCCTTGACATTACCTTCACCCCAAGTAAGACACAATTAGAGGAGAAGAGTTACAAAATCAGTGAATACATATCTGGAATGGAAAATGCTCAGGAGTTCACAACCTTGGAGGTGGTAGAGGAGTTTCCAAAACTAAGGGACAGGGTAAACACTCCACAAACATGGAGCTCTGCTGGCCTAAAAACTTTTTGAGAAACTGCCTCTGAGCTTCCACACTTGAAATATATGTTGTTTTCAGGAGATTTGGCTTCCTCTGTAGTGAGAACATCAAAGCTGGGTCTGCATCTATGTGACCTGGAGGACATGGTTTCTTATTTTCCAATGAACAAGATGAAGCAGTGCTGAATCCTCTCTTTGTAGGTAAACTGAGGCCACTGGGGACTAAGTGTCTCCCCGTGTGGACTGTGAAGCCATTTGGTCCTCTTCCACTTTTTGTGGTGTTTTTGCTGCTGCACTGTGAGTTTGGTATTTGTTTCACGAAATCCTAGGAGCTAAACTGGGACACAGTGCTGGAGGGAGTTCTGTCACGTGTGGTGGGTCAGGGTCTGCAAGAGAATGCACCAACTAGGCTCCTATCTCTCACAGCTTGCCCCATTGCCCCCTTGTCCATATCAACCTGATTCTTAATTTTCCTCTGAAAACTCTCCATATAACAAGATGCCTTTACATATAAGGGTCTGTTGGCTGCACCATGTCAGTTACAAGCCATTTGGAATCCAATGGGAGATCCACATGGCCCTACCACGGATGTTTTATCAAACACCTCCCCACCACTGCTCTAGACCCACTACTCAGCAGACTCCAACTTACTGGCATCTCTGTTCTACACCATTTTCATGAAACTCAGTAAATCAAGGCACTGTCTGGTATACTCATGATCAGCAACAGGACATCCAATGTTTCTCCAGTGCCACCTGGTCATAGGAATTTCAAAAATTTCATGGTATTTATCTAGCCATTTTTCAAGCATGAAGTTGGAGGCACTGTGGGTTTCAGTTCATTCAGCAAACATTAAATGTTGAGGAAGCTCATTTCAATGAAATCTCTGGAGAACTCTCACAGGCATGGCTTCCAAAGAGTGGACAAAAGGTCACATTAGGCCAGGCCCATTGAGGTCTACAATGTGAGGTCCATGTGTGTTTTGACTCTCAACTATGGCTGCCATTTCTTTAAGAATAAAATCATGTGATATCCTTGCTGAGATTCCCAGGCCTCTGTGGAAATTCACCCGGGGCCTAGGTCTCAGTTTCCAAGAGCGACTTTCAAGCGTGGCCTCTTTAAATCCCAACAAAATTCATGGCAATGCTTCTCTGAGTTCAGTTCCAAAACCCAGTCTCTAAGGGGAATCACACCAGAGTTCCACCCCACGTGGACCCAGTCATTTTTTCCAATGCCACACAAATGACCAAAATTAAAACCAAAACACTCCCACATGGCCCTCATCTTATTTCATATAGTCAATCATCTTAACCTCTGGCTGGAGGTTTCCATGAGGGGCGCAGCCCAAGACAGTGTCCAAAATCAGCTCGTTTGCCCCTCATTTGTCTAAAGTCAGGGTAGCCTGGACACCGTTTCTGTGAACCAGGAGTGAACAAATAAGCCTGCCGTTAATACTTCTGTGTTTCTCCAATTTGAGGCCTACTGATTTTAGGTATCGATTCTTTAGGTGATTTAGCGTCATGCGAAAACACAAGCACCTCTGCAGGGCTTTGAAGAACTCATTTGACCCAAAGAATCCCTATTGTCATTTGATGGAGTGCAGGAACCTAACAGAGGAAGGCAAGAGACTTCATCCACAATGAATGAAATTTTTTGCCATTTTGGTTTTGGAAGCTCACATGGGATCATTCTTAAGACCCATCAGGTGCTGAGAATCTAAGTCACAGCCACACACAGGCCCAAGAGGCTGATAAAGACACATCCCTTTCCAAAGCAATTAAGCAAAGAGCCACAGGTGAGGCCCATTCATTTCCATTTGAAAACTGTTTTCTTCAGGCTTCACAAAGGGGTGGCCTGAGGCAAAGACCTTCCTGACATTCAGTGCAACACAACAATAAGTAAGCAAAAGGCCCAAAGCAGGGTTTCTGCACTGAGACTTTCCTGGTCACACTGATATCTGAGTTTTCTGAGATGCTCGCCATTCTCTTCAGCTATCCAGTACATGGCCATGTCACAGAGCTTGGAGGTGGTACATATTTTGGACACAAATCCATGAGCCTATTCTGGAGAGTGGCCAGAATTCAGGAAGAAAACAACAACTTAGAAAGATAGCAGGTGTTGCACATCGATAAGACAAGCTGCAGTCCATTCATATATTGGGCAGGATGAATTATGGGATGATTTATACTAGACAGGACACATCCATTAATGCATTCTCTTTTCTAATGTCTACAACAACGGACACAGTGGGATACACAGAAACAGAAACACTCGCCGTGTCAAATGACTTACTAGAATCTGTCCACTCCAAACCAAACAAACCGCCTTTCCTATCTATTCTGAGAACATGAGACAAAACAACAAACCCACACCCACTCCCACAAAGGCACCTCCTTCCCCCAAGTAGGTCTGTGACTCTCCGGAGTGTCCTCTGACTGGTGGGCCATACTATGTTCCCCCGAAATGGCCTGTCTTCTCTCAGATCTTGTTTCCTTGACCAACTCTGTGAAGATGTCAGGAAAAAGTGGTTAGCCACTACCTGTTTTCTCAGGAAAGGTCCATCTTCAGAGCTCTCCTGGCATTTGGCCATCCTCACATCATTAGGTACCAAGAAAACTGACTCTGTCCTTGGTAAATCCAAACAAGTGAGCCCACTGGGACTGGGACTGCGACTGCCTCTGGTTGCCTGGCTTCTTGGATACCAAGTTCAGAGAGTTCCATCACCAAGGAAATGAGTTATGTCACATTCTTTGGAACTGAATGAGGTCACTGCCTTGGCAACCACTTTGTCCTAACAGTTGCTTCAAAGGGTAACATAAAATGGAGGTTGCCCCCGCTTCCTGTGACACTTTCATAAGGTAGAATGTATATCACCATTGGCACCCGGGAACAGCTCTCCACTCAGGCCTGGTTTGGTCCATCTTCTCTACAATAAGAAGAGAGAGATTCAGATTCAGACACATCCTTTCATCCTGACCAGGTTGTTTGCCATGGAAGATGACTTTTGCTCTCTCAGGTGCTTCATACCTGCCTACAACTTCTCCAGGTATCATTTGTGCATGGACATTTGAGGTTCTCATCAGGTGGAAGGTCCCCAACTTTCCTGTATTGTAAGAACCACTCTGTCCCTGCTCTTCTGTAAAATGATTGAGGGAACAGTGTATACTTGGGGTTAAAAACAGGTTTGATTTGGGTTACGAGTGATTCTGTGTGATGAATAATGGTATTGGGAACCTGCAATATTTATAAGAATAAAGAGGTGAAATATAAGTAGGAAAACAGAAATCTAGGTATGATTTGAAGCCCAGAAGGGTTTTGCCCTTGATTGGGATACTTAGCTTTGAATGATGTTCTGCAAAGATGCCTCAGATAATTCGATATACAATGGCATAGGACCTTGTACATTGGATGATTGAATTTAGAAGAGAACATCCAGTCAAAAAGGGATATTCAGTAGGATTAGGAAGATAGTCTGTAGGTTTAGGAAGAAGAGTGAGTATAGGATTTGGACCAAAAGTTCTTTAGCAATAGACTTTCGGTTGTTGAGTGAATGTAAATGTCAGCACATATGAAGAGTCAGTCACTATGTTGAACTGGGGAAAATATGTAGAAAAGCAGATATCAATAGAAACATTACGAAATCAGGCAAAGTATAAAGTGAGTGATAGAATTAGACATTTTCAACAGGGTTGAGTTTGAATATATAAATTAGGAAAAAAACAAATATGTAATCACCAATAGGATTGACAATTGACAGCATTAGGCAACCTGGACATGGATGTTTTTAGAAATCCATGTTCACTTTCCATTTAGGCTTTGGTACAATCATAAGTGTGACCTTTCCATTTTTTGTCCAGAATATTACTGTGATAATGAGGTGACATGAGTATTTCTTTCACCATTTCTGGGAGCAATATATTGAAGATGGAAAATGAGAATCGGGGGTACAAAGAGGTGTACCCTGTTTCTAGGAACATAGAGAAAAAGCATGAATAGACCATACTGTGAATAAATAATATAACTTTTTTGAACTTTAAATAATGAATTGAACTGATATCTGAAAAATTAAAGGAAATCGTATATTGATATACAATCATTCATTCCAACCAGGTATATATGTAATGGAAATATTTGTGTTTTGGTTTATCATAAAGAGTGTGTGAGTTTTGCTTCAAAATGATTATGGAAATTCAAAATAATGTGTTTGGAAAGAAGTCTCATGAAAAGACCCGTCAAGAAACCCTGACAATACATGTGTTCTGAAGCAAGAAGTGGTGAAAGTTGAAACAAATGCATATTAATTTGTGAACTTGTGGATGAAATGTATATCCTGTGATGTGCAAAAACTGAAGAAACAATAATGTACCAGTGTCGAATACAAATGAATGACAAATTACATATCATGTCCCATAGGAGTCTACTTGCATTGATGTTAGACTGGGTCAGTTACTGTAGAATAATTAGGATTTGTATGCACCATTCACTGAAGTTAGTTTTCAGTACTAGGAAACAAATATGTATTTCAGGTGGATGAATATTTCTGATTATCATCTTGTGAAAAGTGGATTATAAATCCACATACATGAACATGAATGAATTTAGAGAGTGTATATTAGACACATATATTTCATATTTTGAAAAATTTGGAGAGTATATCTATATCTATATCTATATCTATACACACACACACACACACACACACACACACACACAACTCACAGACATTAAAAAGTACCAATATAAATGCCAATCGAAATTCATCAGTAAATATGTATCATCCACAAATGCAAAAATATTTATTTTACTGAACATGAGCTAATGTATAATGTTGTTCTACTAGGACGCTCTCCTATAAGTTGAATTTTCATTTCCAATAGCATTTAGGAGGAGTGAACTCTTCTCACAATTGTATCTGCCAAGACAGCCACCTCACAAAAATGTACGTGTGATACCTGGTAGGATTCTATATATGCATATAAATATACATGTGTGAATAGACTACAGAAAAAGGAAACAAGAATTCACATATTTGTTAAGTTTAAAACACATGGAGAATATTTCAAATAAATTTGACTAGATTTATAACTCCTACCTTATATAATGCAAATGTCAAGTCCAACTATACAACATGTCTCCTCTGAAGTACTTGTATTTCTACTGTGTTGGGTTAATTTTCTCCATTATATTAGGATGAATAGTCTGAGTCTACTAGGTATGGGTTAGTGTCAGGGATTCAGTATTTCGAATGGAAAATTGGAAAATGAATCCAATGTGTATGTAAATATATGCTGCACAAATATCCTCCCGCTCTCATCCAGAACAATGCCTTGACATTACCTTCACCCCAAGTAAGACACAATTAGAGGAGAAGAGTTACAAAATCAGTGAATACATATCTGGAATGGAAAATGCTCAGGAGTTCACAACCTTGGAGGTGGTAGAGGAGTTTCCAAAACTAAGGGACAGGGTAAACACTCCACAAACATGGAGCTCTGCTGGCCTAAAAACTTTTTGAGAAACTGCCTCTGAGGTTCCACACTTGAAATATATGTTGTTTTCAGGAGATTTGGCTTCCTCTGTAGTGAGAACATCAAAGCTGGGTCTGCATCTATGTGACCTGGAGGACATGGTTTCTTATTTTCCAATGAACAAGATGAAGCAGTGCTGAATCCTCTCTTTGTAGGTAAACTGAGGCCACTGGGGACTAAGTGTCTCCACGTGTGGACTGTGAAGCCATTTGGTCCTCTTCCACTTTTTGTGGTGTTTTTGCTGCTGCACTGTGAGTTTGGTATTTGTTTCACGAAATCCTAGGAGCTAAACTGGGACACAGTGCTGGAGGGAGTTCTGTCACCTGTGGTGGGTCAGGGTTGCAAGAGAATGCACCAACTAGGCTCCTATCTCTCACAGCTTGCCACATTGCCTCCTTGTCCATATCAACCTCACTCTTAATTTTCCTCTGAAAACTCTCCATATAACAAGATGCCTTTACATATAAGGGTCTGTTGGCTGCACCATGTCAGTTACAAGCCATTTGGAATCCAATGGTAGATCCACATGGCCCTACCACGGATGTTTTATCAAACACCTCCCCACCACTGCTCTAGACCCACTACTCAGCAGACTCCAACTTACTGGCATCTCTGTTCTACACCATTTTCATGAAACTCAGTAAATCAAGGCACTGTCTGGTATACTCATGATCAGCAACAGGACATCCAATGTTTCTCCAGTGCCACCTGGTCATAGGAATTTCAAAAATTTCATGGTATTTATCTAGCCATTTTTCAAGCATGAAGTTGGAGGCACTGTGGGTTTCAGTTCATTCAGCAAACATTAAATGGTGAGGAAGCTCATTTCAATGAAATCTCTGGAGAACTCTCACAGGCATGGCTTCCAAAGAGTGGACAAAAGGTCACATTAGGCCAGGCCCATTGAGGTCTACAATGTGAGGTCCATGTGTGTTTTGACTCTCAACTATGGCTGCCATTTCTTTAAGAATAAAATCATGTGATATCCTTGCTGAGATTCCCAGGCCTCTGTGGAAATCCACCCGGGGCCTAGGTCTCAGTTTCCAAGAGCGACTTTCATGCGTGGCCTCTTAAAATCCCAACAAAATTCATGGCAATGCTTCTCTGAGTTCAGTTCCAAAACCCAGTCTCTAAGGGGAATCACACCAGAGTTCAAGCCCACGTTGACCCAGTCATTTTTTCCAATGCCACACAAATGACCAAAATTAAAACCAAAACACTCCCACATGGCCCTCATCTTATTCCATATAGTCAATCATCTTAATCTCTGGCTGGAGGTTTCCATGAGGGGCACAGCCCAAGACAGTGTCCAAAATCAGCTCGTTTGCCCCTCATTTGTCTAAAGTCAGGGTAGCCTGGACACCGTTTCTGTGAACCAGGAGTGAACAAATATGCCTGCCGTTAATACTTCTGTGTTTCTCCAATTTGAGGCCTACTGATTTTAGGTATGGATTCTTTAGGTGATTTAGAGTCATGCGAAAACACAAGCACCTCTGCAGGGCTTTGAAGAACTCATTTGACCCAAAGAATCCCTATTGTCATTTGATGGAGTGCAGGAACCTAACAGAGGAAGGCAAGAGACTTCATCCACAATGAATAAAATTTTTTGCCATTTTGGTTTTGGAAGCTCACATGGGATCATTCTTAAGATCCATCAGGTGCTGAGAATCTAAGTCACAGCCACACACAGGCCCAAGAGGCTGATAAAGACACATCCCTTTCCAAAGCAATTAAGCAAAGAGCCACAGGTGAGGCCCATTCATTTCCATTTGAAAACTGTTTTCTTCAGGCTTCACAAAGGGGTGGCCTGAGGCAAAGACCTCCCTGACATTCAGTGCAACACAACAATAAGTAAGCAAAAGCCCCAAAGCAGGGTTTCTGCACTGAGACTTTCCTGGTCACACTGATATCTGAGTTTTCTGAGATGCTCGCCATTCTCTTCAGCTATCCAGTACATGGCCATGTCACAGAGCTTGGAGGTGGTACATATTTTGGACACAAATCTTTGAGCCTATTCTGGAGAGTGGCCAGAATTCAGGAAGAAAACAACAACTTAGAAAGATAGCAGGTGTTGCACATCGATAAGACAAGCTGCAGTCCATTCATATATTGGGCAGGATGAATTATGGGATGATTTATACTAGACAGGACACATCCATTAATGCATTCTCTTTTCTAATGTCTACAACAACGGACACAGTGGGATACACAGAAACAGAAACACTCGCCGTGTCAAATGACTTACTAGAATCTGTGCACTCCAAACCAAACAAACCGCCTTTCCTATCTATTCTGAGAACATGAGACAAAACAACAAACCCACACCCACTCCCACAAAGGCACCTCCTTCCCCCAAGTAGGTCTGTGACTATCCGGAGTGTCCTCTGACTGGTGGGCCATACTATGTTCCCCCGAAATGGCCTGTCTTCTCTCAGATCTTGTTTCCTTGACCAACTCTGTGAAGATGTCAGGAAAAAGTGGTTAGCCACTACCTGTTTTCTCAGGAAAGGTCCATCTTCAGAGCTCTCCTGGCATTTGGCCATCCTCACATCATTAGGTACCAAGAAAACTGACTCTGTCCTTGGTAAATACAAACAAGTGAGCCCACTGGGACTGGGACTGGGACTGCCTCTGGGTGCCTGGCTTCTTGGATACCAAGTTCAGAGAGTTCCATCACCAAGGAAATGAGGTATGTCACATTCTTTGGAACTGAATGAGGTCACTGCCTTGGCAACCACTTTGTCCTAACAGTTGCTTCAAAGGGTAACATAAAATGGAGGTTGCCCCCGCTTCCTGTGACACTTTCATAAGGTAGAATGTATATCACCATTGGCACCCGGGAACAGCTCTCCACTCAGGCCTGGTTTGGTCCATCTTCTCTACAATAAGAAGAGAGAGATTCAGATTCAGACACATCCCTTCATCCTGACCAGGTTGTTTGCCATGGAAGATGACTTTTGCTCTCTCAGGTGCTTCATACCTGCCTACAACTTCTCCAGGTATCATTTGTGCATGGACATTTGAGGTTCTCATCAGGTGGAAGGTCCCCAACTTTCCTGTATTGTAAGAACCACTCTGTCCCTGCTCTTCTGTAAAATGATTGAGGGAACAGTGTATACTTGGGGTTAAAAACAGGTTTGATTTGGGTTACGAGTGATTCTGTGTGATGAATAATGGTATTGGGAACCTGCAATATTTACAAGAATAAAGAGGTGAAATATAAGTAGGAAAACAGAAATCTAGGTATGATTTGAAGCCCAGAAGGGTTTTGCCCTTGATTGGGATACTTAGCTTTGAATGATGTTCTGCAAAGATTCCTCAGATAATTCGATATACAATGGCATAGGACCTTGTACATTGGATGATTGAATTTAGAAGAGAACATCCAGTCAAAAAGGGATATTCAGTAGGATTAGGAAGATAGTCGGTAGGTTTAGGAAGAAGAGTGAGTATAGGATTTGGACCAAAAGTTCTTTAGCAATAGACTTTCGGTTGTTGAGTGAATGTAAATGTCAGCACATATGAAGAGTCAGTCACTATGTTGAACTGGGGAAAATATGTAGAAAAGCAGATATCAATAGAAACATTACGAAATCAGGCAAAGTATAAAGTGAGTGATAGAATTAGACATTTTCAACAGGGTTGAGTTTGAATATATAAATTAGGAAAAAAACAAATATGTAGTCACCAATAGGATTGACAATTGACAGCATTAGGCAACCTGGACATGGATTTTTTAGAAATCCATGTTCACTTTCCATTTAGGCTTTGGTACAATCATAAGTGTGACCTTTCCATTTTTTGTCCAGAATATTACTGTGATAATGAGGTGACATGAGTATTTCTTTCACCATTTCTGGGAGCAATATATTGAAGATGTAAAATGAGAATCGGGGTTACAAAGAGGTGTACCCTGTTTCTAGGAACATAGAGAAAAAGCATGAATAGACCATACTGTGAATAAATAATATAACTTTTTTGAACTTTAAATAATGAATTGAACTGATATCTGAAAAATTAAAGGAAATCGTATATTCATATACAATCATTCATTCCAACCAGGTATATATGTAATGGAAATATTTGTGTTTAGGTTTATCATGAAGAGTGTGTGAGTTTTGCTTCAAAATGATTATGGAAATTCAAAATAATGTGTTTGGAAAGAAGTCTCATGAAAAGACCAGTCAAGAAACCCTGACAATACATGTGTTCTGAAGCAAGAAGTGGTGAAAGTTGAAACAAATGCTTATTAATTTGTGAACTTGTGGATGAAATGTATATCCTGTGATGTGCAAAAACTGAAGAAAGAATAATGTACCAGTGTCGAATACAAATGAATGACAAATTGCAGATCATGTCCCATAGGAGTCTACTTGCATTGATGTTAGACTGGGTCAGTTACTGTAGAATAATTAGGATTTGTATGCAACATTCACTGAAGTTAGTTTTCAGTACTAGGAAACAAATATGTATTTCAGGTGGATGAATATTTCTGATTATCATCTTGTGAAAAGTGGATTATAAATCCACATACATGAACATGAATGAATTTAGAGAGTGTATATTAGACGCATATATTTCATATTTTGAAAAATTTGGAGAGTATATCTATATCTATATCTATATCTATACACACACACACACACACACACACAAACACAAACACTCACAGATATTAAAAATACCAATATAAATGCCAATCGAAATTCATCAGTAAATATGTATCATCCACAAATGCAAAAATATTTATTTTACTGAACATGAGTTAATGTATAATGTTGTTCTACTAGGACGCTCTCCTATAGGTTGAATTTTCATTTCCAACAGCATTTAGGAGGAGTGAACTCTTCTCACAATTTGTATCTGCCAAGACAGCCACCTCACAAAAATGTACGTGTGATACCTGGTAGGATTCTATATATGCATATAAATATACATGTGTGAATAGGCTACAGAAAAGGGAAACAAGAATTCACATATTTGTTAAGTTTAAAAACACATGGAGAATATTTCAATTAAAATTTGACTAGATTTATAACTCCTACCTTATATAATGCAAATGTCAAGTCCAACTATACAACATGTCTCATCTGAAGTACTTGTATTTCTAATGTGTTGGGTTAATTTTCTCCATTATATTAGGATGAATAGTCTGAGTCTACTAGGTATGGGTTAGTGTCAGGGATTCAGTATTTCGAATGGAAAATTGGAAAATGAATCCAATGTGTATGTAAATATATGCTGCACAAATATCCTCCCGCTCTCATCCAGAACAAAGCCTTGACATTACCTTCACCCCAAGTAAGACACAATAAGAGGAGAAGAGTTACAAAATCAGTGAATACATATCTGGAATGGAAAATGCTCAGGAGTTCACAACCTTGGAGGTGGTAGAGGACTTTCCAAAACTAAGGGACAGAGTAAACCCTCCACAAACATGGAGCTCTGCTGGCCTAAAAACTTTTTGAGAAACAGCCTCTGAGCTTCCACACTTGAAATATATGTTTTTTTCAGGAGATTTGGCTTCCTCTGTAGTGAGACCATCAAAGCTGGGTCTGCATCTATGTGACCTGGAGGACATGGTTTCTTATTTTCCAATGAACAAGATGAAGCAGTGCTGAATCCTCTCTTTGTAGGTAACCTGAGGCCACTGGTGACTAAGTGTCTCCCCGTGTGGACTGTGAAGTCATTTGGTCCTCCTCCACTTTTTGTGGTGTTTTTGCTGCTGCACTGTGAGTTTGGTATTTGTTTCACGAAATACTAGGAGCTAACCTGGGACACAGTCCTGGAGGGAGTTCTGTCACGTGTGGTGGGTCAGGGTCTGCAAGAGAATGCACCAACTAGGCTCCTATCTCTCACAGCTTGCCCCATTGCCCTCTTGTCCATATCAACCTGATTCTTAATTTTCCTCTGAAAACTCTCCATATAACAAGATGCTTTTACATATAAGGGTCTGCTGGCTGCACCATGTCAGTTACACCATTTGGAATCCAATGGTAGATAAACATGGCCCTACCACGGATGTTTTATCAAACACCTCCCCACCATTGCTCTAGACCCACTACTCAGCAGGCTCCAACTTACTGGCATCTCTGTTCTACACCATTTTCATGAAACTCAGTAAATCAAGGCACTGTCTGGTATACTCATGATCAGCAACAGGACATCCAATGTTTCTCCAGTGCCACCTGGTCATAGGAATTTCAAAAATTTCATGGTATTTATCCAGCCATTTTTCAAGCATGAAGTTGGAGGCACTGTGGGTTTCAGTTCATTCAGCAAACATTAAATGGTGAGGAAGCTCATTTCAATGAAATCTCTGGAGAACTCTCACAGGCATGGCTTCCCAAAGAATGGACAAAAGGTCACATTAGGCGAGGCCCATTGAGGTCTACAATGTGAGGTCCATGTGTGTTTTGACTCTCAACTATGGCTGCCATTTCTTTAAGAATAAAATCATGTGATATCCTTGCTGAGATTCCCAGGCCACTGTGGAAATCCACCTGGGGCCTAAGTCTCAGTATCCAACAGCGACTTTCATGCGTGGCCTCTTAAAATCCCAACAAATTCATGGCAATGCTTCTCTGAGTTCAGTTCCAAATACCCAGTCTCTAAGGGGAATCACACCAGAGTTCAAGTCCACGTGGACCCAGTCATTTTTTCCAATGCCACACAAATGACCAAAATTAAAACCAAAACACTCCCACATGGCCCTCATCTTATTCCATATACTCAATCATCTTAACCTCTGGCTGGAGGTTTCCATGAGGGGCGCAGCCCAAGACAGTGTCCAAAATCTGCTCGTTTGCCCCTCATTTGCCTAAAGTCAGGGTAGCCTGGACACCGTTTCTGTGAACCAGGAGTGAACAAATAAGCCTGCCTTTAATACTTCTGTGTTTCTCCAATTTGAGGCCTACTGATTTTAGGTATCAATTCTTTAGGTGATTTAGAGTCATGCGAAAACACAAGCACCTCTGCAGGGCTTTGAAGAACTCATTTGACCCAAAGAATCCCTATTGTCATTTGATGGAGTGCAGGAACCTTACAGAGGAAGGCAAGAGACTTCATCCACAATGAATGAAATTTTTTGCCATTTTGGTTTTGAAAGCTCACATGGATTCATTCTTAAGATCCATCAGGTGCTGAGAATCTAAGTCACAGCCACACACAGGCCCAAGAGGCTGATAAAGACACATCCCTTTCCAAAGCAATTAAGCAAAGAGCCACAGGTGAGGCCCATTCATTTCCATTTGAAAACTGTTTTCTTCAGGCTTCACAAAGGGGTGGCCTGAGGCAAAGACCTTCTTGACATTCAGTGCAACACAACAATAAGTAAGCAAAAGGCCCAAAGCAGGGTTTCTGCACTGAGACTTTCCTGGTCACACTGATATCTGAGTTTTCTGAGATGCTCGCCATTCTCTTCAGCTATCCAGTACATGGCCATGTCATAGAGCTTGGAGGTGGTATATATTTTGGACACAAATCCATGAGCCTATTCTTGAGAGTGGCCAGAATTCAGGAAGAAAACAACAACTTAGAAAGATAGCAGGTTTTGCACATTGATAAGACAAGCTGCAGTCCATTCATATATTGGGCAGGATGAATTATGGGAAGATTTATACTAGACAGGACACATTCATTAATGCATTCTCTTTTCTAATGTCTACAACAACGAACACAGTGGGATACACAGAAACACTCGCCGTGTCAAATGACTTACTAGAAACTGTCCACTCCAAACCAAACAAACCACCTTTCCTATCTATTCTCAGAACATGAGACAAAACAACAAACCCACACCCACTCCCACAAAGGCACCTCCTTCCCCCAAGTAGGTCTGTGACTATCCGGAGTGTCCTCTGACTGGTGGGCCATACTATGTTCCCCCGAAATGGCCTGTCTTCTCTCAGATCTTGTTTCCTTGACCAACTCTGTGAAGATGTCAGGAAAAAGTGGTTAGCCACTACCTGTTTTCTCAGGAAAGGTCCATCTTCAGAGCTCTCCTGGCATTTGGCCATCCTCACATCATTAGGTACCAAGAAAACTGACTCTGTCCTTGGTAAATCCAAACAAGTGAGCCCACTGGGACTGGGACTGGGACTGCCTCTGGGTGCCTGGCTTCTTGGATACCAAGTTCAGAGAGTTCCATCACCAAGGAAATGAGGTATGTCACATTCTTTGGAACTGAATGAGGTCACTGCCTTGGCAACCACTTTGTCCTAACAGTTGCTTCCAAGGGTAACATAAGATGGAGGTTGCCCCTACTTCCTGTGACACTTTCATAAGGTAGAATGTATATCAACCATTGGCACCCGGGAACAGCTCTCCACTCAGGCCTGGTTTGGTCCATCTTCTCTACAATAAGAAGAGAGAGATTCAGATTCAGACACATCCCTTCATCCTGACCAGGTTGTTTGCCATGGAAGATGACTTTTGCTCTCTCAGGTGCTTCATACCTGCCTACAACTTCTCCAGGTATCATTTGTGCATGGACATTTGAGGTTCTCATCAGGTGGAAGGTCCCCAACTTTACTGTATTGTAAGAACCACTCTGTCCCTGCTCTTCTGTAAAATGATTGAGGGAACGGTGTATACTTGGGGTAAAAAACAGGTTTGATTTGGGTTACGAGTGATTCTGTGTGATGAATAATGGTATTGGGAACCTGCAATATTTACAAGAATATAGAGGTGAAATATAAGTAGGAAAACAGAAATCTAGGTATGATTTGAAGCCCAGAAGGGTTTTGCCCTTGATTGGGATACTTAGCTTTGAATGATGTTCTGCAAAGATGCCTCAGATAATTCGATATACAATGGCATAGGACCTTGTACATTGGATGATTGAATTTAGAAGAGAACATCCAGTCAAAAAGGGATATTCAGTAGGATTAGGAAGATAGTCTGTAGGTTTAGGAAGAAGAGTGAGTATAGGATTTGGACCAAAAGTTCTTTAGCAATAGACTTTCGGTTGTTGAGTGAATGTAAATGTCAGCACATATGAAGTGTCAGTCACTATGTTGAACTGGGGAAAATATGTAGAAAAGCAGATATCAATAGAAACATTACGAAATCAGGCAAAGTATAAAGTGAGTGATAGAATTAGACATTTTCAACAGGGTTGAGTTTGAATATATAAATTAGGAAAAAAACAAATATGTAGTCACCAATAGGATTGACAATTGACAGCATTAGGCAACCTGGGCATGGATGTTTTTAGAAATCCATGTTCACTTTCCATTTAGGCTTTGGTACAATCATAAGTGTGACCTTTCCATTTTTTGTCCAGAATATTACTGTGATAATGAGGTGACATGAGTATTTCTTTCACCATTTCTGGGAGCAATATATTGAAGGTGTAAAATGAGAATCGGGGGTACAAAGAGGTGTACCCTGTTTCTAGGAACATAGAGAAAAAGCATGAATAGACCATACTGTGAATAAATAATATAACTTTTTTGAACTTTAAATAATGAATTAACTGATATCTGAAAAATTAAAGGAAATCGTATATTGATATACAATCATTCATTCCAACCAGGTATATATCTAATGGAAATATTAGTGTTTTGGTTTATTATGAAGAGTGTGTGAGTTTTGCTTCAAAATGATTATGGAAATTCAAAATAATGTGTTTGGAAAGAAGTCTCATGAAAAGACCAGTCAAGAAACCCTGACAATACATGTGTTCTGAAGCAAGATGATTAAAGTTGAAACAAATGCTTATTAATTTGTGAACTTGTGGATGAAATGTATATCCTGTGATGTGCAAAAACTGAAGAAACAATAATGTACCAGTGTCGAATACAAATGAATGACAAATTACATATCATGTCCCATAGGAGTCTACTTGCATTGATGTTAGACTGGGTCAGTTACTGTAGAATAATTAGGATTTGTATGCACCATTCACTGAAGTTAGTTTTCAGTACTAGGAAACAAATATGTATTTCAGGTTAATGAATATTTCTGATTATAATCTTGTGAAAAGTTGATTATAAATCCACATACATGAACATGAATGAATTTAGAGTGTGTATATTAGACACATATATTTCATATTTTGAAAAATTTGCAGAGTATATCTATATCTATATACACACACACACACACACACACACACACACACACACACACAACACTCACAGACATTAAAAAGTACCAATATAAATGCCAATCGAAATTCATCAGTAAATATGTATCATCCACAAATGCAAAAATATTTATTTTACTGAACATGAGTTAATGTATAATGTTGTTCTACTAGGACTGTCTCCTATAGGTTGAATTTTCATTTCCAACAGCATTTAGGAGGAGTGAACTTTTCTCACAATTTGTATCTGCCAAGACAGCCATCTCACAAAAATGTACGTGTGATACCTGGTAGGATTCTATATATGCATATAAATATACATGTGTGAATCGGCTACAGAAAAGGGAAACAAGAATTCACATATTTGTTAAGTTTAAAAATACATGGAGAATATTTCAATTAAAATTTGACTAGATTTATAACTCCTACCTTATATAATGCAAATGTCAAGTCCAACTATACAACATGTCTCTGGAGAACCTTTGGATGTCCTGTTGTTTATCATGAGTATACTAGACAGTGCCTTGATTGACTGTGTTTCATGAAAATGATCTAGAACAGACATGCCAGTAAGTTGGTGCCTGCTGAGTAGTGTGCCTAGAGCAGTGGTGTGTATGTGTGTCATAATACATCTCTGTTGTGGCCATATGGATTTGCCATTGGCTTCCAAATGGCTTGTGACAGACATGGTGAGGCCAGCAGACACTAATATGTAAGGGCGTCTTGTTATATGGAGAGGTTTCATGGCAATGTTAAGAATCAGGTTGCAATAGACAAGGGAAAAGCTATGTGGGATAGAAGCCTGGTTGGTGCATTCTCCTGCAGACCCTGACCCACCACATGTGGCAGAACTCCATCCAGCACTGTGTCCCTTTTGAACTCCTTGTATTTCGTGAAGCAAATACCAAAGTCCCAATGCAGGAGAAAGAAAAACCATGAAAAAGTGGAGGATGACCAAATGGCTTCACAGCCCAGATGGGGAGAGACTTAGCACGCACTGGTCACATTTTACTTAAAAGAGAGAATTCACCACTGCTGCCTCATGTTCATTAGAAAATAAGAAACCATGTCCTCCAGGTCACATAGAATCAGAACCCAGCTTTGATGGTCTCACGACAAAGGAAGCTAAAGCTCCTGAAAACAACATATATTTCAAGTGCCCAACCTCAGAGGCAGTTTATCAAGAAGTCATTTAGGCCAGCAGAGCTCCATATTGTGGAGTTTTTAACCTGTCACTTACTTATGGAAACTTCTCTACCACATCCAAGGTTGTGAACTCCTGAGCATTTTCCATTCCAGTTATATATTCACAGATTTTATAACTCTTCTCCACTAATTGTGTCTTACTTGGGGTGAAGGTAATGTCAAGGCATTGTTCTGGATGAGAGAGGGAAAATATTTTGTGTAGCACATATTTGATAGACATTGGATTCTTTTTCCTATTTTCCATTCAAAATACTGAATCCCTGACACTAACACATACCCTACTAGACTCTGACTACTAATCCTAATATGATGGAGAAAAATAACCCAAATAGAACAGAAATACAAGCAGGTCAGAGGAGGCATGGTGTATTTTTGAACTTTTCTTTTGCATAATAAATGGTAGGTGTTATAAATCTAGTGAATTTTTATTTGGAATAGTTTTTCATGTGTTTTTAAAATTAACAAATATGTGAATCCCTGCTCCCTTTCTCTGTAGCCTATACAGCACATGTATTTTTATATGTACATATAGAATCCTACCTGGTATCACACGTACATTTTTGTGAGGTTGCTGACTCGGCAGATATAAATTGTGTGAAGAGACTACCCCTCTTAAACGCTGTTGGAACTAAAAATTCAACCTATGGGTGAGCTTCCTAGTGCAACAACATTATACATAATTCCATGTTCAGTAAAGTATATATTTTTGCATCAGTAGATGTTATATATTTCATTATAAATTTCATTTGGCATATATTGCTACTTTTTTATGTTTCTCTGTGTGTTTTTTTGGTATATATATATATATATATATATATATATATATATATATATTCTCCTGATTTATCAAAACATGAAATATATGTGTCTTATATACACTCTCTACATTCATACATTCATTCATGTTCATGCATGAGGAAATATAATCAACTTTTCTCAAGATTATTATTGGAAATATTCATCCACCTGAAATACATATTTGTTTCCTTGTACTGACAACTCACTTCTGTGAATGGTGTATACAAATCCTAATAATTCTACAGTATCTGACCCAGTTTAACATCAATGCAAGTAGATTCCTATGGGACATGATGTGTATTTTGACGTTCATTTATATTCCACACTGCTACATTAATATTTCTGCAGTTTTTGCACATCAAAGGATGTATATTTCATCCACAAGTTCACAACTTTATAGGTATTTTTTCACTTTTAATCATTTCCTGCTTCAGAACACATGTATTCCTCCCGGTTTCTTGACTGGTCTTTTCATGAGACTTCTCTGCAAACACATTTTTTTTTAATTTCATAATCAGTTTTGAAGCAAAACTCACACACTTTTCATGATAAACCATAAATCTAATATCACCATTAGATGCATAACTGTTTGGAATGGATGATTGTATATCAATATTAGGTTTCCTGTATATTTTCAGAAATCAATTCAATCCATTATTTAAAGTTCGAACCAGTTATATTATTTATTCACAGTATGGTCTATTCATGCATTATCTCTATATTCATAGGCACAAGGTACACCTATTTGTACCCCCAATTAATTTATACGTCTTCAAAATATTGCTTTCCTACATATTTTACCCAGTTCATCATTGTGACTGACTCTTCACATGTGCTGATATTTACATTCACTCTCTACCTGAAACCCTATTGCTAAAGAACTTTTGGTCCAAATCCTATACTCACTCTTTTATCTAAACCCACCGACTATTTTCCTAATCCTACCGAATATCCCTTTTTGACTGGATGTTCTCTTCCACATTCAATCATCCAAATTAGAAGGTCCTATGCCATAGTATATTGATTTAACTGAGACAACTGTGCAGGACATAAATCAATGCTAAGTATCCCAATCAAGGGCCCAATGCCCTTCTGGGCTTCAAAACTTACCTAGATTTCTGTTTTCATACTTATATTTCACCTATATATTCTTATAAATATCGCAGGTTCCTAATACAAATATTCATTCCAGAGAATGATTCCTAACCCAAATTGAACATGTTATTAACCCTAACCATACACTTTTCCCTCAATAGAATTTTACAGAAGAGCATGGACAGAGTTGGTCTTACAATACAGGAATATAGGCGATCTTCCAGCTGCTGAAAACCTAAAAGGTCCATGCTGAAATGATCCTTGGAGAAGATGTAGGCAGCTATGAAGGACATGAGAGAGCAAAAGTCATCTTCCATGGCAAACAACCTGGTCAGGTTGATGGGATGTGTCTGAATTAGCCTCTCTCTTCCTAATGTTGAGAAGATGGACCAAACCATGCCTGTGTGGAGAGCTGTTCCCCGGTGCCTATGGTTGATATAACATTCTAACATATGAATGAGTCACAGCAAGTAGAGGCAGCCTCCATCTTTTGGGAACCATGTAAGCAACTGTTAAAACAAAGTGGTTTCCAAGGCAGTGACTTCGTTCAGATCTTGAAGAAAGTGACATCACCTTACAGTTTTGGTAATGAAAGTCTGTGATCTTGGGATCCAGGAAACCAGGCACACAGAGTCAAACCCACTCCATGTCCCAGTGGGCTAACTTGTTTGGATTTAACAAGACAGAGTTACTCTTTCTTTGTACCTACTGATGTGAGGACAGCCAAATGCCTGGAAACTATGAAGACTGGCCTTTGCAGAGAAAGCAGGTAGCTTCTCACCATGGGCTCCTGACAACTTCACAGAGTTGGCCAAAGAGAACAGATTGGAGACAGGACACGCCATTTTGGGGGAACATAGTATGGCCCACAAGTCAGAGGACACTCCGGATAGTCACAGACCTACTTGAGGAAAGGAGGTGACTTTTTGGGTGTGAGTGTGAGTTTGTGGTTTTGTCTCATGTTCTGAGAATAGTTAGGAAAGCTGGTTTGTTTGTTTTGGAGTGGACTGTGTCTAGTAAGTCCTTTGACAAGGTGAGTGTTTCTGTGTCTATATATCATACTGTGTCCGTGATTGTAGACATTAGAAAAGAGAATGCATCAATGGATGTGTCCTGTCTACAAGAAAGCTTCAAAGCATTCATCCTGTGCAATTAATGAATGGACTGCAGGTTGCCGTATGGATGGGCAACTCCTGCCATCTTTCTAAATTCCTGTTTTCTTCCTGAATTCTGGACACTCTCCAGAATACGCTCATGATTTTGTGTCCAAGATATGTACCACCTCCATCTCTGTGACATGGCCATGTACTGGATAGCTGAAGGGAATGGCGAGTATCTCAGAAAACTCAGATATTAGTATGCCCAAGAAAGTCTCAGTGGAGAAACCCTGCTTTGGGCCTTTTGCTTACCTATTCTGTTGCCCTGAATGTCAGGAAGGTCTTTGCCTCAGGCCACACTTTGTGAAGCCTGCAGAAAATAGTTTTCAAATGGAAAAGAATGGTCATTACCTGTGCCTCTTTGCTTAATTGCTTTGGAAATGGATGTTTCTGAATCAGCCTCTCAGCCCTATGTGAGGCTGTGGCTTAGATTCACAGCACATGATGGGTCTAAAGAAAAATCCCATGTGTGCACCCCAAACCAAAATGGGCAAAAGAGCTGTCAGAGTGGATCTTACAATACAGGAAAGTTGGGGACCTTCCACCTGATGAGAACCTCAAATGTCCATGCACAAATGATACCTGGAGAAGTTGTAGGCAGGTATGAAGCACCTGAGAGAGCAAAAGTCATCTTCCATGGCAAACAACCTGGTCAGGATGAAGGGATGTGTCTGAATCTGAATCTCTCTCTTCTTATTGTAGAGAAGATGGACCTAACCAGGCCTGAGTGGAGAGCTGTTCCCGGGTGCCAATGGTTGATATACATTCTACCTTATGAAAGTGTCACAGGAAGTAGGGGCAACCTCCATCTTATGTTACCCTTGGAAGCAACTGTTAGGACAAAGTGGTTGTCAAGGCAGTGACCTCATTCAGATCCAAAGAATGTGACATACCTCATTTCCTTGGTGATGGAACTCTCTGAACTTGGTATCCAAGAAGCCAGGCACCCAGAGGCAGTCCCAGTCCCAGTCCCAGTGGGCTCACTTGTTTGGATTTACCAAGGACAGAGTCAGTTTTCTTGGTACCTAATGATGTGAGGATGGCCAAATGCCAGGAGAGCTCTGAAGATGGACCTTTCCTGAGAAAACAGGTAGTGGCTAACCACTTTTTCCTGACATCTTCACAGAGTTGGTCAAGGAAACAAGATCTGAGAGAAGACAGGCCATTTCGGGGGAACATAGTATGGCCCACCAGTCAGAGGACACTCCGGATAGTCACAGACCTACTTGGGGCAAGGAGGTGCCTTTGTGGGAGTGGGTGTGGGTTTGTTGTTTTGTCTCATGTTCTGAGAATAGATAAGATAGGCGGTTTGTTTGGTTTGGAGTGGACAGTTTCTAGTAAGTCATTTGACACGGCGAGTGTTTCTGTTTCTGTGTATCCCACTGTGTCTGTTGTTGTAGACATTAGAAAAGAGAATGCATTAATGGATGTGTCCTGTCTAGTATAAATCTTCCCATAATTCATCCTGCCCAATATATGAATGGACTGCAGCTTGTCTTATCGATGTGCAACAAATGCTATCTTTCTAAGTTGTTGTTTTCTTCCTGAATTCTGGCCACTCTCCAGAATAGGCTCATGGATTAGTGTCCAAAATATGTACCACTGCCAAGCTCTGTGACATGGCCATGTACTGGATAGCTGAAGAGAATGGCGAGCATCTCAGAAAACTCAGATATCAGTGTGACCAGAAAAATCTCAGTGCAGAAACCCTGCTTTGGGCCTTTTGCTTACTTATTGTTGTGTTGCACTGAATGTCAGGAAGGTCTTTGCCTCAGGCCACCCCTTTGTGAAGCCTGAAGAAAACAGTTTTCAAATGGAAATGAATGGGCCTCACCTGTGGCTCTTTGCTTAATTGCTTTGGAAAGAGATGTGTCTTTATCAGCCTTTGGACCTGTGTGTGGCTGTGACTTAGATTCTCAGCACCTGATGGATCTTAAGAATGATCCCATGTGAGCTTCCAAAACCAAAATGGCAAAAAATATCATTCATTGTGGATGAAGTCTCTTGCCTTCCTCTGTTAGGTTCCTGCACTCCATCAAATGAGAATAGGGATTCTTTGGGTCAAATGAGTTCTTCAAAGCCCTGCAGAGGTGCTTGTGTATTCACATGACTCTAAATCACCTAAAGAATTGATACCTAAAATCAGTAGGCCTGAAATTGGAGAAACAAAGAAGTATTAAAGGCAGGCTTATTTGTTCACTCCTGGTTCACAGAAACGGTGTCCAGGCTACCCTGACTTTAGGCAAATGAGGGGCAAAGGAGCTGATTTTGGACACTGTCTTGGGCTGCGCCCCTCATGGAAACCTCCAGCCAGAGGTTAAGATGATTGACTATATGGAATAAGATGAGGGCCATGTGGGAGTGTTTTGGTTTTGATTTTGGTCATTTGTGTGGCATTGGAAAAAATGACTGGGTACACGTGGGGTTGAACTCTGGTGTGATTCCCCTTAGAGACTGGATTTTGGAACTGAACTCAGAGAAGCATTGCCATGAATTTTGTTGGGATTTTAAGAGGCCACGCATGAAAGTCGCTCTTGGAAACTGAGACCTAGGCCCCGGGTGGATTTCCACAGAGGCCTGGGAATCTCAGCAAGGATATCACATGATTGTATTCTTAAAGAAATGGCAGCCATAGTTGAGAGTCAAAACACACATGGACCTCACATTGTAGACCTCAATGGGCCTGGCCTAATGTGACCGTTTGTCCACTCTTTGGGAAGCCGTGCCTGTGAGAGTTCTCCAGAGATTTCATTGAAATGAGCTTCCTCACCATTTAATGTTTGCTGAATGAACTGAAATCCACAGTGCCTCCAACTTCATGCTTGAAAAATGGCTAGATAAATACCATGAAATTTTTGAAATTCCTATGACCAGGTGGCACTGGAGAAACATTGCATGTCCTGTTGCTGATCATGATTATACCAGACAGTGCCTTGACTTACTGAGTTTCATGAAAATGGTGTAGAACAGAGATGCCAGTAAGTTGGAGCCTGCTGAGTAGTGGGTCTAGAGCAGTGGTGGGGAGGTGTTTGATAAAACATCCGTGGTAGGGCCATGTGGATCTACCATTGGATTCCAAATGGCTTGTAACTGACATGGTGAAGCCAGCAGACCCTTATATGTAAAGGCATCTTGTTACATGGAGAGTTTTCAGAGGAAAATTAAGAATCAGGTTGATATGGACAAGGGGGCAATGGGGCAAGCTGTGAGAGATTGGAGCCTAGTTGGTGCATTCTCTTGCAGACCCTGACCCACCACACGTGACAGAACTCCCTCCAGCACTGTGTCCCAGTTTAGCTCCTAGGATTTCGTGAAACAAATACCAAACTCACAGTGCAGCAGCAAAAACACCACAAAAAGTGGAAGAGGACCAAATGGCTTCACAGTCCACACGGGGAGACACTTAGTCCCCAGTGGCCTCAGTTTACCTACAAAGAGAGGATTCAGCACTGCTTCATCTAGTTCATTGGAAATAAGAAACCATGTCCTCCAGGTCACATAGATTCAGACCCAGCTTTGATGGTATCACTACAAAGGAAGCCAAATCTCCTGAAAACAACATATATTTCAAGTGCAAAACTCAGTGGCAGTTTCTCAAAAAATTTTTAGGCCAGCAGAGCTCCATGTTTGTGGAGTGTTTACCCTGTCCCTTAGTTTTGGAAACTGCTCTACCACCTCCAAGGTTGTGAACTCCTGAGCATTTTCCATTCCAGATATGTATTCACTGATTTTGTAACTCTTCTCCTCTAATTGTGTCTTACTTGGGGTGAAGGTAATATGAAGGCATTGTTCTGGATGAGAGCAGGAGGATATTTGTGCAGCATATATTTACATACACATTGGATTCATTTTCCAATTTTCCATTCGAAATACTGAATCCCTGACACTAACCCATACCTAGTAGACTCAGACTATTCATCCTAATATAATGGAGAAAATTAACCCAACACAATAGAAATACAAGCACTTCAGAGGAGACATGTTGTATTGTTGGACTTGACATTTGCATTATATAAGGGAGGAGTTATAAATCTAGTTAAATTTTAATTGAAATATTCTCCATGTGTTTTTAAACTTAACAAATATGTGAATTCTTGTTTCCCTTTTCTGTAGCCTATTCACACATGTATATTTATATGCATATATAGAATCCTACCAGGTATCACATGTACATTTTTGTGAGGTGGCTGTCTTGGCAGATACAAATTGTGAGAAGAGTTCACTCCTCCTAAATGCTGTTGGAAATGAAAATTCAACCTATAGGAGAGCGTCCTAGTAGAACAACATTATACATTAACTCATGTTCAGTAAAATAAATATTTTTGCATTTGTGGATGATATATATTTACTGATGAATTCGATTGGCATTTATATTGGTACTTTTTAATGTCTGTGAGTGTTGTGTGTGTGTGTTTGTGTGTGTGTGTGTGTGTGTATATAAAATATAGATATAGATATAGATATAGATATAGATATAGATATAGATATAGATATACTCTCCAAATTTTTCAAAATATGAAATATATGTGTCTAATATACACTCTCTAAATTCATTCATGTTCATGTATGTGGATTTATAATCCACTTTTCACAAGATGATAATCAGAAATATTCATCCACCTGAAATACATATTTGTTTCCTAGTACTGAAAACTAACTTCAGTGAATGGTGCATACAAATCCTAATTATTCTACAGTAACTGACCCAGTCTAACATCAATGCAAGTAGACTCCTATGGGACATGATATGTAATTTGTCATTCATTTGTATTCGACACTGGTACATTATTATTTCTTCAGTTTTTGCACATCATAAGATATACCTTTGCCAAAGCAGTGACCTCATTCAGTTCCAAAGAATGTGACATACCTCATTTCCTTGGTGATGGAACTCTCTGAACTTTGTATCCAAGGAGCCAGGCACCCAGAGGCAGTCCCAGTCCCAGTCCCAGTGGACTCACTTGTTTGGATTTACCAAAGATAGAGTCAGTCATTCTTGGTACCTACTGAAGTGAGGATTACCAAATGCCTGGAGAGCTCTGAATAGGGAGCTTTCCTGAGAAAGCAGGTAGTGGCTCTCCACTTTTTCCTTACAACTTTACAGAGTTGGCCAAGGAAAACAGATCTGAGAGAGGACAGGCCATTTCGGAAGAACAGAGTATGGCCACTAGTCAGAGGACACTCTGGTTAGTCATACACCTATGGGGAAGGAGGTGCCTTTTTGGGAGTGGGTGTGGGTTTGTGGTTTGTCTCATGTTCTGAAAATAGGTAGGAATGGCGGTTTGTTTGTTTTGGAGTGAACTGTTTCCGGTAAGTCGTTTGAAGAGGTGAGTGTTTCCATGTCTGTGTATCCCACTGTGCCTGTGGTAGTAGACATGAGAAAAGAGAATGCAGCAATGGATGTGTCATGTCTAGTATAAAGCTTCCCAGCATTCATCCTGCCCAATTTATGAATGGAGTGTGGCTTGCCTTATGCACGGGCAACACCTAATACCTTCCTAAGTCCCTGTTTTCTTCCTGAATTCAGGCCACTCTCTAGAATAGGCTCATGGTTATGTGTCCAAGATATGTACCAAATCCAAGGTCTTTGACATGGCCATGTACTGGATACCTGAATGGAATGGCCAGCATCTCAGAAAACTCAGATATCAGTGTGACCAGGAAAGTCTCAGTGGAGATACCCTGCTTTGGGCCTTTTGCTTACCTATTGTTCTGTTGCCCTGAATATCAGGAAGGTCTTTGTCTCATGCAACCCCTTTGTTAAGCCTGAAGAAAACAGTTTTCAAATGGAAATGAATGTGCATCACCTCTGGCTCTTTGCTTAATTTCATTGGAAAAGGATGTGTCTGATTCAGGCCCTTTGCCCTGTTTTAGGCTGTGACTTAGATTCTCAGCACCTGATGGAAGTAAAGAAAGATCCCATATGTGCATCTAAACCAAAATGGAAAAACGTTCAATCAATGTGCATGAATTATATTGCCTTCCTTTGTTAGGTTTCTGAAATCCATCATGTCAGAATAGGGATTCTTTGGGTGAAATGAGTTCTTCAAATCTCTGCAGAGGGGCTTGGCTTTTCTCATGACTCCAATTCACAGAAAGAATCTAGACACCACAGTCAGAGAGCCTCAAATTGGAGAAGCGAAGCAGTATTAAGGGCATGCCTATTTGATCACTCCTGGTTCACAGGAAGGGTGTCCAAGCCACCCTGACATTCGGCAAATGAGGGGCAAGGGAGCTTATTTTGGACACTGTCTTGGGATGTGCCTCTCATGAAAACCTCCATCCAGATGTTATGATGAGTATCTTTATGGTAGAAGATGAGGGCCATGTAGGAGTGTTTTGGTTATAATTGTGGTCATTTGTGTGGCAGTTGGAAGAGATGACTGGGTAAACCTGGGCTTGAATTCTGCTGTGATTCCCCTTAGAGACTGAGTTCTGGAACTGACCTCAGAGAAGTATTGACATGAATTGTGTTGGGATTTTAGGAGGCCATGAATGAGAGTTGCCATTGGAACCTGGGATCAAGGCCCAGAGTGGCTTTCCACAGAACACTGGGAATCACAGCCAGGATATTACATGATTTTATTCTGAAAGACTTGGCAGGCATAATTGAGATTCAAAACACACTTGGACCTCGCTTTGTAGACCTCAATGGGCCTGGCTTCATGTGACTTTTTGGCCACTCTTTGGGTAGACTTGCCTGTGAGAGTGCTCCAGAGATTTCCCTGAAATTAGCTTCCTCACCATTTAATGGTTCCTGAATGAATTGAAACCAACATTGCCTCCAAATGCATCTGTGAAAAAATGCTAGATAATTACCATGAAATTTTAGAAATTCCGATGACCAGCTGGCACTGGAGGACCTTTGATGTCCTGTTGATGATCATGAGTATAACAGACAGGGCCTTGATTGACTGGGTTTCATGAAAATGGTGTAGAACAGAGATGCCAGTAAGTTGGGGCCTGGTAAGTAGTGGGCCTAGAGCTGTGTTATGCAAATGTGTGATAAAACATCTGTGGTGGGGCCATGTGGATCTTCCATTGGCTTCCAAATGGCTGTGACTGACATGGTGCAACCATCACACCCATATATGTAAAGGCATATTTTTATATGGAGAGGTTTCAGGGCAATGTTCAGTATCATGTTGCTATTGTCAAGGGGGCAAGCTACTTGAGATAGAACCCTGGTTGGTGCATTCTCCTGGAGACCCTGCCAACCACACCTGACAGAACTCCCTTCAGCACTGTGTCCCATTTGAACTCGTTGTATTTCATGAAGCAAATACCAAACTCCCAGTGCAGCAGCAAGAAACACCACGAAAATTTGAGGATGACCATTGGTTTCACAGTCCACACGGGAAGACCCTTAGCCCTCAGTGGCCAAAGTTTACCTACAAAAAGAGAATTCATCACTGCTGCCTCATTTTTATTTGAAAATAAGTAACCATTTCCTCCAGGTCACATAGATGCAGATCCAGCTTTGATGGTTTCACTACAAATAAAGCTAAAGCTCCTGACAACAACATATATTTCAAGTGCCCAACCTCAGAGGCAGATTCTCAAAAAGTCTTTTGGCCAGCAGAGCTCCATGTTTGTGGAGTGTTTACCCTGTCTCTTACTTTTGGAAACTCCTCTACCACCTCCAAAGATGTGAAATCTGGAGCATTTTCCATTCTAGATATGTATTCACAGATTTTCTAACTCTTCTCCTCTAATTGTGTCTTACTTGGGGCGAAGGTAATGTCAAGGCATTGTTCTGGAGGAGAGTGGGAAGATTTTTCTATAGCTTATATTTGCATACACATTGGATTCAGTGTCCTATTTTCAATTCAAAATACTGAACACCTGACTCTAACCCATACCCTACCAGACTCTGACTACTAATCCTAATATGATGGAGAAAAATAACCCATAAAGAATAGAAATACAAGCAGTTCAGAGTAGGCATGGTGTATAGATGGACTTGCCTTTTGCATGATACCGAGTTGGAGTTATAAATCTAGTCAATTGTTTGTTGAAATAGTTGTCCTAGTATTTTTAAGGTTAACAAATATGTGAATTCCTGTCTCCCTTTCTCTGTATTCTTATATGCACATATAGATTCCTATCTGGTACCACACGTACATTCTTGTGAGGTGGCTGACTTGGCAGATACAAATTGTTAGAAGAGATCACTCCTACTAAACCCTGTTGGAACTGAATATTCAACCTATGGGTGAGCTTGCTAGTTGAACAGCATTATACATAAATCCATGTTCAGTAAAATGAATATTTTTAGATCTGTGGATGGTATATATTTTATAATGAATTTTGATTGACATATATATTGCTACTTTTTTGTCTGTGTGTGTGTTTTATGTATATGTATATATATGTGTATATATATATATATATATATATATATATATATATATATATATACACTCTCCAGATTTTTCAAAATATGAAATATATGTGTCTTATATTCACTCCCTAAATTCATTCATGTTCATGTATGTGGATTTATAATCAACTATTCACAAGATTATTCTCAGAAATATTCATCCACCTGAAATTTGCCCAATGCTCTCAAATGTCAATCCTATTTGTTACTACATATTTGTTTCTTCCTAAGATTATATATTTAAACTCAACCCTGTTCAAAATGTCTAATCCTATCACTCACTTTATACTCTGCCTGATTTTGTAATGTCTATATTGATATATGCTTTCCTACATATTTTCCCCAGTTCATCATTGTGACTGACTCTTCACCTGTGCTGACATTTACATTCACACTCTAATCGAAATCCTATTGCTAAGAAACTTTTGTTCCAAATCTTATACTCACCCTTCTTCCTAAACTTATTGACTATCTTCGTAATGCTACAGACTATCCCTTTTTGACTGGATGTTCTCTTCTACATTTAATCATCCAAGTAAATGTGGTGCGAGCTTCAGAGGAGGAGACTACCAACAGACTATCTCATGCAACATCAAACGGTTTATTGGGTGTCCAGCATGCTGGGGTTCAGAGCTCACCTGAATAGAGCAGATAGCCCTGAGAATAGCTGAAGTAGAGCTTATATACTTTCCCTGGAGAGGGAAGGGAGGGAATTGTATTGATGGGTCAGGGCGAGTGGGCGGTTTGCATGCAACTGGGAGAGGGAGTACATTCTGCAATTTGGCAGCTGGGGATAGAACATTCTGGGAACAAGTTTTGCAAACATTTCTCAAGATTTCAACAGTGTTCTGTTAAGCATACAGAAAAACAAGATGTGACAAGTACCTATTTTATTAATATTTCATTCCCCACTTCTTCTTCTGGCTAATTTTAATCATAAAAATGATCATTGGAGGGTGTCACATTCAATGTCTGCTAGTGGGGTATTACCATAAGTTTAACTCCTCCAATTTGAGCCTGGAGAAAAGACATTACACGGTTGAGCAAACAGGGTTTTATAATTAGCAATAATATGAGGATTATTATTGGACCGGTCAGGGTTGATAAAAACGTAGTTAACCGGGGGGACTGTGTGAAGCAAGACTCAAGCCACCCTTTTGGGCCCTCTCTCACTTGTTGATGCTCTTCAAGGTGTCTTTTAAATTTACTCATAGATTTTATTACGACTTCAGTATAGTTAGCATAAAAACAACATTCTTCCCTCAATGCAACACAAAGGCCCCCTTCTCTAATGAAGAGGAAGTCCAACCCTCAACTGTTCTGTAAAACAACTTCAGAGAGAGAGGTTAAAGTTTCATGCAAAGCCCTGAAGGAGGTTTCTAATATCTTACTTTTGCTCTATTGCTGCTTCTAATTGGGTCATCTTTTGTGTCCCATGGACAATGCCACTGGTTCCTCTGCCCACCCGTGCAGCAACTCCTATTCCTAATAGGATGGCTAAAGTGAGGGATATATGTTCCCAGTGGAACCGGTTGTATGCCCCCACTATTTGATCTTCAAATGAACCTGCGTCATGATAGAGCACTCTGGGAAACATCTGCACCATTACACAATTTATCACATATCTTGATCATTTCATGAAAACATAAACGATGTTTAAGTATATAGAATTATGCTGTTGTAGGCACTGACAAAGCAAGGCACCTAAGATAGCACTCAAGAGAGGGAAACAGTCCTATTTGGTTGCAACCGGATTCAGAGGGCATTGCTTCTATTGTAATCAATTAATCCCCTGAAACTCAAGTTTAGGTAGTTTCAGAATTTTGTACCCAACATATAAGGGATGGGGCTCAGAAGTTCACAGTCTTCAGAAGTTTAAAAAAGCAGTATTTGTTTCTGTTTTTCCTTCTGTTCTGGGCAAGTTAACTTTTCAAGGACACCTGGGAGGAGGAGAGCTTTTTCTTCCCTTTCTTATTTTCCCCCTGCCAGCTGTTACCATGGAGCCCGGTTGGTAATTTCTTTATCTTAGAAATGTAGCCATCTCTGTGAAGCCCCAGCTGAAGGCCAGAGGACTTGTTCACATATTTTGTGAAAAACTAGTTAGGGGTTGTCTAGCTTAGAAGTACTGAGATTTTTAGCCAGTGGCCAAGTAGAACAGGGCAATACGAAAGAGAAAGTTTATCTACATTAAAGTCTTTATTGGGACTGTTTTGCTGAAAGTTCAAAACTCAGCCATGGTGAAGACTTCTGAAGAAGGTCATTTAAGACTTTTCTGTGGGCCTGGTACAGAGGGGGAAAGACGGGGAAGGTGGGGCTGAGAGCACCTCAGAGGATCTGAGAATGAGGGAAAAGAGAGATGTAAAAGAATAATGCGAAAGGGTATTGGGAATCTCCTAGCAGCAAACTTGAGCAGTAGATCAGGTAGAGCAGAGTGAAAGACGGGAGTGAGGATCCCAAAATCCTGTGAGGGACTTTAAATTTTAGTAACCTGTTTTCAGTGATGACAAAGCAACTTTAAAGGCCAATTATATTACATCTTGGATAAGGGTCTCAGGGCTCTCCTCAGCTCGTTTGAGCATTGGGTTAGCTGGTAAGAGGACCTGGTGGGACCCGGTGAGGGCACTGACAGGAGATGAGAGGAATGAGTCGGTGGAGCGGTACCTATGTACCTGCTACCTCAGCAAGGGGCCGATGGTCTGAGAACTGGTGGAGCTTTGGGTTTCTGATCTAGTTATTGGAGGGGAGAAATCAAGTTGCTGAGATGGGAGTGACATCAGAGGGTCTGGAGCAGAAGGCTGAGGATAATGATCTATTGGAGAAGCATAGTTCAGGATGTGAGTGAGGGATGGAAAAGGCTTCCACATAGGGGAATTTCCTTTCACTCTTTTGAGCACTTGCAGAAGTTAAAAAGGTCACGCAAAATTTGAGGATCTAGAGACCCATATGGGTGCCATAGTTTTTGGTTGTCTAATTGGTAATGTGGCCAATGCTGTGTACTGAATTTGATGAAGAATTGGGGTTTCATCAGGCAGCCCCTGTATGCACACATTTCCATGACATACAGAAAAAGTCGGCTTTTCCCCCACACAGCCATGACTCTTTGTGGCTTTGATAGTCTGCCAGGCAAACTTAGTAATCTAGACTAGCCAATCTGCATCTGGCTCGCGTGTCCCTACATCCATAATATTTGTTTCCATTATCTATGGTACAGAAGGGATTTAATGGTATTTTAGTGGGATCCTCTTCATCAGGGATATCACAATAGGAAATACCTATAGCCAGCTAACAAATGTCTGGGTGGAGAGATGGCCACCAGGTCCCTAAGGGGGCTGTATGCGAGATAGACCATACTTCTTTTCCAGTAGGATTTGTGATCAGCCATCACTGCTTAATGGGCTGATGAGGGTTAGGACTACTTGTAGCCAAGGGGAGAGTATATAACCTTATTCACATTGCCAATACACAATTTGAAACTGTTACCAGTCTTTTTCAGTTTCCAGAAAGATTCTGTATAGGCAGCAGGCTTGAGATGAGAGGTATGGATCCAGGAAGTGATTCTGTTTACGTTTACCACTGTAGGTGTTATAATAGCACCTGGTATGGTCCTTTTCAGCGGGGTACCAGGGATGACACCTGATATCATCTTACATAGATGAAATCTCTTACTTGATATGGATGTGGAATACCCTGGTTCCCAGTTGGGTAGGCAGTGGCCAGCTGTTTTCACAGGTATTACTGAGTTCTTTCAAGATCTTTAAGTCTGTCAAGCAAGGGGGTGTGGAAAGGATCTTTAGGTCTTACAGTTGGGCTTAGGTCCCCTACTGGAGGAGGGCCACCATAAAGAATTTCACACGTGGTAAGGTTACTCAAAGAAACAAAGGGATTTTTTCTTGCATGAAACATTGCATAAGGCAGGAGCATAGTCCAATCTTATGCTGGTCTCTAAGCTTAATTTCGTTAAGGTCTCTTTAATGGTTCTATTCATTCTTTCTACTTGTCTTGAACTCTGTGGTCTATAAGCACAATTTAACTTCCAATTAATCCCCAGGTTCCTGGCTAACCCCTGACTTACCTGGGTCATGAACATTGGTCCATTGTCAGATCCTATTACCGGCTTAGAGTCCTCCAATGGTAGAGAGGCTTAGTCAGCAGCAGCGGAATCACTTAGAGTGTGTTGTGTGTTAGGGGACGAGGGCAGGGGATAAGGAGGGGGAGAAGAGTCCAGTAGAGTCAAATCTGTGACTCAGGGAGAACAGAGGGTGGAGGAGGAGGAGGTTGAGAGGGTTTGAAAGATCATGGGGGAAGGATTAGGAGCAGAGGTAGGGGCAAGGAAAGGCTTCACCCATGGAGGAGGAGATTTGCAGAGGTCCTGCCAAGTTAAGATATATGGCTGTTGATCTGGATGGCTATGTGGCGCTGGCTGAAAGACAATACCTCTGACTTTTTAAATTAGTGGGAAGTAGAAAGATCCGTCTAGGGGCCATACGACTCCAAAGATGGGCCATTCTGAGGCACAGAGATTCTGCCAGGTCCAGCGTTTTACTAAAAAAAGAAAGATTCTGAGCCCTTAAGCGGACTTTGGTCCAGTGATCAAGGGTCAGGGACAGAGGCATTGACGTGCTCTGTTCCATAATGAAAGTTCCACAAACAGTAAAAGCAAGGACACACGACACAGATAAGACAAGACCATAAAGACAGGCAATGAACGTCCAACATTGAGACCAGGAATGAGTAGCCGGCAAAACCCAATGGTATGGCAATAACGAATCTAAAAGAAAATATCACTAAGTCGAGAAGACTATTGTTCCTTGATTTCCCGAGTTCTCTGCGGGGTCCTCCAGAGAGGTGCCCTTTGTCTCTGTGACATGTCTCTCAGCCACCGTCGGAGAGAGCCCAGGCTCTTCATAGCCAGCAATTTTGCCAAGCCCTAACAAGAAACCTGAAACCAGAAAGAGGCGCCTTACTTGCTCCGAGAGGAGCCCGTTGGGGTCTCTCGTCCGCCACTGCTGGAACTCAGTGGAATCTCAATATGTAAAGGTCAGGCGAGTGTCAGAGGAAGATACTACCAAGAGACTGTCTCATGCAACAGCAAAGGGTTTATTTGTGGTCCAGCATGCTGGAGCTCAGAGCTAAATTAAATAGAGCAGAGACCTCTGAGAACAGCTTAAGCAGAGCTTATATACTTTCCTTGGAGAGGGGAGAGAGGGAAGTTCAGTGATGGGTAAGGGCGAGTGGGCGGTTTGCATGACACCGAGTGAGGGAGTACATTCTGCAGTTCGGCTGTTGGGAACAGTACATTCTAGAACAAGATTAGCAAAGATTTCTCAAGATTTCAACAGTGTTTTGTTAAGCATACAGAAAAACAGGAAGTGACAAGTACCTATTTTATTAATTTTATTAACCTTTCACTACCGACTATGCCTTTTTGACTTGATGTTCCTTCTACATTAATTCATGCAACGTACAAGGTGCTATGCCATTGTATATCGATTTATCTGAGACAACTCTGCAGAACGTAATTCAACACCACGTATCACTATCAAGGGCCCAATGCCCTTCTGGGCTTCAAATCAGACTTAAATTTCTTTTTTCATACATATATTTCACCTATATATTCTTCTACACATAGCAAGTTCCCAATACGATCATTCATCCAGGAAAATGATTTCTAACCCAAATCGAGCATGTTTTTAACCATAACCGGACACTGTTCCCTCAATCTAACTTTACAGAAGAGCAGGGAAGGAGTTGATATTACAATACAGAAATGTAGAAAAACTTCCACCTGCTGAGAACCTCAAAGGTCCATGCAGAAATGATCCCTGGAGAAGATGTAGGAAGCAATAAAGGACCTGAGAGACCAAAAGTCATCTTCCATGGCAAACAACCCGGTCAGGATAAAAGGTTGTGTCTGAATCAGATTTTTTTTTAATGTAGAGATCATGGACCAAACCAGGCCTGTGTGGAGATCTATTCCTGGGTGCCTTTGGTTGATATACCATTCTAACTTGTGAAAATGTCACAGGAAGTAGGGGCGGCCTCAATCTCTTGGGACCCTTGGAAGCAACAGTTAGGACAAAGTGGCTGCCAAGACAGTGCCCTCATTCAGTTCAGGAAGGAAGTGACCTCACCTCACTTTCTTGGTGATGGAACTCTCTGAACGTGGGATCCAGGAAGCCAGGCACACAGAGCCAGTCCCAGTCCCAGTCCCATTGGTCTCACTTGTTTGGATTTACCAAGGACAGGGTCAGTATTTTTTGGTACCTACAGATGTGAGGAAGGCCAAATGCCAGGAAAGCTCGGATGCAGGGCTTTTCATGAGAAAGCAGGTAGTAGCTCACCGTTGGCTCCTAAGAAGTTCACAGAGTTGGCCAAGGAGACAAGATCTGAGACAGGAAAGGCCATTTTGGGGGAACATATTATGGCCCACAAGTCAGAGGACACTCTGGATAGTCACAGACCTACTTAGGGGAAGGAGGTGCCTTTGTGGGTGTGGTTGTGGGTTTGTGGTTTTGTCTCATTTTCTGAGAATAGGTAGGACAGTCGGTTTGTTTCATTTGAAGTGGACTGTTTCTAGTAAGTCTTTTCACAGGGCGAGTGTTTCTATGTCTGTGTGTTCCACTGTTTCCGTGGTTGTAGACATTAGAAAAGAGAATCCATCAATGGATGTGTCCTGTCTAGTAGAAAGCTTCTCAGCATTCATATTGCCCCATTTATGAATGGACTGTAGCTTGCCTTATCGATGAGCAACACCTGCTACCTTCCTAAGTTTCTATTTTCGTCCTGAATTCCGGCCAATCTCAAGAATAGGCCCATGGTTTTGTGTCCAAGATATGTACCACCTCCAAGCTCTGTGACATGGCCATGTACTGGATAGCTGTATGTGATGGCGAGCATCTCAGAAAACTCAGATATCAGTGTGACCAGGAAAGTCTCAGAGGAGAAATCCTGCTTTGGGCCTTTTGCTTACCTATTGTTCTGTTGGCCTGAATGTCAGGAAGGTTTTTGCCTCAGGCCACCCCTTTGTGAGGCCTGAAGAAAACAGTTTTCAAATGGAAATGAATGGGCATACCTCTGGCACTTTCCTTAATTGCTTTGGAAAGGGATGTGTCTGAATCAGGCCCTTGGCCCTGTGTGTGGCTGTGGCTTAGATTCTCAGCACCTGCTGGATCTAAAGAAAGTTACCATGTGTGCATCCAAAAGAAAATTCGCCAAAAGAACAATTATTGGGATGAAGTCTCTCGACTTCCTCTGTAAGGTTCCTGACCTCCATCAAGTGAGAATGGGATCCTTTGGGTCAAAAGAGTTCTACAAAACCTGCAGAGGCTAGCCCATTGTGCTTGGGTTTTCTCATGACTACAATTCACATAAAGAATCTAAACCCCACAGACAGTAGTCCTCAAATTGGAGCGGTATTAATGGCAGGCCTATTTGATCACTTTTGGTTCACAGGATGGGTGTCCAGGCCACCTTGACTTTAGGCAAATGAGGGGCAAAGGAGCTTATTTGGGACACTGTCTTGGTCTGCGCCCCTCATGGAAACCTCCAGCCAGATTATGATGAGTGTCTATATGAAAGAAGATGAGGGCCATATGGGAGGGTTCTTGTTTTAATTGTGGTAATTTGTGTGGTAGTCGGAAGAGATGACTGGGTCCACCAGGGCTTGAACTCTGGTGTGATTCCCCTTAGAGACTGAGTTCTGGAACAGACCTCAGAGAAGTATTGCCATGAATAGTGTTGGGATTTTAGGAGACCACGCATGAGAATCGGTTTTGGAAACTGAGATCTAGGCCCAGGATGGCTTTCCACAGAGCTCAGGGATTCTGAGCCAGGATATCACATGATTTAATTCTTAAAGACTTGGTAGCCATAGTTGAGAGTCCAAACACACATGGACCTCACATTGTATACCTCAATGGGCCTGGATTCATGTGTCCTTTTGGCCACTCTTTGGGAAGGCTTGCCTGTGAGTGTTCTCCAGAGCTTTCATTGAAATGAGCTTCCTCACCATTTAATGGTTCCTGAATTAAATGAAACCCACAGTGCCTCCAACTTCATCCTTGAAAAATGACTAGATTAATACCATGAAATTTTTGAAATCCCCATGACCAGGTGGCACTGGATAACCTTTAGATATCCTGCTGGTGATCATGAGTATAACAAACAGTGCCTTGATTGACTGAGTTTCGTGAAAATGGTGTAGAACAGAAATGCCAGTAAGTTGGAGCCTGCTGGGTAGTGGGTGTAGAGCAGTGGACTGTAGGTGTGTAAATAAATATTTTTGGTAGGACCACCTGGATCTTCCATTGGCTTCCAAAACTTGCGACTGACATGGTGCAGGCAGCAGACCTTTATATGTAAAGGCATCTTGTTATATGTAGAGGTTTCAGGGCAATGTTCAGAATCAGGTTGCTATAGTCAAGGGGAAAGCTATGTGGGATAGAAGCCTGGTTCGTACATTCTCTTTCCGACCCTGACCAACCACACATGACAGAACTCCCTCCAGCATTGTGTCCCAGTTGAACATATTGTATTTCGTGAAGCAAATACCAAATTCCCAGTGCAGCAGTAAGAAACACCCTGAAAAGTGGAGGATGACCAAATGGCTTCACAGACCACACGGGAAGACACTTAGCTCCCAGTGGCAACAGTTTACCTACAAAGGGAGAATTCAGACCTGCTGCCTCATGTTCATTACAAAATAAACAACCATGTCCTCCAGGTCAAATAGATGCAGACCCAGATTTTTGGTGTCACTATAAACGAAGCTAAATCTCCTGACAATTACATATATTTCTTTTTCTTTTTTTAATTAATTTTCATTGTAGGTTGTTCAAAACATTACATACTTCTTGATATATCATATTTCACACTTTGATTCAAGTGGGATATGAGCTCCCATTTTTATTCCATATACAGATTGCAGAATCACATCAGTTGCAGAACCATTGATTTACATATTGCCATACATATATTTCTTGTGCCTAACCTCAGAGGAAGTTTCTCAATAAGTCTTTAGGTCAGCACAGCTCCATGTTTCTGGAGTGTTTACCCTCTCCCATACTTTTGTAAACTCTTTTACCACCTCCAGTGTTGTGAACTCCTGAGCATTTTTTATTCCACATATGTATTCACAGGTTTTCTAACTCCTCTCCTCTAATTGTGTCTTACTTTTAGCGATGGTTATGTCAAGGCATTGTTCTGGATAAGAGAGGGAAGATTTTTGTGTATCACATCTTTGCATACACATTAGATTCATTTTCCAATTTTCCATTTGAAATACTGAATCCCTGACACTAACCCATACCCTACTAGACTCTGACTACTAATCCTAATATCATGGAGAAAAAAAAAACCTAACTGAATAGAAGTACAGTCCTTTCATAGGAAGCATGGTGTATATTTGTATTTGTCTTCCTCTTTATCAAGAGTATGTGTTTTAAATTTAGTAAACTTTTCATTTTAATATTTCTCCATGATTTTTTAAAGTTATCACATATGTAAATTCCTGTCTCTCTTTCTCTGTATCCTATTCAGCACATGTAATTTTTTTATGCATATACAATATCCTACCTGGTATCACACGTACATTCTTGTAAGATCACTGACTTTGGAATATAAAAATTGTGAGAAGAGATGACTCTCCCTAAATAATGATGGAACTGAAAATTCCACCTATGGGTGAGCTTCCTAGTGAAAAACACTATACATAAATCCATGTTCAGTAAAATGAATATTTTTGGATTTGTGAATGAATTATATTTCATGATGAATATCGATTGGCATATATATTGCTAAATATTAATGTGTGTGTGTGTGCATGTGTGTGTGTGTGTGGGCGTGTGTGTGTGTGTGTATACTACGGATTTTAAAAAAATATGAAAAATATGTGTCTTATTATACACTCCCTAAATTCATTCATATTCATTTATGTTCATTTAAATTCAAATTTTCACAAGATTATTCTCAGTAATATTCATACACCTGAAATATATTTTGGTTTCCTACTACTGAAAACTAAGTTCAGTGGATGGTGCTTAAAAATCCTAATATTTCTACAGTAACTGACCCAGTTTAACATCAATGCAAGTAGATTGCTATGGGACATGATGTGTAATTTGAAGTTCATTTTTACTCAACACTGGTACATTACTATTTCTTCAGTTTATGGACATCATAGGATGTATTTTTTCATCCACAACTTCACAAATTTTTTTGGCATTTGGTTCACTTTCAATTACTTACTACTTCAGAACACATGTATTCCTCCATGTTTCTTTACTGGTCTTTTCACTAGACTTCTTTCTAAACACATTATTTTCGATTCCATAATCATTTTTGAAGCAAAACTCACTCTTCACGATAAACCGTAACCCTAATAATACCATTGCATATATAACTCGTTGGAATGATGGTATATATATCAATATAAGATTTCCAATATATTTTCAGATGCAAACTCAATCCATTATTTAATGTTGGATCCAGTTACATACTTTATTCACAATATGGTCTATTCCTGCATCATCTCAATAATCATCAACACAAGGTACACCTATTTGTATCCCCAGTACTAATTTATAAGTTTCCAGAATATTACTCCCCTTTATGGTGGAAGAAATACTTATGTCACCTGATCTACATATACATTTTACCACAGTAGTATTCTGGACACAAAATGCAAAGGTCACACATATGATTGTACCAAAGCCTAAATAGAAAGTGACCATGGATTACTAAAAGCATCTATGTCCAGGGTGCCTACTGCTCTCAAATGTCAATCCTATTGGTTACTACATATTTGTTTCTTCCTAAGATTATATATTTAACCTCAAGCCTGTTGAAAATATCTAATCCTATCACTCACTTTATACTTTTCCTGATTTCCTAATGCCCCTATTGATATCTGCTTTCCTACATATTTTTCCCAGTTCATCATTGTGACTGTCTCTTCACATGTGCTGATATTTACATTCACCCTCTAACTGAAAACCAATTGCTAAAGAACTTTTGGTCTAACTCCGAGACTCACTCTTCTTCCTAAACCTACTGACAATCTTCCTAATCCTACAGACTATCCCTTTTTGACTGGATGTTCTCTTCTACTTTCAATCATCCGAGGTATAGGGTCCTATGCCATTGTATATCGATTTATCTGAGACCTCGGTGCAGAACATAATTCAATCTAAGTATACCAATCAAGGGCCCAATGCCTTTCTGGGCTTCAAATCTTTCCTAGATCTCTGATCTCATACATATATTTCACATTTATATTCTTATAAATATTACAGGTTCCCAATACCATAATTCATCCAGCAGAATGACTCCTAACCCAAATCGAACATGCTATTAACACTAACCATACACTGTTCCCTCAATCTCACTTTACAGAAGAGCAGGGACAGAGTTGGTCTTAAAATCCAGGAAGGTAGGGTATCATCCACCAGCTGAGAACCTCAAAAGTCCCTGCAGAAATAATCCCTTGAGTAGGTGTAGGCAGGTATGAAGGATCTGAGAGAGCAAAAGTCATCTTCCATGGCAAACAACCTGGTCAGGTTGAAGGGATGTGTCTGAATTAGCCTCTCTCTTCCTAATGTAGAGAAGATGGACCAAACCATGGCTGTGTGGAGAGCTGTTCCCCGGTGCCTATGGTTGATATACCATCCTAACTTATGAATGAGTCACAGCAAGTAGAGGCAGACTCCATCTTTTGGGAACCTTGGAAGAAACTGTTAAAACAAAGTGGTTTCCAAGGCAGTGACTTCATTCAGTTCTTGAAGGAAGTGACCTCACCTTACATTATTGGTGATGAAAGTCTGTGATCTTGGGATCCAGGAAACCAGGCACACAGAGTCAAACCCACTCCATGTCCGAGTGGGCTCACTTGTTTGGATTTAACAAGACAGAGTCACTCTTTCTTGGTACCTACTGATGTGAGGACAGCCAAATGCCTGGAAACTATGAAGACTGGCCTTTCCAGAGAAAGCAGGTAGTTTCTCACCACGGGCTCCTGACAACTTCACAGAGTTTGCTAAAGAGACCAGATCGGAGACAGGACACGCCATTTTTGGGGAACATAGTATGGCCCACAAGTCAGAGGACACTCCGGATAGACACAGACCTACTTGGGGGAAAGAGGTGCCTTTTTGGGTGTGAGTGTGAGTTTGTGGTTTTGTCTCATGTTCTGAGAATAGTTAGGAAAGCTGGTTTGTTTGTTTTGGAGTTAACTGTTTCTAGTAAGTCCTTTGACAACGTGAGTGTTTCTGTGTCTATATATCATACTGTGTCCGTGATTGTAGACAGTAGAAAAGAGAATGCATCAATGGATGTGTCCTGTCTACGAGAAAGCTTCAAAGCATTCATCCTGAGCAATTTATGAATGGACTGCAGCTTGCCGTATGGATGGGCAACTCCTGGTATCTTTCTAAATTCCTGTTTTCTTCCTGAATTCTGGACACTCTCCAGAATACGCTCATGATTTTGTGTCCAAGATATGTACCACCTCAATCTCTGTGACATGGCCATGTACTGGATAGCTGATGGGAATGGTGAGTATCTCAGAAAACTCAGATATTAGTATGCCCAAGAAAGTCTCAGTGGAGAAACCCTGCTTTGGGCCTTTTGCTTACCTATTCTGTTGCCCTGAATGTCAGGAAGGTCTTTGCCTCAGGCCACACTTTGTGAAGCCTGAAGAAAATAGTTTTCAAATGGAATTGAATGGTCATTACCTGTGCCTCTTCGGTTAATTGCTTTGGAAATGGATGTGTCTGAATCAGCCTCTTGGCCCTATGTGAGGCTGTGGCTTAGATTCACAGCACATGATGGGTCTAAAGAAAAATCCCATGTGTGCATCCAAAACCAAAATGGACAAAAGAACTGTCATGGTGGATACAGTCTCTCGCCTTCCTCTGTAAGGTTCCTGACCTCCATTAAGTGAGAATAGGGATCATTTGGGTCAAGTGAATTCTTTAAAGTTCTGCAGAGGCTATCCCATAGGTTCGTGGGTTTTCTCATGACTCCAATTCACATCTATGTTTACAGAAGAGCAGGGACAGTGTTGGTCTTACAATACAGGAATGCAGTGGATCTTCCATCTGTTGAGAACCTCAAAGCTCCATGCAGAAATGATCTCTGGAGAAGATGTAGGCAGCTATGTAAGAACTGAGAGAGCAAAAATCATCTTCCATGGCAAACAACCTGGTCAGGATTAAGGGTTGCGTCAGAATGAGCCTATCTCTTCTTAATGTAGAGAAGATGTACCAAACCCGGCCTGTGTGGAGAGCTGTTCCCTTTTGCCTACGGGTGATATACCATTTTAACTTGTGAAAGGTTCACAGGAAGTAGGGGCAGCCCTCATCTCATGGGACCGTTGGGAGCAATTGTTATGACAAAGTGGTTGCCAAGGCAGTGATCTCATTCATTTCCTGAAGGAAGTGATCTCATCTCACTTCCTTGGTGATGGACCTCTCTGAACTTGGTATACAGAAAGCCAGGCACCCAGAGCCAGTCCCAGTCCTAGTCCCAGTGGTCTCACTTTTTTTTTATTTACAAAGGACAGAGTCAGTATTTCTTGATACCTACTGATGTGAGGATGGCCAAATGCCAGGAAAGCTCGGAAGAGGGGCTCTTCCTGAGAAAGCAGATAGTGGCTCACTCCTGGCTTCTAACAACTTCACATTGTTGGCCAAGAAGATCAGATCTGAAACAGGGCAGGCCATTTCGGAGGATCATAGTATGGCCCATCAGTCAGAGCACACTCCGGAGAGTCACAGACATACTTGGGAGAAGGAGGTGCCATTGCGGGTGTGGGTTTGTGGTTTTGTCTCATGTTCTGAGAATAGGTAGAAAAGGCAGTTTGTTTGGTTTGGAGTGAACTGTTTCTAGTAAGTCGTTTGACAATGCAAGTGTTTCTATGTCTGTGTATCCCACTGTGTCCGTGCTTGTAGACATTAGAAAAGAGAATGCATCAATGGATGTGTCCTGTCTCATAGAAAGCTTCCCAGCATTCATCCAGCACAATTTATGAATTGAATGCGGCTTGCCTTATTGATGGGCGATACCTGCTACCTTCCTAAGTTGCTGTTTTCTTCCTGAATTATGGCCAATCTCCAGAATAGGCTCATGGTTTTGTGTCCAAGATATGTACTACCTCCAAGCTTTGTGACATGGCCATGTACTGGATAGCTGAATGGAATGTCGAGCATCTCAGAAAACTCAGATATCAGTGTGACCAGTAAAGTCTCAGTGGAGAATCCCTGCTTTGGGCCATTTGCTTACCTATTGTTCTGTTGCCCTGAGAGTCAGGAAGGTCTTTGTCTCAGGCCAACCCTTTGTGAATCCTGAAGGAAAGATTTTTCAAATGGAAATGAATATGCTTTACCTTTGGCTCTTTCCTTAATTGATTTGGAAAGAGATGTGTGTGAATCAGCCTCTTGGCCCAGTGTGATTCTTTGACTTAGATTCTCAGTACCTGATGGATCTAAAGAAAGATCCCATGGGTGCATAAAATCCAAAATGGCAAAAAGAGCAGTCATTGTTGATGAAGTATTTTGCCTTCCTCTGTAAGGTTCCTGAATTCCATCAAGTGAGAATAGGGATCTTTTGGGTCAAATGAGTTCTTCAAATGTATTCAGAGGCTATCCAATAGGTGCTTGAGTTTTCTCATCTTTCCAATTCACATAAAGAATCTGTACCCGACACTCAGTAGGACTCAAATTGGAGAAGCAGAGCAGTATTAAGGGCAGGCCTATTTGATCACTCCTGGTACACAGGAAGGGTGTACAGGCCACTGGGAATTTAGGCAAATGAGGGGCAACAGAGCTTATTTTGGACACTGTCTTGGGCTACGCTAATGCTATCAAATGTCAATCCTATTGTTGACTTCATATTTGTTTTATCCTAAGCTCATATATTCATCCTCAACCCTGTTGAAAATATCTAATCCCATCACTCACTTTATTCTTTTCCTGATTTCCTAATGTCTCTATTGATATCTGCTTTCCTACATATTTTGCCCTGTGCATCATTGTGACTGACTCTTCACTTGTGTTGACGTTTACATTGACTCTCTAACCAAAACCCTATTGCTAAAGAACTTTTGTTCCAAATCCTATACTCACTTTTCTTCCTAAACTTACCGACTATCTTTCTAATCCAACTGACTATAACTTTTTGAATGGATGTTCTCTTCTACATTCAATGATCCAAGTACAGTTCAGGTTTCTATTCAACCGGGTGAGGGAGTAGATTCTGCAGTTTGGCAATTGGGGACAGCACATTCTGGCAACAAGATTAGCAAAGAATTCTCAAGATTTCAACAGTGTTTCGTTAAGTGTACAGAAAAACAGGAAGTGACAAGTACATATTTTATTAACCTTTCATTCCCCACTTCTTTTTCTGGCTACTTTTAATCATAAAAGTGATCTTTGTGGGGTGTCACATTCTATGTCTGCTAGTGGGGTATTACCATAATTTTAATTTGTCCAATTTGAGCTTGGAGAAAAGAAATTACATGGTTGAGGAAACAGGGTTTTATAGTTAGTAATACTATGAGGATTATTATTGGACCGGCCAGGGTTGATAAAAACGTAATTAACCAGGGGGACTGTGTAAAAAAAGACTCAAACTACCCTTTTTGTGCCTCTCTCTCTCGTTGTTGCTCTTCAAGGCATCTTTTTAATTTACTCATAGATTTTTTTACAACTCCAGTATTGTCGACATAAAAACAACATTCTTCCCTCAATGAAGCACAAAGACCCCCCTCTGTCATGAAAAGGAGGTCCAACCCTCGACTGTTCTGTAAAACAACTTCACAGAGAGAGGTTAAAGATTCCTGCAAAGCTGTGATGGAGGGTTCTAAAATCTTTAAGTTTTGATCTATTGCTGCTTCTAATTGGGTCACTTGTTGTGTCCCATGGACCAGAGCAGTGGTTCTTGTGCCCAACCCTGCAGCAACTCCTATTCGTAATAGAATGGCTAAGGTGAGGGACATATGTTCCCAGTGGAACCGGGTTGTATGTCCCCCTCTTTGATCTTCAGATGAACCTGCGTCATGATAGAGCACTCTGGGAAACATCTGCACCATTTCACAATTAATCACATCTGTTGACCATTTCATGAAAACATAAACAATGTTTAAGTATATAGAATTATACTGTTGTAGGGACGGACAAGGCAAGGCACCTAAGATAGCACCAAAGACACGGAAACAGTCTTTTTTGGTTTCAACCAGATTCAGAGGGCATTGCTTCTGTTGTAATCAATTAATCCCCTGAAACCCAAGTTACGTAGTTTCAGAATTTTGTACCCAACACGTAAGGGAAGGGGCTCAGAAGTTCACAGTCTGCAGAAGTTCACAAAAAGCAGTTTTTGTTTCTCTTTTTTCCTCAGTTTGGGCAAGTTAACTTTTCAAGGACACCTGGGTGGGGGTGTCTTCCCTTTCTTTTTTTCCCCCTTCCAGCTGTTTCCATACATCCCAGTTTGTAACTTCTTTATCTTAGAAATGTAGCCATCTCTGTGAAGCCCCAGCTCAAGGCCAGAGGACTTTTTTTCAAATATTTTGTGAAAAACTAGTAAGGGTGTGTCTAGATCAGGAGTGCTTAATTTTTTAGCCAGTTGCCAAGGAGACCAGGGCAACACAAAAATAGGAAGTTTATCTACAGTGAACTCTTTCATAGGGACTCTTTTGCTGAAAGTCCTAAATCAGCCATGGTGAAGACTTCTGGAGAAGGTCAGTTAAGACTTTTCTGTGGGCCTGGTACAGAGGGGGACAATTTGGAAGGCAGAAATAAGAGCAGCTCTGTGGATCTGAGAATGAGGAAGGAGAGATGTAAAAGAATATTGGGAGAGGGCTTTGGGATCTTAATAGCAACAAAAACTTGAGCAGTAGAACAGATAGAACAGAGGGGGAGACGGGAGTGAGATTCCAAAAAGCCTGTGAGGGACTTTAAATTCTTAGTAACCTGTTTTTAGTGATGACAAAGCAACATTAAAGGCCATTTTCATTACATCTTGTATTAGGGTCTGAGGATTCTTCTCAGCGGGTTTGAGCTTTGCATTAGGTGGTAAGAGGACTGGGTGAAACCCGGTGCGGGCACTGACAGGAGAGGAGCGGAGTGAGTGAATGGAGTGGTACCTCAGTACCTGCAACCTCAGCAAGGGAGCAATGGTCTGAGAACCAGTCGAGATTTGGGTTTTTGATCTAGATATTGGAGGGGAGAAATCAAGTTGCTGAGGTGGGAGTGACAGCAGAGAGTCTAGAGCACAATCCTGAGGGTGAGCATCTATTGGAGAAGCATAGTTCAGGATGTGAGCAAAGGAGAGAGAAGGCCTCCACATAGCGGAATCTCCTTTCACCCTTTTGAGCACTTGCAGAAGTTAAAAAGGTCACACAGAATTTGAGGATCTAGAGACCCCTCTGGGGGCCATCGGTTTTGGTTATCTAATTCGTAATATGGCCAATGCTGTGTACAGAATTTGATGAGGAGTTTGGGTTCCATCTGACAGTCCCTGTATGCTCACATCCCCATGACTTACAATAGAAGTCTGCTCTCCCCCACCACAGCCGTGACTGTTTGTGGCTTTGATAGTCTGCCGTGCAAACATAGTAATCTAGGCTAGCCAACCTGCATCTGGCTCACGTGTCCCTACATCTATAATGTTTGTTTCCATTATCTATGGTACGGAAGGGATTTAATGGAATTTTAGTGGGATCCTGTTAATCAGGGATATCCCAATAGGAAAGACCTATAGCCAGCTGACAAATGACTGGGTGGAGAGATGGCCACCAGGTTCGTAAGGGGGCTGTATTCGAGATAGGCCATACTTCGTGTCCAGTAGGATTTGTGATCAGCCATCGCAGCTTAAGGGGCTGATGAGGGTTAAGACTACTGGTCGTCAAGGGGAGAATAAATATCTTCCAGGATCTTCTTTACAACCATTTGCAATGTTTCTTTTTTCTTCTTTTTTATTTCTTTTTTTGTGTGTGTGTGGGGAAGGCTTCAATACATCCTGAAAATGTATGTTCAAAGACTAGGAGTTATTTAAGTCCATACCTTACTGGCTTAATTTCAGTAAAGTCCACTTCCCAGAATTGTCCTCGTCTGGTTCCTCATAGGTGCTTTCCTGCAGGAAGCTTGGAAGTGTAAGCTTTAACCAATTAATGGACCTGACAGGCTTTTGTTACCCATTCAGTTATTTCCTTTTGCTGTGAGTAGGTTAGTGGAAAACTGTGTTCTTGATCCTTCACGAATGAATGCAGTTTCTTTGAACAAAGGTGAGTGAGTTGATGAACATTTGCTACTGACATAGTTAGAGCCATGATTATAGGAGTAGTTACTGAAGGATTAAAAAATTCCACTTGGGGGCCTTCAGGGTTAAAAGTTATTTTGGCCCAGAGCTTGGTGAGCAGAACTCTGCCCATCAATGGGGCCAGGCATTCTGGGATTACTAGGAAGGAGTGATGGATTTTTCCTTTTCCCTGGTCCATGGTCCTCTTAGTTGTCAAAGCCCGATATTTACTTCTGTTAGACTCTTGAATTAGAGACCTTTTATTCGGTAGAGGGCCCAATGGGCCTTATGGGCTGAGTATATTGCCCCTGTATCTACTTCAAAGTTTATTGTGTTCCCCTCCATTTCAAAAGTTACCTTGAGGTCAGGGAGAGGATCTGAGCCCGGACTTTCTTAGTATTCCTCCAGAGTCAGAATATCTGGCTGGCATGGCTGTCTCTTTCTAGGGCACTCTTTGGCCCAGTGTCCTTTTTCTTTAGAGTAGGCACATTGATCTGAGGCCAGGGGTGGCCTCTAGTGTGTGCCCAGGTATCCCTTCCTGTCTCTCTGTTTCTTAGTTTCTGGCCTATTTGTTGTTGTGACCAGGACCTTAGTCAATGCCTTAGTCTGTCTTTTGTTTCTTTTATCCTCACTCAGCTCCCTTCTCTTCCTCAGTTTCTCTCTTAAAGTATACCTTCTCGGGTTCTCTGACTAAATCCCTCAAAGTCATATCTTGTAATCCATCTAAGCATTGTAACTTTCTTTTAATATCCAGGGCAGCTTTCCCAATAAAGGCAATTGTGACAGATGCCTTTTGATCCTCTGCCTGAGGATCGAAAGGAGTATGTCTCTTATATGCCTACATAATTATCTCTAGGAACATACAGGGAGATTCATCAGGCCCTTAAATAATCTCTCTTACCTTGGCCAAATTAGTTGGTCACCTAGCGGCCACTAAGATACCCACTATTAGAGCCCGGCGATAAGTGGACAGATGCTCCCTACCTTCAAAGGTGTTGGGGTCCCAGTTGGGTCGTTTCAAGAGAAAGCCGGCTTTGAATATGTTGGGAAGTTGTGTCGGTCACGCATTTGGTCCGAGGATACTTTTTTCTAGCCTCCAGGAGGATTCTCTTTTGTTCCTCTGTCATGAAGAGAGTCCCTAGGAGTTGTTGGCAGTCATCCCAAGTAGGTTGGTGTGAAAACATCAATGACTTCACCAGACCTGAGAGCCAGGTTGGGTCCTCGGTAAAAGGGGGATTGTTATTTTTCCATTTATATAGGTCTGAAGAGGAGAAGGCCAATACTGGTAGGCTTCCATTTTTTTCCCCATGGCCATCGTCAATCATTGGCCCTTAGGGATGGAGGGAAGCAACACGGGAGTTCCAGGGTTTTCAATCATTTGCCACCAGCGCGTTCCTTTAGCAAGTCCAGCTTCCTCCAGGGGAGGAGGGGCTGTGTGTGACACAGGGGAGTTATCTGGAGGGCCCTGGGCTGGCTTAGCGTCCTCCAATTGCGGAGAGGCTGAGTCAGCAGCTGGAGAATCACTTAGAGGGTGTTGGGGTTTGTGGGACAAGGGTAGAAGATAAGGAAGGGGAGGAGAGTCCAGTAGAGTCAAATCTTGTGACTCAGGGAGAACAGAGGGTGGAGGAGGAGGAGGAGCAGAGGGGTTGAGAGATCGTGGGGGAAGGAGTAGGAACGGGGACACAGCAAGGAAAGGCTTCACCCACGGAAGAGGAGATTTTGCAGAGGTCCTGCCAAGTTAAGGTATATTCCTGTTTATCAGTATGGCTATGTGGCCCTGGCTGTAAGACAATATCTCTGTCTTTTTAAATTAGTGGGAAGTAGAAAGATCCTTCTAGGGGCCATCCGAATCCAAAGGTGGGCCATTCTGAGGCACACAGAGTCTGCCAGGTCCAGCGTTTTACTGAAAAAGAAACATTCTGAGCCCTGAAGCGGACTTTGGTCCATAGATCAAGGGTCAGGGACAGAGGCATTGAAGTGATCTGTCCCATAATGAAAGATACACAAACAGTAAAAGCAACGACACAGGACCCAGACAAGAGAAAACAATAAAGACAGGCAATGGACGTCCAACACTGAGACCAAGACTGAGCAGGCGGCAAAACCCGATGGGCTGGCAATACCGAATCTGAAACAAAGTATCACTGAGTCGAGGGGACTATTATTCCTCGATTCCCGAGTCCTCTGGGGCCTCCCCCAGGGACTTGGCTTGTGGCTCTGTGACACGTCTGCCAGCCACCATCAAAGAGAGCTCACACACTTCATCGACAGCCATTTTGCCAAGCCCTAACCTGAAACCTGAAACCAGAAAGAGGTGCCTTACTTACCCTGAGAGTAGCCCATTGGGGTCTCTCGTTCACCGCTGCTGGATTTCGGTGGAACCTCCATATATAAAGATCGGAAGAGCATTGGGGGAAGAGACCACTAAGAGACTCTCTCATGCAAAAACAAAGGGTTTATTGGGGGTCCAGCATGCTGGGGCTCAGAGCTCATTTGAATAGAGCAGAGAACCCTGAGAACAGCTTAAGCAGAGCTTATATACTTTCCTTGAAGAGGGCAGGGAGGAAAGTTTATTGATGGGCCTGGGCGGGTGAGCAGTTTGCATGCAACTGGGTGAGGGAGTACATTCTGAAGTTTGGCTGTTGGGGACAGCACATTCTGGGAAAAAGTTTAGAAAACACTTCTCAAGATTTCAACAGTGTTTTATTAAGCATACAGAAAAACAGGAAGTGACAAGAATCTATTTTATTAACATTTCACTACCGACTATACTTTGCCAGATTTCCTAAAGTCTCTATTGATATCTGCATTCCTACATATTTTCCCCAGTTCATCATTGTGATTAATTCTTCACATGTGCTGACATTTACATTCACTCAATACCCGAAACCCTATAGCTAAAGAACTTTTGGTCCAAATCCTATACTCACTCTCCTTTATAAACATACCTACTATCTTCCTAATACTACTGACTATCCATTTTGACTGGAAGTTCTCTTTGAAAATCAATCATCCAAGTTACAAGGTCCTATGCTTAATACCCAATCAAGGGCCCAATGCCCTTCTGGGCTTCAAATCTTACCTAGATTTTTGTTTTCAGATTCATATATTTTACCTATATATTCTTGAAAATATCGCAGGTTCCCAATACCATTATTCATCCAGCAGAATGATTTCTATTCCAAATCAAACCTGTTATTAACCCTAACCATACACTGTTCCCTCAATCTAACTTTAGAGAAGAGCAAGGACAGAGTTGGTCTTAAAATACAGGAATTTAGGGGATCTTCCAACTGCTGAGAAACTCAAAGGTCTATGCACAAATGATCCCTAGAGAAGTTGTAGGCACCTATGAAGGAACTGAGAGAGCAAAAGTCATCTTTCATTGCAAACAACCTGGTCAGCATGAAGGGATGTGTCTGAATCAGCCTCTCTCTTCTTTATGTAGAGAAGAAGGACCAAACGAGGCCTCTGTGGAGAGCTGTTCCCGGTTACCAATGTTTGATATACCATTCTAACTTGTGAAAGTGTCAAAGGAATTAGGGACAGCCTCCATTTCATGGGACCTTTGGAAGCAAATGTTAGGACAATGTGCTTGCCAAGGCATTGACCTCATTCAGTTCCTGAAGGAAGTGACCTCACCTCACATTCTTGGTGATGGAACTCTCTGAACTTGGGATCCAGGCATCCAGGCACACAAATCTAGTCCCAGGCCCAGTCCCAGTGGTCTCACTTCTTTTGATTTACCAAAGACAGAGTCAGTCTTTCTTGGTATCTACTGATGTGAGGATGGCCAAATGCCAGGAAAGCTCTGAAGAGTGGCCTTTCCTGAGTAAGCAGGAAGTGGCTCACCGTTGTCTCCTGACAACTTCACAGAGTTGGCCAAGGAAACCAGATCTGAGACAGAACAGGCCATTTGATGGGAACATAGTACGGCCCACCAGTCAGAGGTCACACCCGATAGTCAGAGACCTACTTTGGGAAAGGAGGTGAATTTGTGAGTGTGAGTGTGTGTTTGTGATTTTGTCTCATGTTCTGAGAATAGGTAGGAAAGGCAGTTTGTTTGGTTTGGAGTGGACGATTTCTAACAAGTGATTTGACAAGGCGAGTGTTTTTATGTCTGTGTATCCCACTGTGTCCATGGTTGTAGACATTAGAAAAGAGAATGCATCAAAGGATGTGTCCAGGCTAGTAGAAAGCTTACCAGAATTCTTTCTGCCCAATGTATGAAAGGAATGCGGCTTGCCTTATGGATGGGTAACACCTGCTATCTTCCTAAGTTCCTGTTTTCTTCCTGAATTCTGGCCACTCTCCAGAATAGGCACATGATTTTGTGACCAAGTTATGTACCACCTCCAAGCTCTGTGACATGGCCATGTACTGGATAGCTGAAGGGAATGGCAAGCGTCTCAGAAAATTCAGATATCAGTGTGACCAGGAAAGTCTCAGTGGAGAAACACTGCTTTGGGCCATTTGCTAACCTAATTTTCTGTTGCCCTGAATGTCAGGAAGGTCTTTGCCTCATGCCACCCCTTTGTGAAGCCTGAAGAAAACAGTTTTCAAATGGAAATGAATATGGATCACCTGTGGCTCTTTGCTTAATTGCTTTGGAAAGGGATGTGTCTGAATCAGCCTCTTGGCCCTGTGTGAGGTTGTGGCTTAGATTCTCAGCACCTGATGGATGTAAAGAGAGATCCCATGTGTGCATCCAAAACCAAAATGGCCAAAAGAGCAATTATTGTGAATGAAGTCTCTCGCATTCATTTGTAAGGTTCCTGACCACCATCAAGTGAGAATACGGATCCTTTGGTTCAAATGAGTTATGCACAGCCCTGCAGAGGCTAACCCATAGGTTTTTGGGTTTTCTCATGGCTCCAAATCATATAAAGAATCTATAACTGACAGTCAGTAGGCCTCAAATTGGAGATGCAGAGCAGTATTAACAGCTGGCCTATCTGATCACTCCTGGTTCACCGGATGGGTGTCCAGGCCACCTTGACTTTAGGCAAATGAGGGGCAAGGGAGCTTATTTTTGACACTGTCTTGGGCTGCACCCCTCATGAAAAACTCCAGCCAGAGGTTATGATAAGTGTATATATGGAAGAAGATGAGGGCCATGTGGGAGTGTTTGGTTTTAATTGTGGTCATTTGTTTGGCGGTTGGAAGAGATAACTGGATCCACCTGGGCTTGAATTCTGGCATGATTCCTCTTAGAGACTGAGTTCTGGAATTTACCTCAAAGAAGTATTGCCATGAAATGTGTTGGGATTTTAGGAGGCCACGCATGAGATGCGCCCTTGAAAACTGAGATCGAGGGCCAGGGTGTCTTTCCACAGTGCAGTGAGAATCTCAGCCAGGATATCACATGATTTTATGTTGAAAGACTTGGCAGCCATAATTGAGAGTCTAAACACAAATGGAACTCATATTGTAGACCTCAATGATCCTGGCTTCATGTGACCTTTTGGCCACTTTTTGGGAAGCCTTGCCTGTGAGATTTCTCCAGAGTTTTAATTTAAATGAGCTTCCTCACCACATAATGGTTCCTGCATTAATTGAAACGCACAGTGACTCCAACTTCATCCTTCAAAAATGGCTAAATAAATACTATCAAATTTCTGAAATTCTCATTACCAGGTGGCACTGGAGAACCTTTGGATATCCTGTTGCTGAACATGAGTGAAATAATTCCCCACGCAATGACACTTCACCGGGAGAATTCCAAATTTATTGCTAAAAGCTGTGTGCTTATATAGAACTAAGGGGTAGATGGTATGGCTTAGATAAATGGCAGCAACCCGTTTATTGACAAGTTCTTTCAAATATCAGCTCCAGAGCCCAGGAATTAGTTCTAATTGGGGCTAAGGTTCCCCACAAGCGAGATTTGAAATTGGCGCTGGCGGGAGAGTTCACAAGGGCGGGAACTTTTTGCACCACTGCAGAAATGAAGAAGGTAGGAAGAAGAAGTCCTTAGGCGCCATTTTGGGGTTTTTCTCTGCGGTATGGCTGCCATTTATTCTTTTCCCAACATTCCACCCTTTTTGTTTTCTTAGGAAGTGGGGCGTCGTTTGTCAGATCTGGCTGCTTCCTGCTGTGTGGGGCTGGTGTGGGGCCTAGAAAGAGAAGTGGAGGAATGCTCAGGGGGCAGGTATGGGGATATCATGGCAGCCAGAAATAAAACCCAGTGGCTATAGACAGCTATTTTCATAGGGGTGAAGTCAATGAATGTTCCCTGAAGCCAAAGATGTCGATGGCATGGAACCAGTCCTGGATGGAAGAGATTGTTGGTATCAGCCACTGGTCCTGTAACAGAGACTCAAGGAAATACTGGAAGCGTTGCCTGGACATGGTGTCGCCAGCACCTGAAGAAGATCAGAGCGAATAAAAACAGAATGAAGATAAAAATTAAAGCAAATGTCAATTTTTGGCAGAAGTTCCATGTGGGGGGACTGACATAGAAGAGGCCAAGGGCCATGAGAAAGCTTAGAAGGTGGTAAAGACTATGAATCCAGGATGGCAGATTAAGAGGTTCTCCGAGCTCGTTGTCTCCCGCTGTCTAATACCCGTTGCATTCCATCGTGCCTGGTAGTGAGCTTCATCACTGAGTGAACTGTTCTCTTGGAGATGTTGGGGATTCATCGGTCATCAGAGGCTGGTAGTGACTAAGCAAAAGCTGGTTGAAAGTTTGATTAGGAATTTTATGCAGTTGGGTTTGAAGGCACTTCATTATGCAGGGCAAGAGAGCACAAAAAAGGAGCATCCAAATAAGGGGACCCAAGATATGTAGTAAGTACATGGCAAGATAGGATTGGAAGAACCCCGTTATGGGATTGGAGGAGGTAGGTTTGAGCAATTGGGTCGATAATTCCTGCAATTTAACAACATTTTTTTTATTAGCCCAGATTCATTAACATAATAGCAAAATTCCTCTCTGAGGAATAGGCATGTAACCCCTTTTTCTGCAGTGAGAAGATCAATTGCCCTTTGATTCTGTAAAGCCACTTGTGCCAATGAAGTAACCTGCCGCTGCAAGGAACCCAGAGACTCAGCCATGGTATTGAGTGTTTCCTGCAGTTTTTTTTGAAGGTCATTGGATCCCATAGAGCATGACCTATAGCTCCACCAGAGAGTCTGAGACCCGTCACTGAGGTTGTAAAAATGAGGCCTACCAGAACCGGCAGAAAGACTACCCTACGGGTGCGGGAAGGTAGGGCCAACTGTCAGAATTCGGTGGGAGTATACAAAGATAGCTGAGGAACTACAGTAACAAAGAAACAGGCGCCAGAGACATTGATGGTTGAGGTACTTAAAGAACCATTACACCAGAGGAAATGTCCAGGTTGCATAAACACAGGGCTCTATGGAGTGCTGTAGCTCAAGGAACAAATGGGTAAAGGATTCATTATTGGCAGGTGGAAACAGATGAAAGGAAAAAATGTATTGGTGGAATAACTTTCCCACAGTGGGATACGTGTCACATGTAGGGGTTGTCCTTTTTAGAGAAATTGTAGGGTTTTGCTGGAATATTTCCTGCCGCTAATGGGACTGCTGCTAGAAGTGGACGACTAAGTGAAGCACAGAGAAAGCACTGAGAAGTAGGCACAGAAAGAGGGGTGGAGTTTAATAATCAAAAAGTTTGGTGTAGCAAATTGAGCCATGTGGGAGGGGGACCTGAGAGGGTTGAATGCTCTGAATCCTTTTTGGATGAGCTATGGATATGATCTCGAAGTTTTGATTCTGAGTCCTTAATGTGTTCGACTACCTGGATGGTTGCCTTAGGTTGCGTAATCAGGGTGCGGCCAATAGTCATCCACCCTGTGGGTCTGACTGAGGTTGTCCGAGCATAGACAGCAAACTCAACATAGCCCCATCGTTTGGCCTTGGGGTCAGGTTTATCTAAAGTATACCATCCATTGTTACTGGATGAAGAGCCTTTATGCCACTTTATGTAACTAGAAGTCCACCCTTCAGGGTAACCAAATGAGTGGTAAGAATAGCTACCACGTTCATCATGGAACATGCATGACCAATAGGGGCACCCATTATATATCTCAGGCCACCAATGACAATAGTCTTTTGTTTGATCAAAAAGGAAGCAAATGAAAGGCCAGTTCCAGCTACCAGGGACGAAGGTCCTTGAAGGTGACAATTTTAGGGAAATAGAGGTGCAGTTGTGGATGAAGCAAGTAGTTGCATCCACTGCGCAGACCTTCTGCATGCCATGTTCTGAGTATCGTTCCCGAAAAGTGAATAAATGCATGGTAGGTGAGGAGGGTAAAGACCAGTCCTGACAGAGCACAGAAAATAAGCAGAGCACAAAAAACAAGCAGTTAGAGAAGACTAGGGTGTTGGGAGAGCTCATTGTGCCTTTTTTAAGAGGAATTGGGCTGCAAGGAAAACCGTGTGAGCCACAACTAAAATGGGTGAGATGGGTGTGGAGAGCAGGAGTAAAGGGGAGGTTCAGTAGGTGATTCTTGGAGTTCCTCTGGGGTGGCCCTGTCTTCAGCAGGTGGGGCCTCCTGGTGATGTGGCTTCAACCTAGACATGTGAATCCAGGGAGTGAGACAGTTGTCTCGTAAGGAGAGTTTGGCGGCGGTAAGGGTAAAGAGAATGACAGGATAGGGGCCTTCCCATTTTGCGGCAAGAGTCCCTTTCTCCTCTGGGGTATTATAATAGACTAGACTAACAGGTGTTAAGGGAGGAGTGTTTGGAGAGGAGACTGGGTCCGGAAGAAGCCAGTCCTGATATTTCCAGAGTTCCGAGCGGAGATGGAGCAAGAGAGGCAAAGACAAATCTCGGGTGAGAGGTCCTTGTGAAATGACCAACCCAGGGGTTATAAGAGGTCTTCCATACATTATCTCAAAAGGAGACAGTAAAGATGGTTTCTTAGGGAGAGCTCTGATTCGAAGCAAAGCCAAGGGAAGGAGTTTGAAACAGTCTATGTTTAATTCCATTGTCAATTTGGTAAGGACTTCCTTTAGAGTACGATTTACCCTTTCCACTTTCTCTGAAGCCTGGGGGAAATATGGACAGTTGAAATGCCACTTGAAGGAGAGGGCTTGAGAGACCTTTTGTGTGATCCTAGAAGTAAACTCAGGGCCATTGTCATATTGTAGGGAAGTGGGCATACCAAACCTGGGCATGATGTCTGTCAGTAAGATTGAAGCTACAGTGGAAGCCTTTTTATTGGAAGTGGGGAATGCCTCAACCCAACCAGAGAAAGTGTCCACAAAGACAAGGAGGTATTTAGTGCGCCATACTGTGGGCATGTTGGTGAAGTCTACCTGCCAGTCAGCAGAGGGAATGTGTCCCCGGGCTTGGTGGAAAGGGAAAGGTTTGGGCCTTAAAGGAGTATGAGGGTTGGTCCGCTGACAGATCTGACAATTAGAGGCTATATTCTGTAGCATGGCTTGTCAGAGGGGGTGAGGGAAAAGAAACTCTGTAAAAAGAGGGTCAAAGACTGAGAATTGGAAAGGAATAGAGTATGAAGGAACTTGAAAAGATTCTTGTTCTTACTGAAAGACGTAGGGGCTTCAGATGAGCTGTCTAAAGTGGCCATTATCTGTCCCCCATGGAGGCCATAATTGAAAGTGGTAGCAGCCATTCGTGCCGCCTGGTCAGCTTTGGCATTGTCCTCAGTGATAAGAAAGCCGTCCTTCTGATGGGACCTACAATGGACAACTCCCAACTGGGTGGGTAAGTGGCCTCTATTAGATTGGTTATAAAAGCTGAATTAGTGATCGCATTACCTTTGGTGGTAAGTAGGCCTCGCTACTTTCAAATATCAGCATGGGATAATAAGATATGGAAGACATATTTTGAATCAGTTTAGAGGGTGAGGGATTTGCCTTGTGCTAGAAGGCAGGCACGAGTGGATGCTATAAGTTCAGCCTACTTGTCTGTAGTTCCTGAAGGCAAAACTTTGGCCTCTATAATCTCAGTGGCTGAAAATACAGCGTATCCAGAGTAATGAGTTCCGTTCTCCCTAAAGGAACTGCTGTCAGTAAACCAGATAAGGTCAGGCTTGCTGAGTGGTCTCTCAGAAATGGAAGAATGACAGGGGAGGAAATCATCTAAGGTTTCCAATCAATTATGAGTTGGTATGTGAGACATGGGAGTCATTGGGAGCAGTGAGGCAGGGTTCAGTGCAGAGCAGGGGAGGAAAATAATATTAGGGTTTTCCAGAAAGGAAGTGAGGGGCGACAGAAATCTGGATGTAGGGAGAGTTTGAAGGCCCTTTTAAGCGAAAAGATCCTTCAAGTGATGTGTGGAGTGGATAGTTCAAGGGGCCCCAAAGTCAGATTAGAGGCTTCTTTGTGTAAAATTTGTCCAGTAGCCAGAGCTCTTAAGCAAGGGGCCCACCCACGGATGGTAGGGTCTAGTTGCTTGGACAAATATGACACAGGTGCAAATGTACGCCCATAGATTTGACCTAAGACCCCAAGTGCTTGCCCCCCTTTTTCATGGACATATAGATGAAATGTTCTTGAAAGATCTGGAAGGTGAAGGGCAGGTGCCTTTAAGAGGAGTTGCTGAAGCCTGCGGAAGTGGTAGATGGGAAAGGAGGCAAGAGATTCACTAGGGGGTCCCTTTGCTAGGTCATACAGGGGTTTGGAGAGAAGAGAATAATTTGGGATCCAGGCCCTAAAATAACCTGCTAATCCTAGGAATGATAGTGTTTTGGCTTTCGTATAGGGCACTGAAAGATCACAGAGGAGTTGCCTCCTATCCAGTGTTATTTCCTTTTTCCCGGGTGTAAGGCAAAAACCAAGATAGGTGACCGAAGACTGGGAAACCTGGGCCTTGTGGGGAGACTCCCTATATCCCTTGTCTTCTAGGAATTTATGAAGCTGAGCGGTGTGGGATTGAGAGTGTTCCAGAAAGACTACATAGAGGAAGGTCATAGACATATTGAAGTAGAGTAGAGTCAGGACAGGTCAGGTGAAAGGATGTGAGGTCCTGGGCAAGAAATTGGCCAAAGAGATGGGGGCTATCCCTGAATCCCTGTGGGAGGACAGTCCAGGTAAGCTGATGAGAATGGCGGGTGTGAGAGTCAGTCCATGAAAAAGCAAAGATATCCTGAGATTCTGAGAACAAGGGAATAGAAAAGAATGCATCTTTTAAATCTAGGACTGAGAAGTGAGTAGTAGTGGCATGGATCTGAGAGAGGAGGGTGTAAGGGTTGGGCACTAGCGGGTGGATGGGGTCCACAGAGGAGTTGACAAGGCGAAGTTCTTGAACCAGCCTGTAGGACACGTTAGGTTTCTTAACTGCCAGAATGGGTGTGTTGAAAGGAGAGTGTGTAGGCCTAAGATACCCCTTTCATTATAAATCCTGGATGATGGGTTCTAATCCAAGGAGAAATGTGGTTGTGAGTGGATATTGTGGTTGACTAACATATCTTGAAGGGTCCTGTAAGACAATATGAATAGGACTGCATTTAGCCATAAAGGGTGTAATTGTGTCCCAAACCTCAGGGTTAAATGGTTTAGATAGTCGTGGGAGAGTGCATGAAGGAGGTGTATCTGCCCCTAGGAATATCATGAGGAAATGAGAGGTAGGAGAGGTGTGGGTTGATAAGTGAATGGTGACTTTTAATAGTGAGAGTATGTCCCTTCCCAGAAAGGGAATGGGGCAATGGCTCATAACAAGAAAGGAGTGAGTGAAGGACAAAAGGGATCGCTGCATATAACATGATTGGGGGGGGGGGGTTTGAGGAAAAATCTTTTTACCTCCTACCCTGACAATAGGAGTTTTTGAGGGTGTGGTAGGACCCTAATACTCCCTCAAAATCGAAAAAGCGGCACCAGTATCCAAGAGGAAGTTAATGAAGCGTCCATCCACCAGGAAGGTGACCCTAGGCGCTTGATTCTTGATGGTAATAGTCTGGAGGGAAGGCCCAGGACTCCATCAATCCTCCTCTGCCAAGCCCAGGTGAGGCTGGGGTTGCTGGGCAGCAGACCAACCTTCCTTCTGGGTTGTTGGGCAGTCTGCCCCCCAGTGTCCACTTTGATGGCATTTTGCGCAGGGGTTGTAGGGTGTCCTCGGCGAAGAACAATTCCTGGTCCAATGTCCCTCCTTACCTCATTTGAAGCAAGCTCCAGGGGGGGTCATATTGGGACGGCATGGTGATGGCCTTCTCTGAATGAGCTGGGCCAACATTTGGAATTTGGCATTTTCAGCCCTCTGCCTACGGAATTCACTTTCATCCTCTCTACCATGAAAAACCTTGAAAGTGACAGCGAGGATTTTGGTCTGAGGAGTAGCAGGGCCCTGTTCAAACTTTTTAAGCTTGGCTTTAATGTAAGGGTAGCTTTGGGCCAGAATATATGTCATTAAGACATGACGGCCATCAGGGGTTTCTGGGTCGAGGTTTGTGTACTGCTGAAGGGACTTGGTTAGTCTATCCAGGAATTCTGAAGGTGTTTCCTCCTTCCTTTGAATGACCTCCTGCATCTTTTGAAAGTTAACAGCCTTGCGGGTGGACTTTTTCAGTCCCGCCAAGAGGCAGGATGTAAAAAGGTCACTAGACTGTAAGCCCATAGGGGATCCTGCTCTGGGACAGCATGAGGGCCTGTGGGTGGTTATGATTGGTCCTATGATTTTCATCAGCATGGGCTTGGGCTAGCTCCCAGAACCATTGCCTTTCCTTGGGGAGAAGTTTATTGGCCAAGAGCATGTAGATGTCATGATGAGTGAGGCTATATGCTTGCAGTACACATTGAAACTCCCGAATGTAAGTGGTGGGGTCAGTGGTGAAAGAGCCTAACTTCCTCTCTAGCTGAGTAATGTCCGACATGGAGAAGGGCACGTGGACTCTGATGACACCCTTGGGACCAGCTACCTCACGAAGGGGTGCGATTGTCTTGGGGGTGGGAAGGAGTCCCTTAGACCTGATAACAGGAGGACTGAAAGAGGCAGGCGGTGGACAGGAAGGAGAGGGAGGGGAATGGAATGTCTCTGTGGAAGAGGAGGAGGTGGAGCAGGCAGAAGAGTGGGGAAGGGAGGGGGATGAAATGGAAGGTTGAGGATCCGTGGAATCAGGCAGAGGAAGAGGAGGATTTTGCGGGAGAGAAGGGTCAGTTGGGGCTGGGGGATAAGGTGGGGGTTGATCTGCTGGGTCGAATGAGGAAGAATCTGCGAAGTCAGGAGTAGAACTAGGGGAAGAGAGGGGTTTGCAAGCAAGAAGGACCTGAGAGGGAGGGCAGGAGGAGCAGAGACAGGGTGCTGTGCGAGAAGGCCAAAACATTCAATACAGGGAATCTCACTCCACTTTTTCAGATGCTGGCAGTAATTAAAAAGGTCCAAGAGGAGGTTTGGATCTAAGGAGCCTTCTGGAGGCCAATGATTGCCATTATCCAGTGGATATGTAGGCCAATCTTGGGTACAGAATTTGATTAGAAGTTTGGGCTTGATGTCTGGTGTGAGGGAGAGTGTGGCCAGATTTTTTATTAAACTTTTGAGAGGTGAGGTTTCAGGTACAGATAAAGAGGTGTCCACAGTCACAGGGAGAGATGGAAGAGAGAGAGAGAGAGAGAGAGAGAGAGAGAGAGAGAGAGAGAGAGAGAATAAGTGTAAGCAAGAGAGACAAAGAGAAAACCCGGCCTGGAACGGACTCCGGGAAGCGCTCAGGGCGAATGGGGGTCAGGTGGGCATCCCCAAAATGACCAGCCGTCATGAGGAAATACAGAGGGCACTACCTGATCGTCACCAGTGAAGTGCGATCTGTGAGACCCAATGGGTTCGGAGCCACGGGCAACCTGACATCAGGAAAGTTTTCGAACGCAGCAGAAGAAGTAAGTAATGAAAACAGAACTCCGGCTCCAGCAGAATGCAGTTCCAGGATGGGAGTTCAGTTTTCCCCGAGCAGAGAGGCAGCTTCAGCCAGACACAGCAGGCCCGCAGGAAACAGCAACTCTAGCCAGCAGCGGCAGCAGCAGCAGAGGAGGAAAAACCACAGAGCCTCTCATGTAAACTCAGAAGCCTCACACCCCAAAGGGAAATGGATCACCAGAGGGTCCATGCAACCAGTAAAGGTCTTAGTGGGAGGAATTCCCTCCCCCCTACCAGGCGTCTAGAGTGTGACAGACGATCATGGTCACAAAGCCAGCGGTAGCCCGAAGGGAGTTGGCGAGCCGGGGTCAGGGGAGGCTTACATACAACAAATCAGTGGTGAGTGCAGGAAGCCTGCGTCTGAAAAGAGCAGACCAGGGCAGAGTGCCACGGTGGAGCAGTGGACGGGGCTCTTGTTGGAAAGTGCTCACCCATATCCTCACACGGGGCACCAGAATGAAAGAACTCCCCACTCAAAGGCACTTCACCGGGAGAATTCCAATTTTATTGCAAAAAGCTGTGTGCTTATATAGAACTAAGGAGGAGATTGCAGGGCTTAGATAAATGGCAGGCAATCCGTTTATTGGCAAGTTCTTTCAGATATCAGCTCCGGAGCCCAGGAATTAGTTCTTATTGGGGCTAAGATTCCCGGCCAGCAAGATTTGAAATTGGCGCCAGCAGAAGAGTTCACACAGGCGGGAACATTTCGCACCACTGCAGAAAAGAAGAATGTAGGAAGAAGAAGTGCTTAGGCGCCATGTTGGGTTTTTTTTTTCTGGGGTATGGCTGCCGTTTATACTTTTCCCAACAATGAGTATACCAGACAGTGCCTTGATTGACTGGTTTTTATGAAAATGGTGTTTAACAGAGATGCCAGAAAGTTGGATCCTGCTGATTAGTGGGCCAAGAGCAAAGGTGGGCATGTGTGTGATAAAACATCAGTGGTGGGACCATGTGGATCTGTCATTGGCTTCCAAATGGCTTGTGACTGACATGGTGAAGCCAGCAGACCCTTATATGTAAAGGCATCTTGTTACATGGAGAGGATTCAGGACATTGTTCAGAATCAGGTTGCTATGTTCAAGAGGGCAAGCTATGTGGAATAGAAGCCTGGTTCTTTTATTCTCCTACAGACCCTGACCCACCACATGTGACAGAAATCCCTCACGCACTGTGTCCCCGTTGAACTCCTTGTATTTCATGAAGCAAATACCAAACTTCCAGTGCAGCACCAAGAAACACCACGAAAATAGAGGATGACCATATGGCTTCATAGTCCACACTAGAGACATTTAGCCCCAAGGGGCCACAGTTTACCTTCAAAGGGAGAATTCAGCACTGGTGTCTCATGTTCATTGGAAAATAAGAAACCATGTCCTCCAGGTCACATAGATGCCCAGGTTTATGGTTTCACTAGAAAGGAAGCTAAAGCACGTGACAACAACATATATTTCAAGTGCCCAACCTCACAGGCAGTATCTCAAGAAGTCTCTAGGACAACAGACCTCCATGTTTTTGAAGTGTTTACCCTGTCCCTTACTTTTGGAAACTCCTCTAACACTTCCAAGGTTGTGAACTCCTGATCGCATTCCATTCCAGATATGTATTCATGGATTTTCTAACTCTTCTCCTCTAATTGTGTCTTACATGGGGTGAAGGTGTTGTCAAGGTATTGTTCTGGATGAGAGTGGGAAGATTTTTGTGTAGCACATATTTACATACACATTGGATTCATTTTCCAATTTTCCATTCGAAATACTGAATCCCTGTCAGTAACCCATACCCTAATAGACTCTGACTACTAATCCTAATATGATGGAGACAAATAACCCAAACATAATATTAATACAAGCAGTTCAGAGGAGGCATGGTGTATAGTTGGTCTTGCCTTTTGCATGATATAGTGTAGGAGTTATAAATCTTGTCAATTGTTTGTTGAAATAGTACTCCATGTGTTTTTAAAGTTAACACATATGTGAATTTCTGTCTCCTTTTTTCTGTAGCCAATTCAGCACATGTATTTTTATATGCACATAAAAAATCCTACCTGGTATCACACGTACATTTTTGTGAGGTGGCTAACTTAGCAGAAACAAAGTATGAGAAGAGATCACCCCTCCTAAACGCTTTTGGAACTGAAAATTCAAACTATGAGTGAGATTTTTAGTTGAACAACATTATACATAAATCCATGTTCAGTAAAATTAATATTTTTGGATCGGTGGATGATATATATTTCACGATGAATTTTGATTGGCATATATATTGCTACTTTCTAATGTTTCTCTGTGAGATATATATATATATATATATATATATATATATATTCTCTAGATTTTTCCAAATATAAAATATATGTGTCCTATTATACACTCCCTAAATAATTCACTCATGCTCATGTATGTGGTTTTATAATCAAATTTTCATACGATTATTTTCAGAAATATTCATCCACCTGAAATACATATTTGTTTTCTAGTACTGAAAACTCACTTCACTGAATGGTGCAAACAAATCCTTATATTTCTACTGTAACTGACCCAATTTAACATCAATGCAAGTAGATTCCAAAGGGGCATGATGTGTATTTTGACGTTCATTTTTATTTAACACTGGTACATTACTATTTCTTCAGTTTTTGTACATCATAGTATATACATTTCATCCACAAGTTCACAAATTTAAAGACATTTGAAACACATTCAATCACTTCCTGCTTCAGTACACATGTATTCCTCCTTGCTTTTGACTGGTTATTTATTGAGACTTCTTTCCAAACACATTATTTTCGATTTCCATAATCAATTTTGAAGCAAAACTCACACACACTTTATGATAAACCACAAACCTAATATTACCATTAGATGTATAACTGGTTGGAATGAATGTATGTATGTCAATATGACATTTCCTGTGTATTTTCAGATATCAATTCATTCCAATTTCTAAAGTTGGAATCAGTTATATTATATATTCACACATGGTACACCTATTTGTGCCCCCAATACTAATTTATATCTCTTCTAAATATTGCTCCCAGAAATGGTGCAAGAAAGACTCATGTCACCTGATCTACATATATATTCTGTCAACAAAATGCAAAGTCACACTTACAATTGTACCAAAGCCTAAATGGAATGTGAGTATGGATTATGAAAATCACCCATGTCCAGGTTGCCTAATGCTCTCAAATGTCAATCCTATTGGTGACTACATATTTGTTTCTTCCAAAGATTATGTATTCAACCTCAAGCCTGTTGAAAATGTCTAATCCTATCAATCACTTCATCATTTGCCTGATTTCCTAATGTCTCTAATGATATCTGCTTTCCTACATATTTTCCCCAGTTCATCATTGTGACTGACTCTTCACATGTGCTGACATTTACATTTTCTGTCTACCTGAAACCCTATTGCTAAAGAACTTTTTGTCCAAATCCTATACTCACTCTTTTTTTCTAATCCTACCAACTATCTTCCTAATCCTACCAACTATCCTTTTTTGACTGGATGTTCTCTTCGACATTCAATTATCCAAGGTACAAGGTCCTATGCCATTATGTATAGATTTATCTGAGACACATGTGCTCAACATAATTCCGAGTGAAGTATCCCAATCAAGGATCCAATGCCCTTTTGGGCTTCAAATCTTACCTAGATTTGTGTTTTCATACATATATTTCACCTCTATATATACTTATAAATATTGCAGGTTCCCAATACCATTATTCATGCAGCAGAATGATTCCTAACCCAAATCAAACATGTTATTAACCCTAACCATACTTTGTTTCCTCAATCTAACTTTACAGAAAAGCAAGGACAGAGTTGGTCTTATATAGAAATGTAAGAGATCTTCCACCTGCTGAGAACCTCAAAGGTCCATGCAGAAGTGAACCCTGGGGAAGATATAGAAAGCTATGAAGGACCTGAGAGAGCGAAAGTCATCTTTCATGACAAAAAAAAAAAAAAACAGGTCAGGATGAAGGGGTGTGTCTGAAGCAGTCTCTCTCTTCTTAATGTAGAGAAGATGGACCAAACCAGGCTTGTGTGGAGAGCTGTTTACGGGTGCCTATGTTTGATATACCATTCTTACTTGTGAAAGTGTCACAGGAAGTAGGGGCAGCCTCCATCTATTGGGACACTTGGAAGCAACTGTTAGGACAAAGAGGTTGCCAAGGCAGTGACCTCATTCAGTTCCTGAAGGAAGTGACCTATATCATTTTCTTGGTGATGGAACTCTCTGAACTTGGGATCCAGGATGCCAGGCACCCAGAGGCATTCCCAGTCACAGTCCCAGTGGCCACACATGTTTGGATTTACCAAGGACAGAATCGGTCTTTCTTGGTAACTACTGATGTGAGGATGGCCAAACTCCAGGAGAGCTCTGAAGAGGGGTCTTTCCTGAGAAAGCAGGTAGTGTCTCACTACTGAACTGAAACCCACAGTGCCTCCAACTTCATCCATGAAAAATGGCTAGATAAATACAATAAATTTTTTTAAATTCCCTTAACCAGGTGGCACTGGAGAACCTTTGGATGTCTTTTTCCTGGTCATGAGTGTACAAGAGAATGCCATGATTGACGGTATTTCATGAAAATGGTGTAGAACAAAGATGCCAGTAAGTTGGACCCTGCTGAGTAGTGGGCCTTTTGCAGTGGTGGGCAGGTGTGTGATAATACAGCTGTGGTGTGGCCAGGAGGATTTTCCATTGCCTTCAAAATGGCTTGTGACTGATATGGTGCAGCCAGCAGACCCTTCTTGTTATATGGAGAGGTTTCCGGGCAAAGTTCAGAGTCAGATTTCTATGGACAAAGGGGCAAGCTTTGTGAGATAGAAGCCTGGTTGTTGCATTCTCCTGCAGACCCTGACCCACCACAAGTGACAGAACTCCCTCTAATACTGGGTCCCATTTGAACTCATTGTATTTCATGAAGCAAATACCAAACTACCAGTGCAGCAGCAAGAAACACCACGAAAAGTGGAGGATTACCAAATGGCTTCACAGTTCACACGGGGAGACACTTAGCACCAAGTGGCCACAGTTTACCTACAAATAGAATATTCAGCACTGCTGCCTCATGTTCATTAGAATACAAGAAACCATGTCCTCCAGGTCACGTAGATGCAGACCCAGCTTTTATGGTGTCACTAGAAAGGAAGCTAAATCTCCTTGCAACAACATATATTTCAAGTGCCCAAACTCAGAGGAAGTTTCTCAAGAAGTCTTTAGGCCGGCAGAGCTCCATGTTTTTGGAGTGTTTACCTGTTAGACCAGGACGCTAGAAAAGACCACTGACTCAAATTAAAATCAAATAAAATTAAGCTTATTATTTCCACCGGCCATGCTGCCTCTCCCTCACAAAACGAAGGGAACAAGACAGCAACCCCAGCTTTCCTACAGCCCAGGTTTATAGCCCAGAAAGTTACACAAAAGGGGGGTTACAGATAACAGAACTCTGATAAACATCACACTAAAGGTAGTTTACATTTTTTTTGCTGTCCCTACATGAGAATTCATGAGGACCATTAGAGCCTCAGAGAGGGTTGTTGTCTTGCCAGAGAAGGCAAATATTTATGATGTGTCACTAAAGTTTCAGAGAGGGCTGCTATCTGGTCAGAGAGCCAGGCATGTGTGAGTTCAAGGCGCGGGCAGGCATTCCACGCAGGTTCAGAATTTGAAGTAATTAATGGTAAAGCCAAAATTATCTTTTCATGGCTTTGTGGCATGATGGCTCCCAATTTTAATAAAAGATCAGGTTGGGTCTACAATTCCCCCCTTTTCTCTGTGTCCCTTTCAAATCTTTGATAGATTATGGGAAGAGCACTGAGGAAATTTTAATCCCTCAGGTAAGAGTCTCCAAATTTTTAGAACTCACCCAAAACCGATCTCGCTGATTTTACCCTTCTTAATTACTTATATTGATAGTCTATTTATCTTTCTCTCCATTGTTGTAAGAAGAGTGGCATCACTAATTTTTTCTTCTTCTGTCCTGAGACAGGGTGACGTGAGTGGGGTCGGCGTGAGGGACATGAGTTGCCTATTAGAAGTCAGTTGAGAGACATGAGTTGCCTTTTAGAAGTCAGTTCGGTTTGAAGTCAGGTTGGGGAAGAACAGGTTGTAAAGTCATCTGTGAATGGGTTCTTCTATGAGTGAAACAAAAACCATGAGTACTGGATAAATGTTGCAGCAGCTAGAACATGTCACTGTATAGAAATTCCCTCACCAGTCTTTAATATCCCCAGTTATCAGGACTGTCAACTTAATATTTAACTTTAAGTGTTACAGTTGGCCCTCCCAATAAGACACAGTTTAATAATTTAATGTCATCTGATCTTGTAAAATCCTTTTACTAGTATGACCTCTGCGTCTAATAGAGAAACCTTTAATTCTGTTACTCAGGGCTGGATAATCGTACTAGCAAAAACCAAGCCTACCTTTGTAGGTTAGGAATATCTGTAGGTCTTAAACTGAAAACTTCTGCCTGTGGCAGCTCTTCTTGATAGTCTCTTTTTATAAGTATTAGGCATTCCTGTGTGAGAATCCTTCTTTGTAGCCTCCAGTCTTACTTGTTTTGGGAGGATAAGATAAAGTGCATACCTTAAAATTTTATTATTATTATTATTATTATTATTATTATTATTATTATTATTATTATTATTTAATATGCCCAGGAGTGGCTGTATTTTGGTCTTAATTGTCTTTGCTAAGTGTTTAAGATGAAGCAGTCAAACTGACTTTTGTTTCCATCTATTGTTAACAGTCAGCTGACCTTTTATGGGAGTCAATTCTGGGGAAACTTGAGAAGAGATTCTCAGTTCTGCTAGTGCCATTTGCGCTAGGTGGGTCCAGGTCTTGCTTGACCATTTGGCTTCCCTCAGAAGCATCATGGATGTCTCCTTTCTATGATGACTCTCCTCTTTGTAACAAATGCACTGATTGGTTTTCTGTTCTCCAGTGGTCTCATTAATCTCCCTGATCAGGAGGTTATGTGGCTCAGAGTTGCAAAGCTCTTTAGAGAAGTCCCCTGTTCCCTGGATTCAGACTGACTCAGAGGGCAAGAGCCAAATATTGGTTTTCTTGGCCCTTTTCATTTAACATTAATTTTAAATCCTAATCTTAAACATCCAGCAAATAAATTTTAACAGCCTTATATTAAGAGTACTGGGCTTTAATGTCTATAACTTTATAATTACCTTTTTATTAATTGGGATCTGTATTATTCTGTCTGTATTGTAGTTGATGACTTATTATCTTGAATAAACCCATGTTGTGTTCTTATAGCAACGCATTTGTAAAACACTAACAGGGAATCTTTAGATCACTTATAAGAAAATTTCAAACTAAAATTAACAAAAGTAAAAATACTTAGTTCGTGTAATATCTTCCCTGAATTTTTTGGCTGAGTTATACATTATATCCCCTGTTTGAGATCCTAGGAATATTCACAATATAAAAAAAAAACTTTTTAACATAACTTTAAAGAAATATTATCTGACCTACATGTTTCATAGTCATTCTCACATGTAGTAAGATGGGACACACAGCCTTATCTCAGGTAAGGCAGGGCTCTTTATAAATCTTAAGTATTTTAATTCTAAAGCTGATCTTTACTTTTAAATATCTTTTGACAAAGTTTACATAAATTGTTTGAGGTCACATGAACATTAGCTAACACCATATGATATCACATTTAAAACATGAATTAAAGAAATGCTGAAAGTTTTTAACCTTTACAAAGATTAGGCTCTAATTAACTTAAAAATACATTTAAATTGTTCCCCAATGTAAAAAGTAACATAAAAATTTACATATCTTATTGATAACAGGTAAATAAATCCACAATATATTTTTTACCACACAACTTCAGAGCACCAGCTTGATATAATGCTCTTTTAAGGTTTCTACCTTACAGACTTGCATACCTGTAAGATATGAAAACATTAATAGCATAACAATTACATTTATGTTTCTACATTAATCAAGTTTGGCTTTTAAAGAAATGGCAGTACAGTGCTCTAAAATAACAGTTCTTATTTAATCAGTTGTTTAATTTTTATGGTTGCTTGCTCTAGAAAACATAAATCTTAATAAACTCAATGTTATGGGTAAACTTATGTTTTAAGAAATTTTTGCCTCATTAACACATGACTGATTTTTACAATCTTATACAGAGTTTACTAAAAAAATACAGATCTTAGTAAATCAATCAGATATCTAACTAAAGTACTCATGAATGAGTAATCCCATATCAAATTTACTTTACTTATTTATCAAAAAGTTAGAGAAACGTATTGAACAGTGTAAACCATTTTTATGTTGAAGGAAAGGTACTAGAGCCAAGGCATATTAGACATTTTGTAGATGTTAATATTTTGTTAGATGTTTGAACACCTAGAAAACTTTGTAAGCTTAAATTTAAAGACATTTGTTTTTATCTCTTTATCCAATTTAAATTGAAACATTTAAATCACGTGAATTAAAGATCTTTGGATCCACTTTTTAAAATTTGTTTTTATGAGCGCTTTTTTTTATGAGCACTCCTTATATATGTTAATTTATGTATCATATATATGATATACGGACATATGTATATATAGACATACAACACATAACAAAATTGTGTACACATAATAATAGTAAAGGCCTCGTAGCATTTCGCAGGTGAAATCTTTATTGCAATGTTTCAAGAAGTCCACAGTTGGTCAAAGATAGAACTGATCAGAAAAACATTAACCTAGGTCTGTATGCTCAAAATCATGAGGTCAAAAAACATAAAGTATCTCAGAAAAAAATAAGAGTCCTAGAAAAAATGACTTGCCAGTAATTAGAAAATACCATACAATTTACCTTTTTTTCCCTTAGATCTCAAATCAGTCTCCTACAAAGCTTGCAGGCTTCTTTCATTTGCATTTCAACATAAGTCATGGCTGAGGTCTGGAAGGAGCAGGAAAAAAACTGCTATTCTGAACAGACATCTCAGGACTAAGGCATTTTAACCATAATTTTCAGGTTCGGATGTTGAAAATTATGATACAAGTTTAAGATACAATTCACAAAATTTTATATCTTTACATCTTGTTTGGTCAACAGACACCATACTATGATTTACTATCCATGTCCAAATTAATGCACTGGTACACACAGTGACATTTTCCCAGGCTACCCAATTCAAAATTGGTGAAAAAAAAAGACTGTATGATTGGGAAGTTTCTTGCCAACTTGGAAGTAGAGTTCTTCAGTTATCCATTGTAAGTATTTAAGTTCTCTGGCATGAATTATCTGAAATCATAAACTAAACAATTACCTAAACCCGACTTTTAACTGCAAGATTGTGCAATGCTTCAAAAACCCATTCAGATACCAGATTGTTAAAATAAAACATCATCATTTCGACACACATTCAGCTAAGATCATTCCCAAAAAACAATTTATAATATCAACACATTATTGCACATGCCTAAAAGGGCCAGAAAGAAAGACACAATACAGACCAAAAGGAGGTCCAGACTATGGCTGTCAGAGAGAACCCTTTAAACCAGAGCAGATAAGAGAAAAATCTCATACACCAGTGGGACCATAGCTGTCCCCACAAGGGGACCAGATGTTTTCACAGAGGGGCAACCTGAAATGTAAAATAAAGTGTCTCCATGGTGATTTTACTGCATTTAGTGTCCCCTTTTTCTTTTTCTATTTTTTTAACAAGACAGAGGTGGCATAATCCTTACAGTGCAGGGAAGGAAGGAGGTAATTCCCTGAATCAACAGGGCTTTGGCAGCTGCTGGGAGTCCCTCAGTTTCTCCTTTTACATACAGGATTAGCTCCTCTGATTCAGTTCCACACCAAGCATGCTCTATCTCCTAACATTTCAGTAGATAGGTCTCACAAAGTTCTGGGGCGGAGGGGGGGTACAAGATTTGTAACTTAAAGTTTGGTTCCTGACCTTGAAGCCAATTAATACCAATTTAATAATGAGGACTGGGTTTTGAGAAAAAGAAAAAAGGAGGTTTATTGCTTGGCTAACAAAGGAGAAACACAGGGGACTCTGCCAAAGTTGTGACTCTCTTTATCTGGAGGGACAAGGGGTTTTAAAGGAGTTTCACTTGTTAACCTGGGAGATACTCTGTTCTTAGGTCCCCAGCAGGCATTTCCCTCTGCAATGGGTGTGCTCCAGGAAGCCAGCTAGGGGCTTCTATCATCCTGCTTCACAAAGGGGGATAAAGTTCATTGCAGTTCCTTAAAACACAGTCCAAAGGGGTGTCAGGCTTACTCTCTTTATTTCTGATTTTCTTTTCCAATATACTTAAGTTTTTACCACCAAAATCACACAACAAAACGAACAAAAACAAACAAACAAAAAAACAAAAAATAGAACACAGAACACAAATAAACAGAAACCCGGTGGCTAAACACAGAAACAGGGGAACAGTGCAACATCTTGCTAAAGCTCCAGGGTAGAAGCGCGTGCGTGCTCATCGGCACCTCTCTACAGTTCCAGAGGAATTCCCTACAGAACAGAACAGAGGACAGAATGATTCTCGTTACTGTTCTGCACAGAAGTATATGTGAGCCTCCCCGTGCCACATCTCTGTCATCAGAAGAGATCTCCCTTAACTGGATATCAGATGTTATAAAGGAGCCACTTACCTATGGAGGCCTCCTCCATCAGGTGCTTGCTAATAGTTTTAGTGCAGAGGTTCACTGTAGTGCTCCCTGGACTAAAGGCTCTTTTCCAAATATAAAGAAGATGGACCAAATCAGGCCTTCGTGGAGAGCGGTTCCTTGGTGCCTATGGTTGATATACCATTCTAATTTGTGAAAGTGCCACAGAAAATAGGGTAAGCCTCCTTCTCATGGTACGCTTGAAAGCAACTGTTTGGATAAAGTGGTTGCCAAGGCAGAGACCTAATTCAGTTCCTGAAGGATGAGACCTCACCTCAATCCCTTGGTAATGGAACTCTCTGAACTTGGGATCCAGGAAGCCAGGCACACAGAGTCAGTCTCAGTCCCAGTCCCAGTGTCTCACTTGCTTCAATTTAGCAAGGACAGAGTCAGTCTTTCTTGGTACCTACTGATGTGAGGATGGCCAAATGCCAGGAGTTCTCTGAAGAGGGGCCTTTCCTGAAAAAGCAGGTAGTGGCTCACAGCTGGCTCCTGAACACTTCACAAAGTTGGACAAGGAGACCAGATCTGAGACAGGACACGCCATATTGGGGGAACATAGTATGGCCCAGCAGTCAGAGGATACTCTGGAGAGTGAGAGACCTACTTGGGGAAGGAGGTGCCTTTGTGGGTGTAGATGTGTGTATGTGGTTTTGTCTCATGTTCTGAGAATAGGCAGGAAAGTCGGTTTGTTTGGTTTGGAGTGAACTGTTTCTAGTAAGTTGTTTCACAAGGCGAGTGTTTCTATGTCTGTGTATCCCACAGTGTCCGTGCTTGTAGACATTAGAAAAGAGAATGCATCAATGGATGTTTCCTGTCAAGTAGAAAGCTTCCCAGCATTCATCCTGCCCAATTTATGAATGCACTAGGGCTTGCCTTATCGATGGGCAACACCTGCTATTTTCCTAAGTTCCTGTTTTCTTCCTGAAATCTAGCCACTCTCCAGAATAGGTTCATGCATTTGCATCCAGGATATGTACCACCTCCAACCACTGTGACATGGACATGTACTGGATAGCTGAAGAGAATGGCAAGCATCTCAGAAAAGTCAGATATCAGTGTGACCCGGAAAGTCTCAGTAGAGAAACCCTGCAAAGGGCCTTTTGATTACCTATTGTTCTGTTGCCCTGAATGTCAGGAAGTTCTTTGCCTCAGGCCACGCTTTTGTGAAGCCTGAAGAAAACAGTTTTCAAATGGAAATGAATGGGCATCACCTGTGGCTCTTTGCTTAAGTGCGTTGTAAAGGGATGTGTCTGAATCAGCCTCTTGGCCCTGTGTGAGCCTGTGGCTTAGATTATCAGCACCTGATGGGTCTAAAGAAAGATCCCATGTGTGGATCCATAATCAAAATGGCCAAAAAATCAGTCATTGTTGATGAAGTCTCTCGCATTCCTCTGTAAGGTTCCTGACCTCCATCAAGTGAGAAAAGGGATCCATTGGGTCAATTGAGTTCTTCAAAGCCCTGCAGATGCTAGCCCATAGGTTCTTGGGTTTTCTTATGAATCCAATTCAAATAAAGACTCTAAACCCCACAGAGAGTAGGCCTCAAATTGAAGAACAGAGCTGTATTAATGGCAGGCATATTTGATCACTCCTGGTTCACAGGAAGGGTGTCCAGGCCACTCTGACTTTTGGCAAATGAGGGGAAAGGGAGATTATTTGGGACACTGTCTTGTGCTGCGCCTCTCATGGAATCCTCCTGCCAGAAGTTATGATGAGTGTCTATTTGGAAGAAGATGAGTGCCATTTCGGAGTGTTTTGGTTTTAATTGTGGGCATTTGTGTGGCGGTTGGTAGAGATAATTGGGTCCACCTTGTCTTGAATTTTGGTGTGATTCCCCTTAGAGACTGTGTTTTGGAACTGACCTCTGAGAAGGTACAAGGTCCTGTGTCATTGTATATCCATAATTCTAGGACATCTCCACGGAATGTAATTCAAAGCTAAGTATACCAATCAAGGACCAAATGAACTTCTGGGCTTCAAATCTAACCTAGATTTCTGTTTTCATACTTATATTGAAAGGTTAATAAAATAGGTACTTGTCACGTCCTGTTTTTCTGTATGCTTAATAAAACACTGTTGACATCTTGAGAACTGTTTGCTCTACTTGTTCCCAGAATGTGCTGCCCCCAACTGCCAAACTGCAGAATGTACTCCATCAACCATTTGCACGCAAACCGCCCACTCGCCCTTAACCATCAATAAACTTCCCTCCCTGCCCTCTCCAAGGAAAATATATAAGCACTTCTTAAGCTGTTCTCAGGGCTCTCTGCTCTATTAAACTGATCTCTGAGCCCTTGCATGCCGGACTCCCAATAAACCCTTTGAGGTTGCATTAGACAGTCTCTTGGTGGTCTCTTCCAGCGACGCTCACCCGACCTTTACTTCTGGTGGCCCCAGCGAGATCCGGCAGCTGCAGATGAAAGACCCCCAATGGGCTCCTCTGGGGGTAAATAAGGCCCCTCTTTCTGGTTTCAGGATTCAGGTTAGGGTTTGACAAAATGGCTATTGGTAAAGAGCGTGAGCTCTCTCCCACGGTGGCTGACACACATGTCACAGAGCCACAGGCCATGTTCCTGTGGGATGGACTCGGGAAATCGAGGAACCATAGTCTCCTCGACTCAGTGATATTTTCTTTCAGATTTGGAATTGGCAGCCCATCAGGATTTGCCCGCTACTCAGTCCTGGTCTCAGTATTGGACGTCCATTGTCTGTCTTTATTGTCTTGTCTTGTCTGTGTCGTGTGTCTTTGCTTTCACTGTCTGTGTATATTTCATTATGGGACAGAGCACTTCAATGCCTCTGTCCCTGACCCTTAATCACTGGACCAAAGTCTGCTTAAGGGCTCAGATTCTTTCTTTTTCATTAAAACACCAGACCTGGCAGATTCTGTGTCTCAGAATAACCCACCTTTGTAGTCGGATGGCCCCTAGAAAGATGTTTCTACTTCGCACTAATTTGAAAAGTCTGAGATATTGTCTTTCAGCCGGGGCCACATAGCCATCCAGATCAATAGCCACATATCTTAACTTGTCAGGACCTCTGCAAATCTCCTCCTCCATGGGTGAAGCCTTTCCTTGTCCCTGCACCCACTCCTACTCCTTCCCCTACGATTCTATCTCTCAAACTCTCTGCTCCTCAACCTCCACCCTCTGTTCTCCCTGAGTCTCAAGACTCTACTCGTCCTTATCCTCTGCCCTTGTCCCCCAACCCCCAAAACCCTGTAAGTAATTCCCCTGCTGCTTACTCAGCCTCTCCACCATTTGAGGAAGCCAGGATGGCCCAGCACCCTCCAGATGACTGTCCAATGGCACACACAGCCCCTCCTTCCCTAGAGGAAGCTGGCCCGGCTAAAAAAACTCAGAGAACTCGCCAACGTTTTCACACCTGCCTACTTGGGATGACTGCCAACAACTCCTAGGGACTCTCTTCACGACAGAGGAATGAGAGGAAAAACCTCCTGGAAGCTAGAAAAAAATATCCTCGGACTTGATGGGCGACCAACACAACTTCCCAACATAATCAAAGCCGGCTTCCCCTTAAACCAACCCAACTGAGACCCCAACACCTTTGAAGATAGGGAGCATATGTCCAATTATTTCCAGGCTCTAATAGCGGGTATCCAAGGGGCCGCTAGGTGACCAACTAATTTGGCCATGGTAAGAGAAATTATTAAAAGGCCTGATGAATCTACCTCTATGTTTCTAGAGAGAATTATGGAGGCATATAAGAGATATACTCCTTTCGATCCTCAGGCAGCAGATCAAAAGGCATCTGTCATGATGGCCTTAATTGGGGAAGCTGCCATGGATATTAAAAAAAAAAGTTAAAAGAGAGATTTAGTCAGAGAAGCCAAAAAAATATACTATAAAAGAGAAACAGGGAAAAAGAAAGGGAGCAAAGGGATGATGAGAGAAGCAAAAGAAAGACTAAGGCATTGACTTAGATCCTGGTCACAACAAGAAAGAGGCCCGAAATTAAGACATAAGGTGACAGGAAGGGATACCTGGGCCCGTGCCCGAGGCCACCCCTGGCCTCAGATCAATGTGCCTACCGTAAAAAAAAAGGACACTGGGCCAAAGAGTGCCCTATAAAGAGACAGACACGCCAGCCAGCCATTCTGACTCTGGAGGATGACTAAGAAAGTTGGGGCTCAGATTCCTTCCCCTAGCTCAGGGTAACTTTTGAAGAGTAGGGACCCCAGTAAACTTTGAAATGAATACAGGAGCAGTATACTCAGCCCTTAGGGCCCCATTGGGCCGTCTATCAAATAAAAGGTCTGTAGTTCAAAGGGCTAATGGCAGTAAATATCGGGCTTAGACTACTAAGAGGACCATGGAACTGGGGAAAGGAAAATCCATCACTCCTTCCTAGTAATCCCAGAATGCCCGCACCCATTGATGGGCAGAGATCTGCTCACCAAGCTCTGGGCCAAAATAACTTTTAACCCTGAAAGCCCCCAAAAGAAATTTCTAAATCCTTCAGGTAAAAACTCCTATAGTCACGGCTGTAACTATATTAGTAGAAGATAAACATCCACTCTTCACACCCCCCAAGACTGATCAAACAGGCAAGCTACCGCAGAAATGGATAACAGATTACCCAGATGCCTGGGCAAAACTGCTGTGTTAGGCCTGGCCGTGAAACAACCTCCAATAACAGTGGAGTTAAAAACCTCAGCCTCCCCAATCAATGTCAAATAATATCTTCTAAGCATAAAAAGCTAAAGATGGGATAAGGTCCTATATTCAGAAATATCTGGCCTTAGGGGTCCTAAGGCCCTGTCAATTGGCCTGGAACACTCCCCTGTTATTAGAAGAAAAAGCCAGGAACTGGGGACTATCAACCTGTTAAAGACCAAAGAGAGATCAACAACAGAGTGCAGGACATTCACCCCACAGTACCTAATCTGTTCAAACTGCTTAGCACTCTGAACCCTGAGCAGAAATGGTATACTGTTCTGGACTTAAAACAAGCTTTCTTTTGCTTGCGTCTGCATAAAGATAGTCAGTTGCTGTTTGCTTTTGGGTGGGTAGACCCAGAAACCGGAAAGTATAGTCAACTAACTTGGACTAGACTCCCAGAGGGGTTCAAAAACTCCCCCACTCTCTTTGATGAAGCCCTCCACAGAGATCTCAACAATTTCACAACTACACACCCCGAAGTCACCCAGCTTCAATACGTGGATCACCTGCTACCTGGCATCCAACACCAAGGAAAACTGAACTGGGACCCAAGCACTATTATCGGAGCTTGCTCAACTCGGGTATAGAGCTTCTGCCAAAATTGCCCCAATTTGCCAGCAAGAAGTAACCTTCCATGACTATTTCCTCAGGGGCGGTAAAACGATGGCTCACTGAGCCCAGAAACAAACCGTTGAGCAGATACCAACCCCATCTTACAGCAGACAACTAAGAGAGTTTCTTGGGATTGCTGGGTTTTGCAGGTTATGGATAAATGGGTTCGCGTCCTTAGCTGCTCCTTTATACCCGCTGTTAAAGGGAGATGCCCAATTCCAATGGACCCCTGAGTAACAGGAAGTTTTAGATAACATCTAAGGACACTGACACTGAACGCCTCAACCTTTACTGAGCTCAGCCTGCAATTACAGAAAGCCCTACACTAAGTTAAAAATGTACGTCAACTCACTCACCTTGGTTCAAAGAAACTGCAGGCACTCCTGTAGGATTAAGAACAGAGTTTTCCACTAACCAACACACAGCGAAAGAAAAAAACTGAACCGGTAACAAAAGCCTGTTGGGTCAGTCAATTGTTTAATGCTTACCCTTCCAAGTTTCTTAGAGGAAAGCACTATGAGGAACCAGACCAGGAAAATTCTGGGAAGTGGACATTACTGAAATTAAGCCAGCAAGGTATGGACTTAAATATCTCCTAGTCTTTGTCAATACATTTTCAGGATGGATTGAAGCCTTACACACACACACACACACACACACACACAGGAAAAAAAAAAAACAAAAAAAAAAACAAAAAAACAAAAAAAAACAACGGCCCAAATGGTTCTCAAGAAGATCCTGGAAGATATTTTTCCAAGATATGGTCTGTTTAAGGTAATAGGGTCTGATAATGGACTTGTGTTCATGGCCCAGGTAAGTCACGTGTGGATTAATTGTAAGTTACATTATGCTTATATACCCCAGAGCTCAGGAGAGGTAGAAAAAATAAATAGAACCATTAAAGAGACCTTAACAAAATTAAGCTTAGAGACTGGCATAAAAGATTGGACTATGCTCCTGCCTTATGCACTGTTTCATGCGAGAAATACTCCCTCAGTTTCTCTGTGTAACCTCACCCCCTATGAAATTCTCTATGATGCCCATCATCCAGTAAGGGACCTAATCCCCAACTCTAAGGCCTAACAATCCCTTCCACACCCCTTGCTTGACAGACTTAAAGCCATTGAAAGAACTCAGTGATAACTGTGGAAACAGCTGGCCACTGCCTACCAACCTGGGGACGAGGGGATTCCACATCAATATCAAGTAAGAGACTTCGTCTACATAAGACAACATCAGGTGTCATTCCTAGAACCCCGCTGGAAAGGAACATACCAGGTGCTACTTATAACACCTACAGCGGTAAAAGTAGACAGAATCACTTTTTGGATCCATGCCTCTCATCTAAAGCCTTCGCTGTGTCCAGACTCTGGTTGGAAACTGGAAAAGACTGGTAACCATTTCAAATTTCGTATTCGCTATGTGGACAAGACTGTAGACTCTCAACTTGGCCACCAGTACTCCTAACCCTCATCAGCCTGTTCAGCGGTGAAGGCTGATCTCAATTCCTACTAGACAAGAAGTATGGTATATCTCGCATACAGCCCCCTTAGGGACCTGGTGGCTATCTCTCCACCCAGACATTTTTCAGCTTGGTATACGTCTTTCCTATTGAGATAACCCTGATGAAGAGGATCCCACTAAAGTTTCATTAAATCCCTTCCGTTCTATAGATAATTGAAACAAACATTATGGATGCACAGAAACGCGAGCCAGATTCAGGTTGGCTAGCCTAGATTATGATGTATGCCCGGCGGACTATCAAAGCCACAAACAGCCATGGCTGTGTGGGGGAAAAGCCAACTTCTTGTGTAACTCATGGGGATGTGAGCATACCGGGGCTGCCTGGTGGAACCCAAACTCCTCATCACATTCAGTACACAGCATTGGCCATATTACCAATTAGACAACCAAAAGCTATGGCCCCCAGAGGGTTCTCTAGATCCTCAAATTCTGCGTGACATTTTTAACTTCGGCAAGTGCTCAAAAGGGGAAAATTCCCCTATGTGGAATCCTTTTCCCTCCTTCACTCACATCCTGTACTATGCTTCTCCAATAGTTCCTCACCCTCAGTCTTCTGCTCTAGAGTCTCTGCTGTCACTCCCACCTCAGCAACGTGATTTCTCACCTCCAATTACTAGATCAAAAACCCAAACCTCTGCCAGTTCTCAGACCATTGCCCCCTTGCTGAGGTAGCAGGTACCGAGGTACCCCTCCACTCACTCACTCCTCTCTTTTTCTGTCTGTGCGTGCACTAGGTCCCACCAAGTCCTCTAAGAAGCTAAACCAAAGCTCAAACCAGCTGAGAAGAGCCCTCAGACCCCTATCCAAGATGTAATAAAAATGGCCTTTAAAGTTGCTTTGTCATCACTGAAAACAGGTTTCTAAAAATTTAAAGTCCCTCAGGGGTTTTTGGAATACTCACTCCCATCTTCACCTCTTCTCTACCTGTTCTACTGCTCAAGTTTTGTTCTAGGAAAATCCCAAACCCCTTTTCCATTATTCTTTTACATCTCATCTTCCTCATTCTCAGATCCACGGAGCTGCTCTCAGCCTCGCCTTCCCAGTCTTCCCCCTCTGTACCAGGTCCATAGATATGTCTTAAATAACCTTCTCCAGAAGTCTTCACCGAGGCTTACATTAGGTCTTTCAGCAAAAGAGTCCCTCTGAAAGAGTTCAATGTAGATAAACTTCCACTTTTCGTGTTGCCCTGTTCTACTTGGCCACTGGCTGGAAAAATCACCACCCCTAAGCTTGACACCGCCTTACTAGGTTTTCACAAAATATGTGAACAAAGCCTCTGGCCTTGAGGTGGGGCTTCACAGAGATGACTACATTTCTAAGATAAAAAAGTTACCAACTGGGCTTCATGGTGACAGCTGGCAGGGAGAAAAAAAAGAGACAAAAAAGCTCTCCCTTTCCAAGGTGTCCTTGAAAAGTTAACTTGCCCAGAACAGAGGAACAAAAACAGAAACAAAAACTGATTTATGTGAATTTCTACAGACTGTGAACTTCTGATCCACTTCCATTACATGTTGGGTACAAATTCTAAAACTACCAAAACTTGGGGTTCAGGGGATTAATTGATTACAACAGAAGCAATGCCCTCTAAATCCGGATGCAACCAAATAAGGCTGTTTTCCTGTGTTTGGTGCTATCTTAGGTCCCTTTCCTTGTCCATCCCTACAACAGTATAATTCTATACACTTTAACATTATTTATGTTTTCATAAAATGGTCAATATATGTGATTAATTATGTAATGATGCAGATGTTTTCCAGAGTTCTCTATCATGACGTAGGTTAATTTAAAGATCAAATAGGGGGGCATACAACCCAGTTCCAGCGGGAACCTGTATCCCTCACTTTAGCCATCCTATTAGAAATAATAGTTGCTTAAGGGGTGGGCTAGTCCATGAGACACAACAAAGACACAATTAGAAGCAGAAATAGGCCAAACCTTAAAGACATTAAAAACCGACATCACAGCTTTACAGGAATTTTAACCTCTCTCTTTCTGAAGTTGTTTTACAAAGCAGGCGAGTGTTGGACCTCCTCTTCATGAGAGAAAGGTGCCTTTTTGCTTGCATTGAGGGAAGAATGTTGTTTTTGTGCCGACAATACTGGAGTTGTAAAAGAATCTATGAATAAATTAAGAAAACGACTTGAAGAGCGTCAAAGAGAGACAGAGGCCCCAAAAGGGAGGTTTGAGTCTTGGTTCACATAGTGACCTGATTAACTGCGCTTTTATCTGCCATGGCCGGTCCATTAAAATTCCTCATATTATTGCTAACTGTAGGACCCTGTTTGCTCAACCGTGTAGTTTTCTTTCTAAACCAAATCGAACCTGTTATTAATCCTAACCATACACTGTTCTCTCAATCTAATTTTACAGAAGAGCAGGGACAGAATTGGTATTAAAATACAGGAAAATAGAGGATCTTCCACCTGCTGAAAACCTCAAAGGTCCACGTAGAAATGATCCCTGGAGAAGATGTAGGCAAGTATGAAGGACCTGAGAGAGCAAAAGTCTTCCATGGCAAACAACCTGCTCAGGATGAAGGGATGTGTCTGAATCAGCCACTCTCTTCTTAATGTAGAGAAGATGGACCAAAGCAGGCATGTGTTGAGAGCTGCTCCTGCATGCCTATGGTTGACATACCTCTCTGACCTGTGAAAGTGTCACAGGAAGTAGGAGCAGCCTCCCTCTCATGGGAACCTTGGAAGCAACTGTTAGGACAAAGTTGTTGCCAAGGCAGTGACCTCATTCAGTTCCAAAATTAAGTGACTTCACCTAACTTCCTTGGTGATGGAACTCTCTGAACTTGGAATCCAGGAAGCCAGGCACCCAGAGCCAGTCCCAGTCCCAGTCCCAGTGGTCAAACTTATTTTGATTTACCAAGGACAGACTCAGTCTTTCTTGGGACCTACTGATGTAAGGATGGCCAAATGCAAGGAAAGCTATGAAGAGGGGCCTTTCCTGAGAAAGCACGCAGTGGCTCACCGCTGGCTCCTGACAACTTCACAGAGTTGGCCAAAAGACCAGATTTGAGACAGAACAGGCTATTTCCAGGGAACATAATAAGGCCCACCAGACAGAGGACACTCCGGATAGTCACAGACCTACTTGGGGGAAGGAGGTGCCTTTGTGGTGTGGGTGTGGGTTTGTGGTTTTGTCTCATGTTCTGAGAATAGGTATGAAAGGCGGTTTGTTTTGTTTGGAGTGAACTGTTTCTAGTAAGTCGTTTGACAAGGCGAGAATTTCTATGTCTGTGTATCCCACTGTGTCCGTGGTTGTAGACATTAGAAAACAGAATGCATCAATTAATATGTCCTGTTTAGTAGAAAGCTTCACAGCATTCATCCTGCCCTATTTATGAATGGACTGCAGCTTGCCTTATTGATGTGCAACACCTGCTATCTTCCTTAGTTTCTGTTTTATTCCTGAATTCTGGCCACTCTCCAGAATAGGTTCATGGTTTTCTGTTTAAGATATGTACAACCTCGAAGCTCTGTGACATGACCATGTCCTGTATAGCTGAAGGGAATGGTGAGCATCTCAGAAAACTCAGATATCAGTGTGACCAGGAAAGTCTTAGTGGAGAAACCCTGCTTGGGGCCTTTTGTTTACCTACTCTTCTGTTGCCCTGAATGTCAGGAAGGTCTTTTCCTCAGTCCACCACTTTGTGAAGCCTGAAGAAAACAGTTTTCAAATGGAAATGAATGGGCATTACCTGTGGCTCTTTGCTTAATTGCTTTGGAAAGGATGTGTCTGAATCAGCTTATTTACCCTGTGTGAGGCTGTGGCTTAGATTCTCAGGTCCTGATGGATCTAAAGAAAGATCCCATGTGTACATCCAAAACCAAAATGGCCAAAAGAGCAGTCCTTGTGGATGAAGTCTCTCGCCTTCCTCTGTAACTTTCCTGACCTCCATCAAGTCAGATTAGGGATCCTTTGGGTCAAATGAGTTCTTCAAAGCCTTGCAGAGTCTAGCCCATAGTTGCTTGGGTTTTCTCAAGACTCCAATTCACATAAAGAATCCAAACCCCACAGTCATTTGGCCTCAAATTGAAGAAGCGGAGCAGTATTAACGGGAGGCCTATTTAATCTCTTCTGGTTCACAAGAAGGGTGTCCAGGCCACCCTGAATTTAGGCAAATTAGGTGCAAAAGAGCTTATTTTGGACACGGTCTTGGGCTATGCCCCTCATGGAAAACTCCAGCCATAGTGGAGTTTATTGTGAGTGTCTATATGGAAGAAGATGGGTGCCACGTTGGAGTGTTTTGATTTAAATTGTGGTCATTTGGGTGGCGGTTGGAAGAGATGACTTGGTCCACATGTTCTTGAACTCTGGTGTGATTCCCTTAGAGTCTGAGTTCTTCAACTGACCTCAGAGAAGTATTGCCATGAATAGTGTTGAGATTTTTGGAAGCCAGGCATGAGCATCGCCCTTGGAAACTGAGTTCTAGGCCCAGGGTGGCTTTCCACAGAGCACTGAGCCTCTCAGCCAGGATACCACAAATTTTATTCTGAAAAACTTGACACCCATAGTTGAGAGTCAAAACTCATATGGACCTCACATTGTAGACCTAAATGGGCATAGCATCATATGATCTTCTGGCCACTCTTTGGGAAGCCTTACCTGTGAGTGTTCTCCAGAGATTTCATTGAAATGAGCTTCCTAACCATTTAATGGTTCCTGAAAAAATTGAAACTCACAGTGCCTCCAACTTCATCCTTAAAAAATGGCTAGATAAATACCATGAAATTTTTGAATTTCCCATCACCAGGTGGCACTGGAAAACCTTTTGATGTCCTGTTGCTGATCATGAATATACCAGACAGTGCCTTGATTGACTGGGTTTCATGTAAATGGTGTAGAACAGAGATGCCAGTAAGTTGGACTTTGTTGAGTAGTAGGTTAGAGCAGTGGTGGGCAGGTATGTGATAAAACATCTGTGGTGGGGCCATGTGGATCTTCCATTGGCTTCCAAATGGCTTGTGACTGACATGGTGCAGCCAGCAGAACCTTCCATGTAAAGGCAAGTTGTTATATGGAGAGGTTTCAGGACATTGTTCAGAATCAGGTTGCTATGGTCAAGGGGGCAAGATATGTGGGATAGGATCCTGGTTCTTGTATCCTCCTGCAAAACCTGACGCACCATACATGACAGAACTTCCTCTTGCATTGTGACCCAGTTGAACTCCTTGTATTTTGTGAAGCAAATACCAAACTCTCAGTGCAGCAAGAAGAAACACCACGAAAATGGAAGATGACCATATGCCTTCACAGTGCACACCGGCACACATTTAGCCCCCAGTGGCCACAGTTTATCTAAAAAGAGAATTCAGCACTGCTGCCTCATGTACATTGGGAAATAAGAAACCATGTCCTCCAGGTCTCATAGATGCAGACCAAGCTTTTATGGTCTCCCTAGAAAGGAAGCTAAAGCTCTTGACAACAACATATTTTTCAAGTGCCCAACCTCACAGGCAGTTTCTCAAGAAGTCTCTAGGCCAGCAGACCTCCATGTTTGTGGAGTTTTTACCCTGTCCCATACTTTTGGAAACTACTCTACCACTTCCAAGGTTGTGAGCTCCTGAGCATATTGCATTCCACAAATTTATTCACAGATTTTCTAAATCTTCTCCTCTAATTGTGTCTTACTTGGGGTGAAGGTATTGTCAAGGCATTGTTCTGGTTGAGAGTGGGAATAATTTTATGTAGCACATATTTACATACACATTGGATTCATTGTTCAATTTTCCATTCGAAATACTGAATCCTTGACACTAAGCCATACCCTACTAGACTCTGACTATTAATTCTAATATGATGGAGAAAAATAACCGAAACAGAATAGAAATACTAGCACTTCAGAAGAGGCATGGTGTATAGTTGGTCTTGCCTTTTGTATGATATAGGGTAGGAGTTATAAATCTTGTCAATTTTTTGTTGAAATAGTTCTGCAAGTGTTTTTAAAGTTAACACATCTGTGAATTCCTGTCTCCATTTTTCTGTAGCCTATTCAGCACATGTATTTTTATACGCACATATAGAATCCTACCTGGTATCACACGTATATTCTTGAGAGGTGGCTAACTTGGCAGATACAAAGTGTGAGAAGAGATCACTCCTCATTAATACTTTTGGAACTGAAAATTCAGACTATGAGTGAGCTTCTTAGTTCAAGAACATTATACATAAATCCATGTTCAGTAAAATTAATATTTTTGGATCTGTGGATGATATATATTTCACAATGAATTTTAATTGGCATATATATTGCTACTTTTCAATGTCTCTGTGTGTGTTTTGTGTGTGTGTGTGTGTGTGTGTATATGTATATATATATATATATATATATATATATATATATATATATATATATATATACTCTCTAGATTTTTCAAAATATAAAATATATGTGTCCTATTATACACTCCCTAAATTCATTCTTGTTCATGTATGTGGTTTTATATTAAACTTTTCATAAGATTATTTTAAAAATATTCATCCACCTGAAATACATATTTGTTTTCTAGTACTAAAAAGTTACTTCAGTGAATGGTGCAAACAAATCCTTTTATTTTTACAGTAGCTGACCCACTTTAACATCAATGCAAGTAGATTCCTATGGGACATGATGTGTATTTTGACGTTCATTTTTATTAAACACTGGTACATTACTATTTCTGCAGTTTTTGTACATCATAGAATATACATTTCATCCACAAGTTCACAAATTTAAAGAAATTTGTAACACATTCAATCACTTCCTGCTTCAGAACATATGTATTCCTCCTTGTTTTTGACTGGTCATTTCATGAGATTTCTTTCCAAACACATTATTTTCGATTTCTATAATCAATTTTGAAGCAAAATTCACACACTCTTTATGATAAACCACAACCGTAATATTACCATTAGATGTATTACTGGTTGGAATGAATGTATATATATCAATATATGATTCCTGTGTATTTTCAGATATCAATTCAATCCATTATTTAAAGTTGAAACAAGTTATATTATTTATTCGCAGTATGGTCTATTCATGCATTATCTCTATATTCATACATACATGGTACACCTATATGTACCTCCAATACTAATTTATACCCCTTCAAAATATTGCTCCAAGAAATGGTGCAAGAAAGACTCATGTCACCTGATCTACATATACGTTTTATCACAGTAATATTCTGGCCACAAAATGCAAAGTCACACTTACGATTGTACCAAAGCCTAAATGGAATGTGAGTATGGGTTATGAAAATCACCCATGTCCACGTTGCCTAATGCTCTCAAATGTCAATCCTATTGGTGACTACATATTTGTTACTTCCTAAGATTATATATTCAATCTCAAGCCTGTTGAAAGTGTCTATTGCTATCACTCACTTTATACTTTGCCTGATTTCCTAATGTCGCTATTGATATCTGCTTTCCTACATATTTTCCCCATTTCATCACTGTGACTGACTCTTCACATGTGCTGACATTTACATTTTCTGTCTACCTGAAAACCTATTGCTAAAGAACTATTTGTCCAAATGCTATACTCACACTTTTTTCTAATCCTACCAACTATCTTCCTAATCCTACCGACTCTCCCTCTTTGAATGGTTGTTCTCCTCAACATTCAATCATCCAAGGTATCAGGTCCTATGCCATTGTGTATAGATTTATCTGAGAAATCTGTGCAGAACATAATTAAATGCTAAGTATCCCAATCAAGGACCTAATGCCCTTCTGGGCTTCAAATGTTACCGAGATTTCTGTTTTCATTCATATATTTCACCTATATAATCTTATATATATCGCAGGTTCCCAATACCATTATTCATCCAGCAGAATGATCCTAACCCAAATCAAACATGTTATCAACCGTAACCATACACTGTTCCCTCAATCTAACTTTACAGAATAGCAGGGACAGAGTTGGTCTTACATTACAGGAATGTAGGAGATCTTCAACCTGCAGAGAACCTCAAAGGTCCATGCAGAAATGATCCCTAAAGAAGATGTAGGCAGCTATGAAGGACCTGAGAGTGTGAAAGTCATCTTTCATGACAAAAAAAAAAAACAGGTCAGGATGAAGGGATGTGTCTGAAGCAGTCTCTCTCTTCTTAATGTAGAGAAGATAGACCAAACCAGGCTTGTGTGGAGAGCTGTTCCCGGGTGCCTGTGGTTGATATTCCATTCTAGCTTGTGAAACTGTCATAGGAAGTAGGGGCAGGATCCATCTCAGGGACCCTTGGAAGCAACTGTTAAGACAAAGTGGTTGCCAAGGCAGTGACCTCATTCAGTTCTAGATGAAGTGACCTATGTCACTTTCTTGTTGATAGAACACTCTGAACTTGGGATCCAGGAAGCCAGGCACCCTGAGGCAGTCCCAGTCCAAGTCCCAGTGGTCTCAAATGTTTGGATTTAAGAAGGACAGAGTCAGTCTTTCTTGGCAACTAAATTGAAGATGGACAAATGCCAGGAAAGCTCTGAAGAGGGGCTTTACCTGAGAAAACAGGCAGTGGCTCACCGCTGGCTCCTGATAACATCACAGTTTTGGCCAAGGAGACCAGATCTGACATAGCACAGCCCGTTTCGGGGGAACATAGTATGGCCCACCAGTCAGAGGACGCTCTGGATAGTCACAGACCTATTTGGGGAAAGAAGGTGCCTTTTGGGTGTGTGTGTGTGTGTGTTTTTGATTTTGTCTCATGTTTTGAGAATATGTAGGAAAGTCGGTTTGTTTGGTTTGGAGTGGACTGTTTCTAGTAAGTCCTTTGAGAAGGCGAGTGTTTCTATGTCTGCATATCCCACTGTGTCCGTGATTGTAGACAATAGAAAAGAGAATGCATCAATAGATGTGTCCTGTCTAGTAGAAATCTTCGCAGAATTCATCCTGTCCAATTTATGAATGGACTGCAGGTTACCATATGGATGGGCAACACCTACTACCTTCCTACATTCGTGATTTCTTCCTGAATTCTGGCCACTCTCCCATAGGCTCATGGTTTTGTGTTCAAGATATGTATCTCCTCCACAATCTGGGACATGGCCATGTACTGGATAGCTGAAGAGAATGGTGAATATCTCAGAAAACTCAGATATCAGTGTGACCAGGAAAGCCTCAGTGGAGAAAATCTGCTTTGGGATTTTGCTTACCTATTGTTCTGTTGCCCTGAATGTAAGGAAGGTCTTTGCCTAAGGCCCCACATTTCCAATGCCTGAAAAAAACAGTTTTCAAATGGAAATAAATGGGCATCACCTGTGGCTCCTGGCTTAATTGCTTTGCAAAGGGATATGTCTGAATCAGCCTCTCAGTGCAGTTTGAGATTATCGCTTAGATTCTCAGCACCTGATTGATCTAAAGAAAGATCCCATGTGTGCATCCAAATCCAAAATGGCCAAAAGAGAAGTCATTGTGATGAAGTCTCTTGCCTTCCTCTGTAAGGTTCCTGATCTCCATCAAGTGATAACAGGGATCTTTGGGTCAACTGAGTTCTTCAAGCCCTGCAGAGGCTAGCCCATAGGTGCTTGGGTTTTCTTATGACGGCAAATCACATAAAGAAACTATACCCGACAGTCAGTATGCCTCAAATTGGAAAAGCGGAACAGTATTAATGGCATGCCTCTTTGATCAGTCCTGGTTCACAGGAACGTTGTCCAGGAAACACTGACTTTAGACAAATAAAGGGCAAGGGAGCTTATTTTGACATTGTCTTGGGCTGTGTGCCGCATAAAAACTTCCAGCCAAGGTTATGATGAGTGACTATATGGAAGAAAATGAGGGCCATGTGGGAGTGTTTTGGTTTTAATTCTGGTCATTGGTGTGGCGGTTGGAAGAGATGACTGGGTCAACTGGTCTTGAACTCTGGTGTGTTTCCACGTAGAGACTGAGTTTTGAAACTGATCTCAGAGAAGTATTGCCATGAATTGTGTTGGGATTTTAGGAGGCCACGCATGAGAGTCGCCCTTGGAACCTGAGATCTAGGACCAGGGTGGCTTTCCACAAAGAACTGGGAATCTCAGCCTGGATATCACATGATTTTATTCTGAAAGACTTGGCAGCCATAGTTGAGAGTCAAAAGACATAGGACCTCACATTGTAGACCTCAATGGTCCTGGCTTCAAGTGACCTTTGTCCACTCTTTGGAAAGCCTTGCCTGCGAGAGTTCTCTAGAATTTTCTTTGAAATGAACTTTCTCAATATTTAATGGTTCCTGAATAATTGAAATCCACAGTGCATCCAACGTCGTCCTTGAAAAATGGCTAGATAAATAACACGAAATTTTTGAAATTTCCATGACCAGGTGGAACTGCAGAAACTTTCGATGTCCTGTTGCTTACCATGAGTGTACCAGACAGTGCCTTGATTGACAGGGTTTCATGAAATTTGTTTAGAACAGAGAAGCCAGTATTTTGGAGCCTGCTGAGTAGTGGGCCTAGAGCAGTGGTGGAGAGGTGTGTGATAAAAAATCATGGTGGCGCCATTTGTATCTGCCATTTGCTTCCAAATGGCTTGTAACTGACAGAGTGCAGACATCAGACCCTTATATGTAAAAGCATCTTGTTATATGGCGTAGTTTCAGGGCAATGTTCAGAATCAGGTTGCTATGGACAAGCGGGCAATCTTTGAGAGATAGAAGCCTGGTTGGTGAATTTTCTTGCAGACCCTGACCCACCACACGTGACAGAACTACCTCAAGCACTGTTTCCCAGTTGAACTCCTTGTATTTCGTGAAGCATGAACCAAACTCCAAGTGCAGCAGCAAGAAACACCACGAAAAGTGGAGGATGACCAAATGGTTTCACAGTCCACACGGGGAGACAATAAGCCCCCAGTGCCCACAGTTTACCTACAAAGAGAGAATTCAGCACTGCTGCCTCGTGTTCATTGGAAAATGAGATATGTTGTCCTCCAGGTCTCATAGATGCAGACACAGCTTTGAGGGTCTCACTACAAAGGAAGCTTAACTCCTGACAACAACCTATATTTCAGTGCCCAATTTCACTGGCAGTTTCTCAAGAAGTTTTAGGCAAGCAGAGCTTCATGTTTGTGGAGTGTGTACCCTGTCCTTACTTTTGGAAACTCCTATTCCACCTCCAAGTTTGTGCACTCCTGAGCATTTTCTATTCCAGAAATGTAATCACAGATTTTGTAACTCTTCTACTCTAATTGTGTCTCCCTTGGGGCGAAAGTAATGACAAGGCTTTGTTCTGGATGAGAGTCAGAAGATTAATTTTTCTATTTTCCATTTGAAATTCTGAATCCCTGACACTAACCCATATTCTACTAGACTCTGACTACTAATCCAAATATGATGGAAGAAAATAACCCAAGCAGTACATAAATACTTGCAGTTCAGAGTTGGACTTGCCTTTTGCATGATAAAGGGTAGGTGTTATAAATCTATTCAATATTTAATTGAAATAGTTCTCCATGTGTTTTTAAAGTTAACAAATATGTGAATTACTGTCTCCCATTCTCTGGAGCTTATTCAGCACATGTATTTTTATATGCACAAATGGAATCCTACAAGGTATCACACGTACATCCTTGTGAGGTATATGACTTAGCAGATACAAAGTGTGAGAAGTGATCATTCCTCCTAAACGCTGTTGGAACTGAAAATTCAACCTATGGGTGAGCTTCCCAGTGGAACAACATTATACATAAACCCATGTTCACTAAAATGAATGTTTTTGCATCTTTATGATATATATTTCATGATGAATTTCGATTGGCATATATATTGCTACTTTTTAATGTCTGTGTTAGTGTGTGTGTGTGTGTGTGTGTGTATATATGTATATATATATATATATATATATATATATATATATATATATATACATATATATATATATATGGAGAGTATATATATATATATATATATATATATATATATATATATATACTCTCCATATTTTTAAAAATATGAAATATGTGTGTCTTATATACACTCCCTAAATTCATTCATGTTCATGTATGTGGATTAATAATCAACTTTTCACAAGATTATTCTTAGAAATATTCATCCACCCGAAATACATATTTGTTTCCTAGTACTGAAAACTAACTTCAGTAAAAGGTGCATACAAATCCTAATATGTCTACTTTAACTGACCCAGTTTAACATCAATGCATGTAGGTTCCTATGGGACATGATGTGTATTTTGACATTAATTTTTATTCCACACTGGTACATTACTATTTCTTCAGTTTATGCAAATCTCAGTATATATATTTTATTCACTAGTTAGCAAATTTATAGGCATTTGTTTCACTTTCAATCACTTCCTGCTCCAGAACACATGTATTCCTCTATGTTTCTTGACTGGTCTATTCATGAGACTTTTTTCCAAATATATTATTTTCGATTTCCATAATCAATTTTGAACCAAATCTCACACACCCTTCATGATAAACCATAATCCTAAGATTATCGTTAGATATATAACTGGTTGGAATGAATGACTGCATATCAATATAAAATTTCTTATAAATTTTCAGATATTTATTCAATCCATTATTTAAAGTGGATCCAGTTATATTATTTATTCACAGTATGGTCTATTCATGCATTATGTCTGTATTCATTGAAACAGGGTACACCTATTTGTACCCCCATACTAATTTGTAAGTCTTCAAAATATTGCTCGCAGAATTGGTGGAAGAAATACTCTTTTCACCTGATCTACATACACATTTTATTACAGAAATATTCTGGACACAAAAAGCAAAGGTCACACTTACAATTGTACCAAAGCGTAAATGGAAAGTGAGCATGGATTACTAAAAACATCCATGTCCAGGTTGCCTAATGCTCTCAAATATCAATTCTATTTTTGACTACATATTTGTTTCTTCTTAAGATTATATATTCAACTTCAAACCTGTTGACAATGTCTAACCCTATCACACAATTTGTACTTTGCTTGATTTCCTAATGTCTCTATTGATATCTGCTTTCCTATATTTTTCCCCAGTTCATCATTGTGACTGACTCTTCACATGTGCTTACATTTACATACACTCTCTACCCGAAATCTTATTGCGAAAGAACTTTTGGTCCAAATCCTATACTCACTCTTCTTTCTAAACCTACCAACTACCTTCCTAATCCTACCGACTATCAGTTTTTGACTGGATGTTCTCTTCAACATTCAATATCCAAGGTACAAGGTACGATGCCAGTGTATATTGATTTATCTGAGACATCTGTGCTGCACATTACTCAAAGCTAAGTATCCCACTCATGTCCCCAATGCCCTTCTGGGCTTCAAATCTTACCTAGATTTCTGCTTTCATACTTATGTTTCACATATATACTCTTGTAAATATCGCATTTTGCCAATACCATTATTCATCCCGCAGAATGATTTGTAACCCAAATTGAACATGTTATTAACCCTAACCATACACTGTTCCCTCAGTATAACTTACTTAAGAGCAGGGACAGTGTGGGTCTTACAATATAGGAATGTAGATGATCTTCCACCTGCTGAGAACATCAAAGATCCATGGAGAAATGATCCTTGCAGAAGATATAGGCAGCTATGTAGGACCTGAGAGAGCAATAGTCATCTTCCATGGCAATCAACCTGGTCAGGATTAATTGATAGTCTGAATCAGCCTCTCTCTTCTTAATGAAGAGAAGATGGACTGAACCAGGCCTCTGTGGAGAGCTGTTCCCTGGTGCCTATGGTTGATATACCATTCTAACTTCTGAATGTGTCACAGGATGTTGGGGCAGCCTCCATCTCATGGGAACCCTGGATGCAACTGTTAGCACAAAGTGGTTACCAAGGTAGTGACCATATTCAGTTCCTGAAAGAAGTGACCTCACTTCACTTCCTTGGTGATGGAATTCTCTGAACCTGGGATCCAGGAAGGAAGGCACCCAGAGCCAGTCCCACTCCCAGTTCCAGTGGGCTAACTTGTTTGCTTTTCCCAAAGACATAGTCAGTCTTTCTTGGTACCTACTGATGTGAGGATGGAAAAATGCCAGCAGAGCTCTGATGAGGGGCCTTTCCTGAGAAAGCAGGTAGTGGCTCACCTTTGGCTCCTGACAACTTCACAGAGTTGGACAAGGAGACCAGATCTGAAACAGGACAGGCCATTTTGTGGGAACATAATATGGCCCACCAGTCAGAAGACACTCCGGATAGTCACAGACCTATTTGGGGGAAGTAAGTGCCTTTGCCGTTGTAGGTGTGAGTTTGTGGTTTTTTCTCATGTTCTGAGAATAGGTAGGAAAAGTGGTTTGTTTGGTTTGGAGTGGACTGTTTCTAGTAAGTCGTTTTACATGGTGAGTGTTTCTAGGTCTGTGTATCCCACTGTATCCGTGGTTGTAGACATTAGAAAAGAGAATGCATCAATGGATGTGTTGTCTCTAGTTGAAAGCTTCCCCGCATTCATACTGCCCAATTAATGAATGGACTGCAGCTTGCCTTATGGATGGGCAACATCTACTATCTTCTAAAGTTCCTGTTTTCTTCGTGAATTCTGGCCACTCTCCAGAATAGGCTCATGGTTTTGTTTCCCAAATATGTAACACCACAAGATTCTGTGACATGGCCATGTGCTGGATTGCTGAAGGGAATGGGAGCATCTAAGAAAACTCAGATTTCAGTGTGACCAGTAAAGTCTCAGTGGAGAAACCCTTCTTTGGGCCATTTGCTTACTTCTATTTCTATTACCCTGAATGTCAGGAAGGTCTTTGCCTCAGGCCACCCCTTTGTGTAGCCTGAAGAAAACTGTTTTCATATGGAAATGTATGGACATCACCTGTGGCTCTTTGCTTAATTGATTTGGAATGAGATGTGTCTGAATCAGCCTCTTGTCCTTGTATGAGGTTGTGGCTTTGTTTCTCAGCACCTGATGGATCTAAAGAAAGATCCCATGTGCTTCCAAAACTAAAATGGCCAAAAGAGCAGTCATTGTTGATGAATATTTTTGCCTTCTTGTTTTAGGTTCCTGACCTTCATAAAGTGAGAATAGGGATCCTTTGGGTCAAATGAGTTCTTGAAATCCCTGCAGAGGCTAGCCCATATTTGCTTGGGTTTTCTCATGACTCCAAATCACATAAAGAATCTATACCCTACAGCCAGTAGGCCTCAAATTGGAGAAGTGGAACACTTTAACAGCAGGAATATTTGATCATTCCTGGTTCACAGGAAGAGTGTCCAGGCCATCATGATTTTAGGCAAATGAGGGGCAAGTGAGCTTATTTGGGCTCATAGAAACCTCCAGCTGGAGGTTATGATGAGTGTCTACATGGAAGAAGATGATGGCCCTGTGGGAGTGTTTTGATTTTAATTGTGGTCATTTTTTGGCAGATGGAAGGGATGACTGGGTCCACCTGGACTTGAACTCTGGTGTGATTCCCCTTAGAGACTGAGTTCTGAAACTGACCTCAGAGAAGTATTGCCATGAATTGTGTTGGGATTTTAGGAGGCCACGCATGAGACTCACTCTTGGAAACTGAGATCTAGGCCCAGGGTGGTTTCCACAGAGGCCTGAGAATCTCAGCCAGGATATCACATGATTTTATTCTGAAAGACTTAGCACCCATATTTGAGAGTCAAAACACACATGGACCTCACATTGTAGATGTCAGTTGGCCTGGCTTTAGGAGACCTTTTGGCAACTGTTTGAGAAGCATTGACTGTGAGAGTTCTCCAGAGCGTTCATTGTAATGAACTTTCTCAACACTTAATGGTTCCTGAATGAATTGAAACCCACAGTGCCTCTAACTTCATCCTTGAAAAATTTCTAGATAAATACCATGAAATTTTTGAAATTCCCATGACCAGGTGGCACTGCAGAAACTTTTGATGTCCTGTTGCTGATCATGTGTATACCAGACAGTGCCTTGTTTTTGACTGGGTTTCATTAAAATGGTGTAGAACAAGAGAAGCCAGTAATTTGGAGCCTGCTGAGTAGGGGGGCTAGAGCAGTGGTGGGCAGGTGTGTGATAAAACATCATGTTGGGGCCATGTGAATCTGCCATTGGCTTCCAAATTTTTTGTGACTGATATAGTGCAGACATCAGACCCTTATATGTAAAGGCATCTTGTTAAATGGAGAGTTTTCAGGGCAATATTCAGAATCAGGTTGCTATGGTTATTGGGGCAAGCTATGTGGGATACAAGCCTGGTTGGTGCATTCTCCTGCAGACCCTGACCCACCACACGTGACAGAACTCCTTCCAGCACTGTATCTCAGATGAACTTTTTATGTTTTGTGAAGCAAATACCAAATTCCCAGTGCAGCAGCAAGAAATACCACGAAAAGTGGAGGATGACCAAATGTCTTCACAGTCCCCACTGGGAGACACTTAGCTTCCAATGGACACAGTTTAGCTACAAAGAGAGAATTGAGCACTGCTGCCTCATGTTCATTGAAATATAAGAAACCATGTCTTTCGGTTACATAGATGCAGACCCAGCTATGATGGTCTCACTACAAAGGAAGCTAAAGCTCATGACAACAACATATATTTCAAGTGCCCAACCTCAGAAGCCGTTTCCCAAGAATTCTTAGGCCAGCAGAGCTCCTTTTTGTGGAGTGTTTACCCTGTCCTTTACTTTTGGAAACTCCTCTACCACCTCCAAGGTTGTGAACTCCCGAGCATATTCCATTCCATATATGTATTCATAGATTTTCACACTTTTCTACTCTAATTGTGTTTTACTTGGGGCGTAGGTAATGTCAAGGCATTGTTCTGGATGTGAGTGGGAAGATTTTTGTGTAGCACATATTTACATACACATTGGATTCATTTTTCAATTTCCATTTGAAATACTGAATCCCTGACACTATAACCCATACCCTACTAGTCTCTGACTAATAATCCTAATATGATGGTGAAAAATAAGCCAAAAAGAGAAGAAACACAAGCAGTTCAGAGGACGCATTGTGTATTGTTGGAATTTCCTTTTGCATTATATAATGTAGGAGTTATAATTCTAGTCAATTTTTTTGTTGAAATAGTTCTAAATGTGTTTTTAAAATTAGCAAATATGTGAATCCCTGTCTCCCTTACTCTGTAGCCTATTCAGTACATGTATTTTTATATGCACATATAGAATTCTACCTGATATCACTCGTATACACTTGTGAGGTGGCTGAATTGGCAGATGCAAATTGAGAGAAGAGTTCACTCCTCCTAAACGCTGTTGGAACTGAAAATTCAACCTATGGGTGAGCTTCCTAGTTGAAAAACATTATACATGAATCCATGTTCAGTAAAATGAACATTTTTCGATCTGTGGATTATATACTTTTCATGATGAATTTCTATTGGCATATATGTTGCTACTTTTTTTTTCTTTTATTGGTTGCTCAAAACATTACAAAGCTCTTGAATATCATATTTCATACATTAGATTCAAGTGGGTTATGAACTCCCATTTTTACTCCAAATACAGATTGCAGAATCACATTAGTTACACATCCATATTTTTACATAATGCCCTATTAGTTACTGTTGTATTCTGCTACCTTTCCTATACTCTACTATCCCCACTCCCCTCTCTTCCCATCTTCTCTCTCTACCATACCAACTGTAATTCATTTCTCTCCTTGTTTATTTTCCCACAACCTCTTATATGTAATTTTGTGTAACAATAAGTGTCTCTCTCCATTACCATGCAATTTCCCTCTTCTCTCCCTTTCCCTCCCACATCATGTTTCTGCTTAATGTTAATCTTTTCTTCATGCTCTTCCTCCCTGCTCTGTTCTTAGTTGCTCTCATTATATCAAAGAAGACATTTGGTAATTGTTTTTTAGGGATTGGCTAGATTCACTAAGCATAATCTGCTCAGTGCCATGCATTTCCCTGCAAATTCCATGATTTTGTCATTTTTTAGTGCTGCGTAATTCTCGATAGTATATAAAAGTCACATTTCTTTATCCATTCATCTATTGAAGGGCATCTGGGTTGGTTCCACAGTGTAGCAATTGTGAATTGTGCTGCTATGAAAATCCATGTGGCAGTATCCCTGTAGTACGCTCTTTTAAGGTCTTCAGGGAATAGTCCGAGAAGGGCAATAGCTTGGTCAAATGGTGCTTCCATTCCCAGCTTTCCCAGGAATCTCCATACTGCTTTCCAAATTGGCCACACCAGTTTCAGTCCCACCAGCAATGTACAAGAGTACCCTTTTCCCCACATCCTCGCCAGCACTTGTTGTTGTTTGACTTCATAATGGCTGCCAATCACACTGGATTGAGATGGTATTTTAGGGTGGTTTTTATTTGCATTTCTCTTACTGCTAGGAATGGAGAGCATTTTTTTCATGTACTTGTTAATTGATTCTATGTCCTCCTCTGAGAAGTTTCTGTTCAGGTCCTTGGCCCATTGGGTTATTGGTTATCTTATTGTCTAATTTTCTAAGTTCTTTGTATACTTTGTATACTCTGGATATTAGGGCTCCATGTGAAGAGTGAGGACTAAAAATTTGTTCCCATGATGTAAGCTCCATATTTACCTCTCTTATTGTTTCTCTTTCTGAGAAAAAATAATTCAGTTTAAGTAAGTCCCATTTGTTGATTCTTATTATTAACTCTTGTTCTATGGGTGTCCTATTAAGGAATTTGGAGCCTGACCACACAATATGTAGATCGGAGCCAACTTTTTATTCTATCAGACGCAGAGACTCTGATTTGAATCTAGCTCCTTGATCCACATTGAGTTAACTTTGGTGCATGGCGAGAGGAGGGGATTCAGTTTCATTTTGTTGCATATGGATTTCCAGTTTACCCAACACCATTTGATGAAGATGCTATCCTTCCTCCATTGCAGGCCATTAGCTCCTTTATCAAATATAAGATAGTTGTAGCTTTTTGGATTAGTTTCTGTGTCCTCCATTCTGTACCATTGGTCCACCCGCCTGTTTTGGTACCAGTACCATGCTGTTTTTATTATGATTGCTCTGTAATATAGTTTGAAATCTGGTATCGCTATACTGCCTGATTCACACTTCCTGCTTAGAATTGCTTTTGCTATTCTGGGTCTTTTATTTTTCCATTTGAATTTTATGATTGCTTTATCTATTTCTACAAAAAGTTTCTATGGGATTTTGATTGGCATTGCATTAAACCTATAGAGAACTTTTGGTAATATCACCATTTTGATGATGTTAGTTCTGCCTATCCATGAACACGGTATATTTTTCCATCTTCTAAGATCTTATTCTATTTCTCTTTTTAGGGTTCTGTAGTTTGCATTATATAAATCTTTCACCTCTTTTGTTAGGTTTATTCCCAAGTATTTAATTATTTGAGGAAATTGGGAATGCAGTGTTTTGACTCATTTTTGTTTCAGAAGTTTTGTCGCTGATATACAGAAATGCCTTTGATTTATTCATGTTGATTTTGTATCCTGCCACATTGCTGCATTCATTTATGAGTTCTAGTAGTTTTTTCTGTAGACCCTTTTGGGTCTTCTATGTATAGAATCATGTCATCTACAAATAGTGATAATTTAAGTTCTCCTTTTCCTATTTTTATGCCTTTAATGTCTTTCATCTCTCTAATTGCTCTGGCCAGTTTTTCGAGAACTATATTGAATAGAAGTGGTGATAGAGGACATCCCAGTCTTGTTCCAGATTTTAGAGGGAATGCCTTCAATTTTTCTCCATTCAGAATGATGCTAGCCTGAGGATTAACATAGATAGCTTTTACAATGTCGAGGTAAGTTCCTGTTATCCCTAGTTTTTAAAATGTTTTGAACATAAAGAAATGCTCTACTTTGTTGAATGGTTTTTCTGCATCTATCGAGATGATCATATGGTTCTTATCTTTAAGTCTATTGATGTTGTGAATAACATTTATTGATTTCCATATATTGAACCCTCCTTGCATCCCAGGGATGAATCCAAGTTGATCATGGTGCACGATTTTTTTGATGTGCCTTTCTATCCAATTCGCCAGAATTTTAATGAGGATTTTTGCATCTAGGTTCATCAGAGATATTGGTCTGTAGTTTTCTTTCTTTGAGGTGTCTTTGTCTGGTTTCAGAAGCAGGGTGATGTTGGCCTCATAGAATGAATTCGGCAGAGCTCCCAGTTTTTCTATTTCCTGAATAACTTGAGAAGTATTGGTATTAATTCTTCTTTAAAGGTTTTGTAAAACTCTGCTGTATACCCATCCGGTCCTGGGCTTTTCTTGGTTGGTAGTCTTTTGATTGCTTCTTCTACTTCATCCATTGATATTGGTCTGTTTAAATTGTGTGTTTCCTCCTGACTCAGTCTGGGCAAATCATATGACTTAAGAAATTTATCGATGTCTTCACTATTTTATATTTTATTGGAATACAGGTTTTCAAAATAATTTCTAATTTTCTTCTGTATTTATGTAGCATCTGTTGTAATATTGCCTTTTTCATCCCGTATGTTAGTAATTTGATTTCTCTCTCTTCTTCTCTTCGTTAGCATGGCTAAGGGTCTGTCTATCTTATTTATCTTTTTGAAGAACCACCTTTTAGTTTTGTTAATTTTTTCAATAGTTTCTTTTGTTTCAATTTCGCTATGATTTTAATTATTTCTTGCCTTCTGCTACATTTGCTGTTGTTTTGCTCTTCCTTTTCTAAGCCTTGAGATGAAGTGTGAGCTTAATTATTTGTTTTTCTTTTCTATTTTGAGGAATGACCTCTAGGCGATGAATTTACCCCTTAAAACTTCTTTTCATTGTACCCCATAGAATCTGATATGTTGTGTCTGTATTTTCATTTATCTCTAAGAATTTTTTGACTTCCTCCTTTATGTCTTCTGTAACCCATTGATCATTCAGTAACATATTCTTCATTTTGGATGTGATGTATGATTTTTTCTTCCTTCTTTTATCATTGGTTTCCAGTTTCATTCCATTATGATCACAAAAAATTCATGGTATTATCTCCACCCCTTTATATTTACTGAGGGTTGCCCTATGGCATAACATATGGTCTATTTTTGAGAAGGATCCATGTGCTGCTGAGAAAAAAGTATATCCACTTGATGATGGTTGATATATTCTATATATGTCAGTTAAGTCTAGGGTATTGATTGCGAGATTGAGTTCTATAGTTTCTTTTTTCAACTTTTGTTTGGAGGATCTGTCCAATGGTGAGAGAGGTGAGTTGAAGTCACCCATAATTATTGTATTGTGGTCTATTTGATTCTTTAACTTGAGGAGAATTTGTTTTATGAACATCGCAGCACCATTATTTGCTGCGTGAATATTGATAATTGTTATGTCTTGTCGGTGAATGGTTAATTTTAGCAGTATATAATGTCCTTCTTTATCCCTTTTGATTAAATTAGTCTTGAGGTCGATTTTATTCGATAGGAGGATGGCCACCCCTGCTTGCTTACGAGGACCGTGTGCATGGTATAAATTTTCCCAATCTTTCACCTTCAGCCTGTGTATGTCTTTTCCATTCAGATGTGTCCCCTGGAGGCAATATATTGTTGGATTTTTTTTTTATTTCAAGTTACAAGCCTATGTCACTTTATTCGAGAGTTTAAGCCATTTACTTTTAGAGTTACTATTGATATATGGTTTGTACTGCCACCCATGTTTGCTTATATCTTTTTTTTAAATTAGTTTGTTTCTCCATGATTAGCTTTTCCCCCGCCCTCTGTCATTACTGAGGCACTTCTCACTCATGGTTTTCGTTGTTGATTTTCATTTCTTCCTCGTGTAGTGTTTTGCTCAAGATGCTTTGCCATGCTGGTTATCTGGCTGCAAATTCTTTTAGGTTTTGTTTATCATGAAATATTTTTATCTCGTTGTCTTACCTTAAGCTTAATTTTGCTGGATACATAATTCTTGGTTGGCATCCATTGTCTTTCAGTGTTTGAAGTACGTTGTTCCAGGATGTTCTCACTTCCAGCATCTATGATGAAAAATCCATTGTTAACCTTTTTGGTTTACTTCTGATTGTAATGATTCTAATCTGCCTCCTTTCTCTGGTAGCTTTTAATATTTTCTCTTTGTTCTGTATATTGGATATCTTCATAACAATGTGTCTTGGCATTGGTCTACTGTGATTTTGTGTGCTCGATGTCCTGTAAGCATCTACAATTTGTTTATCCCTTTCCATTTTTATTTCTGGAAAGTTTTCTGTAATTATTTTATTCAGCAGGTTTCTCATTCCCTTGGTTTGAATCTCTGTACCTTCCTCTATCCATATGACTCATTAGTTTTTTTTTTTTTTTTTTTATGTTATCCCATATCTCTTGAATGTTTTCTCATAATTTTTTACAGCATTTCTTTGTTGGCTAGACTTTTTTCAAGATGATATATTTTGTCTTCATTCTGTCTTCTACTTGCTCTACACTGTTAGTGATACTCTCAATTGAATTTTTCATTTGGTTTATCATTTCCTTGATTTCTAGAATTATTGTTTGATTTTTCTAATAATCTCTATCTCCTGATAAAGATGCTTAATTTCTTATTTTATCTGTTTATGTAATTTATTTTCATTGCGTTCTATCACTGTTTGTTTTTGCTGTCTTTTATCCTCTTTAAGGTTCCATTCCATCTGTCTAAGGTATTCCTTGAGTTCTTTATATGACCATTTTTCTGATGACTCTAGGTGCTCTTGAATATTTAGGCTGTCCTTCATTGTTCGTACTCCTTTTCTTCCTTGCTTTTTTATGCTTCTCATGTTACTTCTCGTTCTGTTTGACTACTGAGTTACTGCTTACTCTTATAAATTTATTTGATGCTTGAGAGGAAAGATATTAGAAGGGAAGGGAGAAGTCACTAAAGAGAATGAGAGTAGGCAGGTAGAATTCAAGTAAGGGGGAATAAAAAATTGAAATGAAATGAAAAGACAAAAAAAATAGAAAATAAAGAAAGAAAATTTTAAGTAATAATGATGATTAAAAAATTGAAAATTAAAATTTAAAATAATAATATTAATAATAATAATAATAAAAGAAAAGAAATTAAAAAAATAAAAACATTTAAAAAAGTTAATGAACAACAACAACAAAAATGAAAATGAAAGAAAAAGAAAAAATACAAATAAAAAAATAGTAATAATACATGCAGTCCTAGAGTTCAATTAACTTCTCTTCCAGTAGGTGGAGCTGTGCGCACTGGGCCAAGCTTCTCCTCTCAATAAGTGGAAACCAATCACTGTGCAGCAGCTCTTCCTCCCAGACTGGGTGGGTCTCCAACCCTGAGTGCCTAGGGCCTTCTCTTGTGCTTTCTCAAGCCAGGCCCCACTCACCTGTGACGCTCACCACAATACTGGTTACAAGCCAGGCCTCTGCTCCTGGTAGCCCTGTTTCCATGAACGGCTGGGCACACTCTCCTTAATTGCCTCCCTCAGACCCTAAGTTTGTAGGGCTTGGGGCTGAGAAACCCCAGCGAATTTGCTTGCCCTTCGGGAGCCATGGCCCCGGTAGGTGGTGTAAGAGACCTCAATTGTCAGCACTGGTGGGAGCGGTAGCCGGCAATTACACGCCTCGAGTCCCGAGCCAATCCTGATTCCCTAGGTCTGGGTATTGCGCTCCTTGGAGAGCTGGGAGGGGCCATTACGGCAGAGGTGGGAAGGGCCCTTGAGGTTTCCCTGCGGTGTTGAGAGAGATGGCAATGGGATAACATACTTGTCGCACTGGTTTCAATGAAGTTATCTCCTCCGACTGTGACGTCAGTTCGCTGCCATGGTGGTATACCATTAAAATGGTGACCGTTCGTTCCCTTTGCTGGGAGACCAATGCAACAGGTGGGTCCTGACTATCTCTCCCAAGCCCCATTTCAATCCTGTGGCCACTGCCTATGAAGGCTCAGTTGGCTTTTAACTCTGTCAATTCCGAAAGCCCGACCAATTATTTCAGCGGGAATGTTAGTGCTGAGTCACAAAAACCAGATGAATCTAAGCTTGAATGCAGCCAATCCGGGCTTTGTGTGTGTTCTGAGGGGCCCAGACTGTTCGCCCCAGATTCACAACAGGTCAATATTGCCTAGTGATTCTGAGCAAACAGCATTTAGACAGTTTACGACTCCCTATGCCCTCGCAGCTGAAGAGATCAGAGACTTGAATTCTCCATGCCTGCCTTCATAATGGATCTCCTGTATTGCTACTTTTTAATATCTGTGCATTTGCGTGTGTGTGTGTGTATATATATATATATATATATATATATATATATATATACTCTTTAGATTTTTCAAAATATGAAATATATGTGTCTTATTATGCACGCCCCTAAATACATTCATATTCATATCTGTGGATTTATAATCAACTTTCAACAAGATTATTTTCAGAAATAATCATCCACCTGAAATACATATTGTTTCCTAGTACTGAAAACTAAATTCAGTGAATGGTGCATACAAACCCTAATATTTCTAAAGTTACTTAGCCAGTTTAAAATGAATGCAAGTAGATTCCTAGGGGACATGATGTGTATTTTGACTTTCATTTTTATTCAACACTTGTACGTTACTATGTCTTCAGTTCATGCACATGATGGGATATATATTTCAGTCACAAATTAGAAAATTTATAGGCATTTGTTTCACGATCAATCACTTCCTGATTCAGAACACATGTATTCCTCCATGTTTCTTGACTGGTCTTTTCATGAGACTTCTTTCCAAACATATTATTTTTGTTTAACATCATCACGTGTAAAGCAAAACTCAAACAATATTCATCATAAACCATAATCCTAATATTACCATTAGAAATATAACTGGTTGGAATGAATGATTGTATATCAATATAAGATTTCTTATATATTTTGACATATGAATTCAATCCATTATTTAAAGTGGAATCAGTTACGTTATTTATTCATAGTATGGTCTATTCATGCATTATCTCTATATTAATAGACACAGGGTACACCTCTTTGTACCCCTAATACTAATGTATACGTCTTCAAAATATTGCTCCCAGAAATGGTGAAAGAAATACTCATGCCACCTGATCTATATATACATTTTATCACAGTAATATTCTGAACAAAAAAAAAAACCATAAAAATGTCACACTTATGATTCTACCAAAGCCTAAAAGGAAAGTGAACGTGGATAAGTAATAACATCCATGTCCAGGTTGCCTAATGCTCTCAAATGTCATTCCCATTTGTGACGAGATATTTGTTTTTTCCTATGATTATGTATTCAAACTCAACCCTGTTGAAAATGTCTAATCCTATCACTCACATTATACTTTGCCTGATTTCGTAATGTCTCTATTGACACCTGCTTTCCTACATATTTTCCCCAGTTCATCATTGTGACTGACTCTTCACATGTGCTGACATTTCCATTCACTCTCTAAACGAAACCCTATTGCTAAAGAAGCTTTTTATTCCAAATCATATACTCACTCTTCTTCCTAAACCTACTGACTATCTTCCTAATCCTACTGACTATCCCTTTTTGACTGGATGTTCTCTTCTACATTCAATCATCCAAGGTACAAGGTCCTATGCCACTGTATTTCGATTTAACTGAGACAACTGTACAGAACATAATTCAACACTAAGTATCCAAATAAAGGGCCCAATGCCCTTCTGGGCTTCAAATCTTTCTTAGATTCCCGTTCTCATACATATATTTCACGTATATATTCTTATAAATATCGCAGGTTCCCAATCTCATTATTCTTCCTGCAGAATGATTCCTAACCCAAATCGAACATATTATTAACCGTAACCATACACTCACTTTGCAGGAGAGCAATAACAGTGTGGGTATTAAACTACAGGAATCTAGGGGATCTTCACCTGCTGAGAAACTCAAATGTTCATGCAGAAATGATCCCTGGTGAAGATGAAGGCAGCTATGAAGTACCTCAGAAAGCAAAAGTCATCTTCCATGGCAATCATCCTGGTCAGGATGGAGGGTTGAGTCTGAATCAGTCTCTCTCTTCTTAATGTATAGAACATGGACCAAACCAGTCCTGTGTGGAAGCTGTTCCCGGGTGCTTATGGTTGATATAACATTCTAACTAGAGAAAGTGTCCCATGAAAATCAGGACAGCCTCCACCTCATGATACTTTTGGAAGCAACTGTTAGGACAAAGTGGTTGCCAAGGCAGTGACATCATTCATATCCTGAAGGAAGTGATCTCACCTCACTTCCTTGGTGATGGAACTCTCTGAACTTGAAATCCAGGAAGCCAGGCACCAAGAGACAGTCCCTGTCCTAGTCCCAGTGGTCTGACATGTTTGGATTTACCAAGGACAGAGTCAGTCTTTCTTGGTACCTACAGATGTGAGGATGGCCAAATGCCAGGAAACCTCTGAAGAAGGGCTTTTCCTGAGAAAGCAGGTAGTGTCTCACCGCTGGCTCTTGAGAACTTCACAGAGTTGGCCAAGCAGACATGATCTGAGACAGGAGAGGTCATTTTGGAAGAACATAGAATGGCCCACCAGTCAGACGACACTCCAGGGAGTCACAGACCTACTAGGGGGAAGGAGGTGCCTTTTTGGGTGTGGGTGTGAGTTTGTGGTTTTGTCTCATGTTCTGAGAATAGGTAGGAAAGGCGGTTTTTTTGGTATGGAGTGGAATATTTCTATTAAGTCCTTTGACAAGGCGAGTGTTTCTATGTGTGTGTATCCCACTGAGTCCATTGTTGTAGACATTAGAAAAGACAATGCATCAATGGATGTGTCCTGTCTAGTAGAAAGCTTCCCAGCATTCATCCTGCCCAATTCATGAGTGGACTCTGGCTTGCCTTATGGATGGGCAACACCTACAAGCTTCCTAATTTCCTGTTTTCTTTCTCAATTCTGGCCACTCTCCAGAATAGTATTGTGGTTTTGTGTCCAAGATTTGTACCTCCAAGATCTGTGACATGGCTATGTACTGGATAGCTGAAAGAAATGGCTAGCATCTCAGAAATCTCAAATATCTGTTGACCAGGAAAGTCTCAGTGGAGAAACCCCTCTTTGTTCCTTTTGCTTACCTATTGTTCTGTTGAATGTCAAGAAGTTTTTGCCTCAAGCCACCACTTTGTGAACCCTGAAGAAAACAGTTTTCAAATGGAAATGAATGGGAATCACCTGTGACTCTTTGCTTAATTGCATAGGATTGGGATATGTCTGAATCAGCCTGTTGGCCCTGTGTGAGGCTGTGGCTTAGATTCTCAGCACCTGATGGATCTAAAGATAGATCCCATGCATGCATCCAAAACCAAAATGGCAAAAAGATCAGATATTGTTGATGAACTCTCTTGCCTTCCTCTGGTAGGTTCCTGATATCCATCAAGTGAGAATAGGGATCCTTTTGGTCAAATGAGTTCTTCAAAGCCCTGCAGAGGCTAGGCCATAGGTGTTTGATTTTCATGACTCCAATTCACTTAAAAAATCTAAACCCCAAAGCTAGAAGGCCTCAAGTTGGAGAAGCCAAGCAATATTAAATGCAGGCCTATTTGATCACTACTGGTTCACAGGAAAAGAGTCCAGGCCACCCTGACTTTAGGCAAATGAGGGGCAGGGAGCTTATTTTGGACACTGTCATGGGCTGCGTCGCTTATGGAAACCTCCAGCCAGAGAATATGATGAGTGTCTATATGGAAGAAGATGAGGGCCATGTGAGAGTGTTTGGTTTAAATTGTGGATATTTGTCTGGCGGTTGGAAGAGATCTCTGGGTCCACCTAGGCTTGCACTTTGGTGTGATTCCCCTTAGAGACTGAGTTCTTTTACTGATCTCAGAGAATTATTGCCAGGAATTGTGTTGGAATTTTAGATGGCCATGCATGAGAGTTGCCCTTGGAAAGTGACATCTAGGCCCAAGTTGACTTTCCACAGAGCACAGGGAATCTCAGCCAGGATATCACATGATATTATTCTTAAAGACTTGGCAGCCATATTTGAGAGTCGAAACACACATGGACCATACATTGTAGACCTCAAGGGGCCTGGCTTAATCTGACTTTTCGCCACTTTTGGAAGCCTTGCCTGTAAGAATTCTCCAGAGTTTTCATTGAAATGAGCTTCCTCACCATTTAATGGTTTCTGAGTGAATTAAAATTCACAGTGCCTCCAACTTCATCCTTGAAAATTGGCTATATCAATACCATGAAATTTTTGAAATTCCCATGACCGGGTAGCACTGGAGAATATTTGGATGTCCTGTTGCTGATCATGAGTATACAAGACAGTGCCTTGATTGACTGGGTTTTATGAAAATGGTGTTGAACAGAGATGCCAGTAAGTTGGATCCTGCTGAGTAGTTGTACTAGAGTAGTGGATGGCAGGTGTGTAATAAAACATCTGTGGTGGGGGCATTTGGATCTGCCATTGGCTTCCAAATGGATTGTGACTGACATTTTGCAGCCAGTAGACACTTATATGTAAAAGCATATTGTTATATGGAGAGGTTTTAGGGCAATGTTCAGAATCAGGTTGCTATGGTCAATGGGGCAAGCTATGTGGGATAGAAGCCTGGTTGGTTCATTCTCCTGACGAACCTGACCCACCACACTTGACAGAACTTACTTCAGCACTGTGTCCCATTTGAAATCCTTGTATTTCATGAAACAACACCAATCTCCCAGTGCAGCAGCAAGAAATACCACGAATAGTGGAGGATGACCAAATGGAATTACAGTCCACAAGGGGAGACACTTAGACCCCAGTGGCCACAGGTTACCTACAAATAGAAAATTCAGCACTGCTGCCTCATGTTCATTGGAAAATAAGAATCCATGTCATCCAGATCACATAGATGAAGACTCAGCTATGATGGTCTCACAACAAATGAAGCTAATGCTCCTGACAACAGCATATATTTCATTGCCCAACCTCAGAGGCAGTTTCTCCAGATGTTAGGCTGGCAGAACTTCATGTTTGTGGAGTTTTTACCCTGTCCCTTACTTTTGGAAACTCCTCTACCACCTGCAAATTTGTGAACTCCTGAGCATTTTTCATTACACATATGTATTCACAGATTTTCTAACTCTTCTCCTCTAATTGTGTCTTATGTGGGGCGAAGGTAAAGTCAAGGCATTGTGCTGAATGAGGGTGGGAAGATTTTTGTGTAGCACATATTTGCATACACATTTGATACATTTTCCAATTTTCCATTCGAAATACTGAATCCCTGACACTAACACATACCCTACTAGACTTTGACTTTTAATCCTAATATGGTGGAGAAAAATAACCCAAACAGAATAGAAATACAAGAGGTTCACAGGAGGCATGGTGTATTGTTGGACTTGCCTTTCGTATGATAAATGGTAGGTGTTATAAATCTAGCGAATTTTAATTGAAATAGTTCTCCATGTGTTTTAAAAGTTAACAAACATGTGAATAACTGTCTCCCTTTCTCTGTAGCCTATTCATCACATGTATTTTTATATGCACATATAGAATTCTACCTGGTATCACTCGTACATTTTGTGAGGTGGCTGGCTTGGCAGATGCAAATTGTGAGAAGAGATCACTCCTACTAAATGCTGTTGGAACTGAAAATTCAACATATGAGTGAGCTTCTTATTTGAACAACATAAATCCATGTTCATTAAAATGAATATTTTTGGATCTGTGGATGATATATTACTTCGTGGTGAATTTCGATTGGCATACATAATGCTACTTTTTAATGTCTGTGTGTGTATGTGTGTGTGTGTATATATATATATATATATATATATATATATATATATATATATATTCACTCTCCAGATTTTTCAAAATATGAAGTATATTTTTCTTATTATACACTCCCTAAATTCACTCATATTCATGTATTTGGATTAATAATCAAGTTTTCACAAGAATATTCTCAGAATTATTCATCCACCAGAAATACATATTTGTTTCTTAGTACTGAAAACTAACTTTGGGGGATCATATGATGGTGGTGAAGGGAGTGCATCACCCCCATGTACCGCGTCACTGTGCGGGAGAATGACGAGTTATAATGGCTAAAACCTATCTTGTTAGAAATTTTCAGCAAAATTGGGGTGCTCCAAAACCTAGTCGACATATTTCCATCTCACGAGGATCAGCTACGCGGGCTCAAACACGAGTGATTTGTCCGCATAGAGGGTCATGCTGCTTATTCAGGAAATCGGTCTGCGGCTAGAGTCTGCGGCGTGCACTGGGAAACGAAGAGATAGCAATGCAAATATACAGCGGTGTGGATTCTGTGGGCTCCTGACAGGTATGCAATCACTGTGCTAAGTGCTGAATTCTGGGTTTGAGACGGGAAAGGATGCGGTCCAATTCGGTTCTCCACACCGGTCAGACCACAGAGGAAGCCAGCGGCCACCATCTTGGAGAGCTGATGTCACCATCCCTGTTTTCGACTGATCGAAGCTCATTCACCTATAGAACAGGTAATTTCAGGATGCCATTCACCTTTGTGTCACAGACAAATTACTCAGGCTCAGTGCCAAAGAACCTGCAGAAACTCCGTCTTGGAGCCTGCTCCTATTAGAACATACACCAAGCCCAGAGCGGCCGAATTCCGCCTCTCGGAACTGATCTGGCCCAGGGCTAAAGAACCCGCGGAAACTGCTTCTCGTTCCGGGTCTTGCTGAATACTGTGGAGGTAAATATCAACCGAGCCTTCATAGGCAGTGGCAACAGGATTGAGACGCGGCTTGTGAGGGCCGGTCAGGACTCACCCATTGCTTTGGTCACCCAGAAAAGGGAACAAAATGCTGCCTTTCACATGGGATACCAACATGACAAATTTCTGATGTCATCAGAAAGCAGCAGAGGAGATAACTTCATTGATACCAGCAGTGAAAGAAACAGTTGGTCTCCTGGTGAAGAAAGTGAGTCACAAACACCCGGGTCTCTCTCACTTTGTCATCAAGCCAGAGGGGCAGAGCAGAGCAGCTGCCCGCACCTGGAACAGACCCAGTGACACACCTGCATGGTAGTCACGTCAACCCAATTGGAGTAGAGGCAGAACAGAGCTGCTACCCGGGCCCAGAACAGGCCCAGCGACCCACAGGTGTGGTAGTCACGTCACCCCAATTGGAGTTGTTGCAGAGCAGAGCCTTCTCCCGTGCCTAGTACAATCCCAGTGGGTCACCAGCATGGTAGTCACATTACCCCAATAGGAGTAGGGGCAGAGCAGAGCCTTTGCCCATGCCCAGAAGAGGCCCAGCAACCTGCAGGCATGGTAGTCACGACACACCAATTGGAGTAGGGGCAGAGCAGAGCCACCAAGGTAGCAGACCTGCACCTGAGCAGAAGAAGAGGCCCAGCGGCCTGCTGGCGCGGCAGACACTTTACCCCATTTGGAGTAGGGGCAGAACAGATCTGTAGCCCGTGCTCACAAGGTATCCTGACCTGCGACCAACCGGCAGACCAGGCCCAGCGGCCCACTGGCGTGGTAGTCACGTCACCCCAATTGGGGTAGGGGTAGAGCAGAGCCGCCGCCCACGCAAGCAAGGTAGGCAGACCTGCGACCGATCGGCAGAACACCGCAGGGGTCCACGGGCGTGGTAGACACGTCACACCAATTGGAGGAGGGGCAGAGGAGAGCAGCCTCCTGCACCTCCATGGTAAGCAGACCTGCAACCGATCAGAATAACAGGCCTAGCGGCCCATCAGCGTTGTAGATATATCACCCCAATTGGTGGAACAGCACAGCCACCCCTGCCCCTGCAATGAAGACTTTTCAAATATACAAGAGCAATATAAATATATAGGGGGAAAATTTCAAAATCACAACAGTTTCACCAAGCAGAAAGAAACGCGAGCAGTATGAAAAGAAAAGGAAAAAAGAACCACAAGCAATGCAGGTCAACACAACTTTAGAAGAGGTAATAGCTGCAGCAGATGGAATGTCAGATAAAGAACTCAGGATATACATTCTTCAGATGATCTGAAGTCTCAAGGAAGACATTAGACAGCAAAATCAGACAATGAAAGATCACTTCAACAATGAATTACATTAACAAAACCAAGAAGCAAAAGATCAACTATACAGGGAGATAGAGGTTGTAAAAAATAACAAACAGAAATCCTAGAAATGCAGGAAGCAATAAACCATCTTAAAAACTCAATTGAGAATACTACTATCAGAGTAGAACACTTAGAAGATAGAACATCAGACAATGAAGACAAAGTATTTCAACTTGAAAAGAACATAGACAGCTCAGCCAAACTGTTAAGAAACCATGAACAGAACATCCAAGAAATATGGGATAAAATAAAGAGTCCAAACTTAAGAGTCATTGGGATACAGGAAGGTATAGAGGTCCAAACCAAAGGAATGAGCAATCTATTCAATGAAATAATATGAGAAAACTTCCCAGACTTGAAGAATGAGACAGACTCCCACATTCTAAAAGCCTACAGGACGACGAATGTGAAAAATCATAAGAGATCCACACCTAGACACATTATAATGAAGATGCCCAACATACAGAATAAGGAGAGAATTTTAAAATCTACAAGAGAAAGGAAGCAGATTACATTTAGGGGTAAACCAATCAGGATAACAGCTGATCTTTCAACAAAGACTCTGAAAGCTAGAAGATCCTGGAATGACATTATTCAATCACAGAAAGAAAATGGGTTCCAACCATGTACTGTGTATCCAGCAAAATTAAGCTTCAGGATGGAAGATGAAATTAAAACTTTCCACGATAAACAAAAGTTAAAAGAATTTGTAGCTAGAAAACCATCTCTTCAAAACATCCTTGGCAAAATATTACAGGAAGAGTAATTGGAAAATAATGAAAACCAACAGTGGGAGGTAGGACATTAAAGGGGGGAAATAATCAAAGAGGAAAACAATTCATGTTTAATAACATAAATAAACAAATATGGCTGGAAGAACAACCCTTATCTCAATAATAACTGTAAATGTTAATGGCTTAAACTCACCAATTAACAGACACAGGCCAGTAGAATGGATCACAAAACAAGACCCAATAATATGCTGCCTACCGGAGACGCATTTGATAAGAAAAAGACATACATACACTGAAGGTGAAAGTTTGGAAAAAATCATATCACTCATATGGACTTCGGAAAAAAGCAGGAGTGTCCATACTCATATCAAATAAAATAGATTTCAAGCCAAAGTTAATCAAAAGGGATAAAGAGGGACACTACATACTGTTCAAGAGAAACATACACCAGCAAGACATAACAATCATAAATATGTATGCCCCAAACAATGGTGCAGCTATGTTCATCAAACAAACTTTTCTCAAGTTCAAGAGTCTAATAGACCACCATACAATAATCATGGGAGACTTCAACACAGCTCTCTCACCACTGGACAGGACTTCCAAACAAAAGTTGAAATAGGAAACTATAGAACTCAATAACACAATTAATAACCTAGACTTAATTGACATATATAGAATATACGACCCAACATCAAGCAGTTACATTTTTCCTCAGCAGCACATGGATCCTTCTCAAAAATAGATCATATATTATGTCACAGGGCAACTCTTAGACAAATTAAAGGAGTAGAGATAATACCATGCATCTTATCTTATCATAATGGAATGAAACTAAAAATCAATGATAAAAGAAGGAAGGAAAAACCATGCATCATTTGGAGAATGAACAATAGGTTACTGAATGATCAATGGGTTATAGAAGACATCAAGGAGGAAAATAAAAAATTCTTAGAGAAAAATGAAAACACAGACACAATATATCGGAATCTATGGGACACATTGAAAGCAGTTCTAAGAGGAAAATTCATTGCTTGGAGTTCATTCCTTAGAAAAAGAAAAAAACAACAAATAAATGATCTCATACATCATCTCCAAATCTTAGAAAAACAAGAGCAAACAACAGCAAAAGAAGTAGAAGGAAAGAAATAATTAAAATCAGAGCAGAAATCAATGAAATCGAAACAAAAGAAACAATTGAAAAAATTGACAAAACTAAAAGTTGGTTCGTTGAAAAAATAAATAAAATGGACAGACCCCTAGCCATGCTAATGAAGAGGAGAGAGAACTGAAATTATATCATATGGGATGAAAAAGGCAATATCACAACAGATATTTCAGAAATACAGAAGATAATCAGAAATTACTTTGAATCCTTATACTCCAAAATAATAGAAGATAGTGAAGGCATTGAAATATTTCTTAAGTCATATGATCTGACCAGAGTGAGTTAGGAGGATATAGACAACCTAAACATACCAATATCAATTGAGGAAATAAAAGAAACCATCCAAAGACTACCAACTAAGAAAATCCCAGGACCGTATGGGTATACAGCAGACTTTTACAAAACCTTTAAATATGAACTAATACCAATACTTTTCAAGCTATTTCAGAAAATTGAAAAAGAGAGAGATCTTCCAAATTCATTCTACGAGGCCAATATCACTCTGATTCCTTCACCAGATAGACACTTCACAGAAAGAAGACTAAAGACCGATATCTCTAATGAACCTAAATGCAAAAATCTTAAATTAAATTCTGGAGAATCAGATACAAAAACATATCAAAAAAATGTGGACCATGATCAAGTAGGATTCATCCCTGGGATGCAAGGAGGGTTCAATATACGAAAATCAATAAGTGTTATTCACCACATCAATAGACTTAAAAATAAAAACCATATTATCATCTAGATAGATGCAAAAAAAGCATTCGACAAAGTACAGCATCCCTTTATGTTCAAAACTCTCGAAAAACTAGGAATAACAGGAACATTCCTCAATATTGTAAAAACAATCTATGCTAAACCGCAGGCTAGCGTCATTCTTAATGGAGAAAAATTGAAGACATTCCCTCCAAAATCTGGAACAAGACAGGGATGCCCGCTCTCACCACTTCTGTTCAATATAGTTCTCAAAAGACTGGCCAGAGCAATTAGACAGATGAAAGAAATTAAAGGTATATAAATAGGAAAAGAATAACTTAAATTATCACTATTGCAGATGACATGATTCTATACCTAGCAGATCCAAAAGGGTCTACAAAGAAACTAATAGAGCTAATAAATGAATTCAGCAAAGTGGCAGGATATAAAATCAACACGCATAAATCAAATGCATTCCTGTATATCAGCGACAAATCCTCTGAAATGGAAATGAGGACAACCACTCCATTCACAATATCCTAAAAAAAAAATGGGAATCAACCTAACAAAAGAGGTGAGAGTCTTATACAATGAAAACTACAGAACCCTAAAGAGAGAAATAGAAGAAGATCTTAGAAGATGTAAAAATATACCCTGTTCATGGATAGGCAGAACTAACATCATCAAAATGGCGATATTACCTAAAGTTCTCTATAGGGTTAATCCAATGCCAATCAAAATCCCAAAGGCATTTCTTGTAGAAATAGAGAAAGCAATCATGAAATTCATATGAAAAAATAAAAGACCCAGAATTGCAAAACAATGCTAAGCAGGAAGTGTGAATCAGGTGGTATAGCGATACCAGACTTCAAACTATACTACAGAGCAATAGTAACAAAAATAGCATGGTACTGGTACCGAAAAAGGCAGGTGGACCAATGGTACAGAATAGAGGACACAGAAACCAATCCACAAAACTACAACTATCTTATATTTGATAAAGGGGCTAAAAGTATGCAATGGAGGAAGGATAGCATCTTCAACAAATGGTGTTGGGAAAACTGAAAATACATATGTAACAAAATGAAACTGAATCCCTTTCTCTCGCCATGCACAAAAGTTAACTCAAAATGGATCAAGGAGCTTGATATCAAATCAGAGACACACTGTCTGATAGAAGAAAAATTTGGTTACGATGTACATACTGTGGGGTCGGGCTACAGATTCCTCAATAGGACACCCATAGTACAAGAGTTAATAACTAGAATCAACAAATGGGACTTACTCAACTAAAAAAGTTTTTTCTCAGCAAAAGAAACAATAAGAGAGGTAAATATGGAGCCTACATCCTGGGAAGAAATCTTTACTACTCACACTTCAGAGAGAGCCCTAATATCCAGAGTATACAAAGAACTCAAAAAATTAGACAATAAGATAACAAATAACCCAATCAACAAATGGTCCAAGGACCTCAACAGACACTTCTCAGATGAGGACATACAATCAATCAATAAGTACATGAAAAAATGCTCACCATCTCCAGCAGTCAGAGAAATGCAAATTAAAACCACCCTAAGATACCATCTCACTCCAGTAAGATTGGCAGCCATTATAAAGTCAAACAACAAGAAGTGCTGGCAAGGATGTGGGAAAAGAGGTACACTTGTACATTGCTGGTGGGACTGCAAATTGGTGCAGCCAATTGGGAAAGCAGTATGGAGATTTCTTGGAAAGCTGGAAATGGAAGCACCATTTGACCCAGCTATTCCCCTTCTTGGTCTATTCACTAAAGACCTAAAAAGAGCATGCTACAGGGACACTGCTACATCAATGTTCATAGCAGCACAATTCACAACAGCAAGACTGTGGAACCAACTTAGATGCCCTTCAATAGAATAATGGATAAAAAAAATGTGGCATTAACACACAATGGATTATTACTCTGCATTGAAAAATGAAAAAATCACAGAATTTGCAGGAAAATGGATGGCATTAGACTGGATTATGCTAAGTGAAGCTACACAATTCCTGTAAAACAAATGCCAAATGTCATCTTTGATATAAGGAGAGTAACTAAGAACAGATAGGGACAAAGAGCATGACAAGATGATTAACATTAAAAAGGGATGAGAGGTGGAAGGGAGGGAGAAGGGTAATTGCATGGAATTGGAAGGAGACACTCTGGGTTATACAAAATTACAAACAAGAGGAATTGAGGGGAAAGGGAAAAATAATACAAGGGGGAGAAATTTATTACAGTAGAGGGAGTAGAGAGAGAAGTGGGGAGGGGCAGGGAGGCTAGGGGGGATAGTAGAGGATAGGAAAGTCAGCAGAATACAACAGACACTAGTATGGCAATATGTGAATCAATGGATGTGTAACTGATGTGATTCTGCAATCTGTATACAGGGTAAAAATGGGAGTTCATAACCCACTTGAATCAAAGTGTGAAATATGATATATCAAGAACTATGTAATGTTTTGAACAACCATAAATAAAAATAAAAGAAAAAACTATCTTTGGTGCATAATGCACACAATTCTAATATTTCTACAGTAACTGACCCAGTTTAACATCAATGCAAGTAGATTCCTATTGGACATGATGTGTATTTTGACATTCACTTTTATTCAACACTGATACATTATTATTTCAACAGTTTATGCACATAACAGTATATATATTTCATTCACAATTTAGAAAATTTATAGGCATTTGTTTCACTTTCAATCACTTCCTGCTTCAGAACACATGGATTCCTCCATATTTCTTGACTGGTCTTTTCATGAGACTTTTTTCCAAACATATTATTTTCGATTTCCATAATCACTTTTGAAACAAAACTCACACACACTTCATGATAAACAATAACCCTAAGATTACCATTAGATATATAACTGGTTGGAGTGAATGATTGTATGTCAATATATGATTTCCTATATATTTTCAGATATCAATTCAATCCATTATTTAAAGTGGAACCAGTTATAATATTTATTCACAGTATGGTCTATTCATGCATTATCTCTATATTCATAGACACAGGGTACACCACTTTGTACCCCCAATACTAATTTATATGTCTTCAAATATTGCTCCCAGTAATCGTGGAAGAAATACTCATGTCATATGATCTACATATACATTTGATCACAATATTTTTCTGGGCACAAAATGCAAAAATCACACTTATGATTGTACCAAATACTAAATGGAAAGTGAACATGGATTACTAAAACGATAAATGTCCTGGTTGCCTAATGCTTTCAAATGTCATTCCTATTGGTGACGACATATTTGTTTCTTCCTAAGATTATGTATTCAATCTCAACCCTATTGAAAATGTCTAATCCTATCACTCACTGTATAATTGCCTAATTTCGTAAGGTCTGTATTGATATTTTCCTTTCTACATATTTTCCCCAGTTAATCATTGTGAATGACTCTTCACATGTGCTGAAATTTACATTCACTCTATAACCAAAACACTATTGCTACAGAACTTTTGCTCCATGTCCTATACTCACTCTATTTCCTAAACCTACTGACTACCTTCCTAATCCCACCGACTATCTCAATTTGAGTGGATGTTCTCTTCTAAAATCAATCTTCCAATGTGTAAGGTCCTATGCCATTGATTATCGATTTATCTGAGACATCTGTGCAGAACGTAATAATAAGCTAAGTATCCCAATCAAGGGCCTAATGCCCTTCTGGGCTTCAAATCTTACCTAGATTTCTGTTTCCATACTTATATTTCACCTCTATAATCTTATAAATATCGCAGGTTCCCAATACTATTAATCATCCTTCGCAATGATTCGTAACCCAAATCAAACATGTTATTAACCCTAACCATACACTCTTCCCTCAATCTAACTTTGCAGAAGAGCAGGGACAGAGTTCGTCTTACAATACAGGAATGTAGGGTATCTTCCTCCTGCTGAGAACCTCAAATGTCCATGCAAATTTAAGCCCTGGAGAAGATGTAGGCATCTATGAAGGACCTGAGAGAGCAAATGTCATCTTCCATCGCAAACAACCTTTCCAGGATGAAGGGTTGTGTCTGAATAAGCCTCTCTCTTGTTAATGTACACAAGATAGACAAAACCAGGCATGTGTGGAGAGCTGTTCCTGGGTGCCTATGGTTGATATACCATTCTAACTTGTAAAAGTGTCACAGGAAGTAAGGGCAGCCTCCATCTCATAGGACAAAGTGGTTGCCAAGGCAATGACCTCAAAGAATTCCTGAAGGAAGTAATCTCACCTCACTTCCTTGGTGATGGAACTCTCTGAACTTGGAATCCGGGAAGCCAGGCACCCAGAGCCAGTCTCAGTCCCAGTCCCAGTGGTCTTATTTTTTGGATTTACCAAGGACAGAGTCAGTCTTTCTTGGTACCTACTGAGGTGAGGATGAACAAATGTCAGGAAAGCTCTGAAGAGGGGCCTTTCCTGAGACAGCAGGTAGTGGCTCACCGCTGGCTAGTGACAACTTCACAGATTTGGCCAACGAGACCATATCTGACACAGGACAGGCGATTTCATCAGAACATAGTTTGGCCCACCAGTCAGAAGACACTCCCAATAGTCACAGACCTACTTGGGGAAGGAGCTTCCTTTGTGTGTGTGGGTGTGGGTTTGAGATTTTGTCTCATGTTCTGAGAATAGGTAGGAAAGGCGGTTTGTTTGGTTTGGAGTGAACTGTTTCTGGTAAGTCGTTTGACAAGGCCAGTGTTTCTTTGTCTGTGTATCCCACTGTGTCCGTGGTTTTAGATATTAGAAAAGAGAATGAATCATTGGATGTGTCCTGTCTAGACACAACTTGCCCAATTTATGAATGGACTGCGGCTTGACTTATGGGTGGACAACTCCAACAATCTTCCTAAGTTCCTCTTTTCTTCCTGAATTCTGGCCACTCTCCAGAATAGGCTCATGGTTTTTTGTCGAAAATATGTACCACCTCCAAGCTCTGTGACATGGCCATGTACTGGATAGCTGAAAGAAATGGGAGCATCTCAGAAAACTCAGATATTAGTTTGACCAGGAAATTCTAAGTGAAGAAACCCTGCTTTGGGCCTTTTGCTCACCAATTGTTCTGATGCCCTGAATGTCAGGAAGGTCTTTGCCTCAGGCCACACCATTGTAGAGCCTAAAGAAACAGTTTTCAAATGGAAATGAAAGGGCATCACCTGTGGCTCTTTGCTTAATTGCTTTGGAAAGGGATGTGTCTGAATCAGCCTTTTGGCCCTGTGTGAGACTGTGGCTTAGATTCTCAGCACCTGATGGATCTAAAGAAGGTTCCCATGTGTGCATCCAAAACCAAAATGGACAAAAGAGCAGTCAGTGTGGATGAAGTCTCTCGCATTCCTCTGTAAGGTTCCTGTCATCCATCATGTGAGAATAGTGATAATTTGGTTCAAATGTGTTCCTCAAAACCCTGCAGAGGCTAGCCCATAAGTGCTTGGTTTTTCTCAAGACTCCAATTCACATAAAGAATCTAAAACACACAGTCAGTAGGCCTCAAATTGGAGAAGCAGTGCCATATTAATGGCAGGCCTATTTGATCACTCTTGGTTCACTGGAAGGATGTCCTGGCCACCCTTATTTTAGGCAAATGAGGGGCAAGGGAGGTTATATTGGACACTGTCTTGGGCTGCACCCCTCATGGAAACCTCCAGCCAGAGATTATGATGATTGTGTAAATGGAAGAAGATGAGTGCCATGTGGAAGTGTTTTGGATTTAATTGTGGATATTTGTGTGACACTTGGAAGACATAACAAGGTCTACCTGGGCTTGAACTCTGGTGTGATTCCCCTTATAGACTGAGTTCAGGAACTGATCTCAGAGAAGTATTGCCATGTATTGTGTTGTGATTTAAGAGGCGATGTATGAGAGTCACCCTTGGAAACTGAGATCTAGCCCCAGAGTGGCTTTCCACAGAGCACTGGGAATTTCAGCCAAGATAACACATGATTTCATTCGAAAGACTTGGCAGACATAGTTGAGAGTGAAAACACACATGGACCTCATATTGTAGACCTTAATGGGCCTGGCTTAATGTGACCTTTTGGCCATTCTTTGGGAAGCCTTGCCTGTGAGGGTTCTCCAGAGCTTTCATTGAAATAATCTTGCTCACCATTTACTGGTTCCTGAATGAATTTAAACCCACAGTGCCTCCAACTTCATCCTTGAAAAATGTCTAAATAAATACCATGAAATTTTTTAAATTCCCATGACCAGGTGGCACTGGAGAATCTTTGGATGTCCTGTTGCTGATCATGGATGTACCAGACAGTGCCTTGCTTGACTGGGTTTTATGAAAATTGTGTAGAACAGAGGTGCCAGAAAGTTGCAGCCTGCTGAGAAGTGGGCCTAGAGCTGTGGTGGGCAGGAGTGTGATAAAACATCTGTGTTGGAACAATGTGGATCTTCCATTGACTTCCAAATGGCTTGTGGATTACATGAAGCAGCCAGCAGACCCTTGTAATTAAAGGCATCTTGTTATATGGAGAGGATTCAGGGCAATGTTCAGGATCAGGTTGCTATGGACAAGGATGCAATGTGGCAAGCTTTGAGGGATAGAAGCGTGGTTGGTGCGTTCTTCTGCAGACTCTGAACCACCACACATGACAGAACTCCCTCCAGCACTGTGTCTCAGTTGAACTCCTTGAATTTCATGAAGCAAATACCAAACTCCCAGTTCAGCAGCAAAAACCCCACAAAAAGTGGAGGAGGACCAAATGGCTTCACAGTCCAACGGGGAGACACTTAGCCCCCAGAGGCCACAGTTTACCTAAAAAGAAGAAAATCAACACTGCAACCTCATGTTCATTGGAAAATAAGATACCATGTCCTCCACGTCACATAGAGGCAGACCCAGCTTTGATGGTCTCACTACAAAGGAAGCCAATTCTCCTGACAACAACATATTTTTCACGTTCCCAAACTCAGAGGCAGTTGCTCTAAAAGTTTTTAGGCCAGCAGAGCTCCATGTTTGTGGAGTGTTTACCCTGTCCCTTACTTTTGGAAACTCCTCTACAACCTCCAAGGTTGTGAACTCCTGAGCATTTTCCATTCCAGATATGTATTCACTGATTTTCTATCTATTCTCCTCTAACTGTGTCTTACTTGGGGTGAAGGTAATGTCAAGGCATTGTTCTGGATGAGAGTGGGAGGATATTTGTGTAGCATATATTTGCATACAAATTGGATTCAATTTCCAATTTTCCTTTTGAAATACTGAATCCCTGACACTAACCCATACATACTAGAGTCAGACAACTCATCCTAATATGATAGAGAAAAATAACACAAACCTATAGAAATACAAGCAGTTCATTGGAGGCATGTTGTATAGTTGGACTTGCATTTTGCATTATACAAGGTAGAAGTTATAAATCTAGTCAATGTTTAATAGAAAAAGATCTCCATGTGTTTTTAAAGTTAACAAATATGAGAATTCATGTTTCCGTTTCTCTTTAGCCTATTCACACTTGTATATTTATATGCATATATAGAATCCTAACAGGTATCACACGTACATCTTTGTGAGGTGGCTGACTTGGCAGATACAAATTGTGAGAAGAGATCACTCCTCCTAAATGCTGTTGGAACTGAAAATTCAACCTATAGGGAGCGTCCTAGTAGAACAACATTATACGTAAACTCATGTTCAGTAAAATAAATATTTTTGCATCTGTGGATGATATATATTTACTGATGAATTTCGATTGGCATTTATATTGCTACTTTTTAATGTCTGTGAGTGTTTTGTGTGTGTGTTTGTGTTTGTGTGTGTGTACACTCTCCAGATTTTTCAAAATATGAAATATATGTGTCAAATATACACTCTCTAAATTCATTTATGTTCATGTATGTGGATTTTTAATCAACTTTTCACAAGATTATTCTTGTGAAAAGTTGATTAAAAATATTCAGAAATATTCATCCACCTGAAATACATATTTGTTTCCTAGTACTGAAAACTAACTTCAGGGAATGATGCATACAAATCCTAATTATTCTACAGTAACTGACCCAGTCTAACATCAATGCAAGTAGATTCCAATGGGACATGATATGTAATTCTTTATTCATTTGTATTCGACACTTTTACATTATTATTTCTTCAGTTTTTGCACATCATAGGATATACATTTCATCCACAAGTTCACAAATTTGTAGGCATTTGTTTCAAATTTAATCACTTTTTGCTTCAGAACACATGTATTGTCAAGGTTTCTTTACTGGTATTTTCATGAGTCTTCTTTCCAAACACATTATTTCCATAGTCACTTTTGAAGCAAAACTCACACACTCTTCATGATAAACCAAAACACGAATATTACCATTAGATGTATAACTGCTTGGAATGAATGATTGTATATCAATATACGATTTCCTGTGATATTTCAGATATTAGATCAATTCATTTTTTAAAGTTGAAAAAAGTTATATTATTCATTCACATTACGGTCTATTCATTCTTTATCTCTATATTCATAGACACAGGGTACACCTCTTTGTACCCCCGATTCTAATTTTACATCTTCAATATATTGCTCCCAGAAATGGTGAAAGAAATACTCATGTCACCTCATTATCACAGTAATATTCTGGACAAAAAATGGAAAGGTCACACTTATGATTGTACCAAAGCCTAAATGGAAAGTGAACATGGATTTCTAAAAACATCCATGTCCAGGTTGCCTAATGCTGTCAATTGTCAATCCTATTGGTGACTACATATTTGTTTTTTTCCTAATTTATATATTCAAACTCAACCCTGTTGGAAATGTCTAATCCTATCACTCACTTTATACTTTGCCTGATTTCATAATGTTTCTATTGATATCTGCTTTTCAACAAATTTTCCCAAGTTGATCCTAGTGACTGACACTTCATATGTGCTGACATTTACATTCACTCTATAATCGAAACCCTATTGCTAAAGAACTTTTGGTGCAAATCCTATACTCACTCTTCTTTCTAAACATACCGACTATCTTCCTAATCCTACCGACTATCCCTTTTTGACTGGATGTTCTCTTCTACATTCAATAAAATGTCCTATGCCATTGTATATCGAATTATCTGAGACAATTTTGCAGAGCATAATTCAAAGCTAAGTATCCCAATCAAGGGCCCAATGTCCTTCTGGGCTTCAAATCATACCTAGATTTCTGTTTTCATACTTATATTTCACCTCTATATTCTTGTGAATATCCCAGGTTCCCAATAGCATTATTCATTGCACAGAATGATTCGTAACCCAAATCAAACCTGTTATTAACCCTAAACATACTCTGTTCCCTCAATCTCATTTTACAGAAGAGCAGGGACAGAGTGGTTTTTACAATACAGGAAACTTGGGGACTTTCCACCTGCTGAGAACTTCAAAGGTCCATGCAGAAATGATACCTGGAGAAGTTGTAGGCAGGTATGAAGGACCTGAGGGAGCAAAAGTCATCTTCCAATGCAAACAACCTGGTCAGGATGAAGGGATATGTATGAATCAGCCTCTCTCTTCTTATTGTAGAGAAGATGGACCAAACCAGGCCTGTGTGGAGAGCTGTTCTTGGGTGCCAATGGTTGATATACCATACTACCTTGTGAAAGTGTCACAGGAAGTAGGGGAAGGCTCCATCTCATGGGACCTTTGGAAGCAACTGTTAGGACAAAGTCGTTGCCAAGGCAGTGACCTCATTCAGTTCCAAAGAAAGTGACATACCTCATTTCCTTGGTGATGGAACTGTCTGAACTTGGTATCCAAAAAGCCAGGCACCAAGAGGCAGTCCCAGTCCCAGTCCCAGTGGGCTCACTTGTTTGGATTTACCAAGGACAGAGTCAGTTTTCTTGGTACTTAATGATGTGAGGATGGCCAAATGCCAGGAAAGCTCTGAAGATGGACCTTTCCTGAGAAAGCAGATAGTGGTTCACCACTGGCTCCTGACAACTGCACAGAGTTGGCCAAGGAAACCAGATCTGAGAGAAGACAGACCATTTCAGGGGAACATAGTATGGCCCACCAGTCAGAGGACACTCTGGATAGTCACAGACCTACTTGGGTGAAGGAGGTGCCTTTGTGGGAGTGTGTGTGGGTTTATTGTTTTGTCTCATGTTCTGAGAATAGATGGGAAAGGCGGTTTGGTTTGGAGTGGACAGTTTCTAGTAAGTTGTTTCACAAGGTGAGTGTTTCTATGTCTGTGTATCCCACTGTGTCCATTGTTGTAGACATTGGAAAAGAGAATGCATTAATGGATGTGTCCTGTCAAGTGTAAATCTTCCCATATTTCAACCTGCCCAATATATGAATGGAGTGCAGGTTGTCTTGTCGATGTGCAACACCTGCTATCTTTCTAAGTTGCTGTTTTCTTCCTGAATTCTGTCCACTCTCTAGAATAGGCTCATGGATTTGTGTTCAAAATATGTACCACCTCCAACTCTGTGACATGTCCATGTACTGGATAGCTGAAGAGAATTGCGAGCATCTCAGAAAACTCAGATATCAGTGTGACCAGGAAAGTCTCAGTGGAGAAACCCTGCTTTGGGCCTTTTGCTTACTTATTGTTGTTTTTCACTGAATGTCAGGAAGTTCTTTGCCTCAATCCACCCCTTTGTGAAGCCTGAAGTAAACAGTTTTCAAATGGAAATGAATGGCATCACCTGTGGCTCTTTGCTTAATTGTTTTGGGAAGGGATGTGTCTGAATTAGTCTCTTGGCCATGTGTGTGGCTTTGAGTTAGATTCTCAGCACCTGATGCATCTAAAGAATGATCCCATGTGTGCATCCAAAACCATAATGGCAAAAAAATCATTCATTATGGATGAAGTCTCTTGCCTTCCTCTGTTAGGTTCCTGAACTCCATCAAGTGAGAATAGGGATTCTTTGGGTCAAATGAGTTCTTCAATTCCCTGCAGAGGTGCTTGGGTTTTCGAGTAACTCCAAATCACATAAGAAATTGATACCTAAAATCAGTAGGCCTCAAATTGGAGAAACACAGAAGTATTAACGGCAGGCTTATTTGATCACTCCTGGTTCACAGAAACGGTGTCCAGGCCACCCTGACTTTAGGCAAATGAGGAAAAAGCGAGCTGATTTTGGACACTGTCTTGGCTTTTCTCATGACTCCAATTCACATAAAAAATCTACACCCCACAGTCAGAGAGCCTCAAATTGGATAAGCGGAGCAGTATTAAGGGCAGGCCTATTTGATCACTCCAGGTTCACAGGAAGGGTGCCCAGGCCACGCTGAAGTTAGGCAAAAGAGGTGCAAGAAGCTTATTTTGGACATTTTCTTGGGCTGCACAACTCATGGAAAACTCCAGGAAGAGGTTATGATTAGTGTCTATATGGAAGAAGAATAGGGCCATGAGGGAGTATTCTGGTTTTAATTGTTTTCATTTGAGTAGCGGTTGGAAGAGTTGTCTGGGTCCACCTGGACTTGAACTCTGGTGTGATTCTCCTTATAGACTGAGTTCTGGAACTGACTTGAGAGAAGTATTGCCATGAATTGTGTTGGGATTTTAGGAGGCCAGGCATGAAGTTGCCATTGGAACCTGAGATCTAGGCACAGGTTGGCTTTCCACAGAACACTGTGAATCTCAGCCAGGATATTACATGATTTTATTCTGAAAGACTTGGCATGCATTATAGAGATTCAAAACCCACATGGACCTCGCTTTATAGACCTCAATTGGCCTCACTTCATGTGACTTTTTGGCCACTCATTGGGTAGCCTTGCTTGTGAGAGTACTCCAGAGCTTTGCCTGAAATTAGTTTCCTAACCCTTTAAGGGTTCCTGAATGAATTGAAACCCACAGTGCCTCCAACTTCATCCATGAAAATTTGCTAGATAATTACCATGAAATTTTTAAAATTCCCATGACCAGATGTCACTGGAGAACCTTTGATGTCCTGTTGATGATCATGAATATACCAGACAGGGCCTTGATTGACTGGGTTTCATGAAAATGGTGTAGAACAGAGATGCTAGTAAGTAGGAGCCTGGTGAGTAGTGGGCCTAGAGAAGTGTTATGCAAGTGAGTGATAAAACATCTGTGGTGGGGCCATGTGGATCTTCCATTGGCTTCCAAATGGCTTGAGACTGACATGGTGCAGCCATCAGACCCATATACGTAAAGGCATATTTTTATATGGAGAGGTTTTAGGGCAATGTTCAGAATCATGTTGCTATTGTCAAGGGGGCAAGCTACGTGGGATAGAACCCTGGTTGGTGCATTCTCCTGGAGACCATGCCCACCACAGCTGACAGAACTCCCTTCAGCACTGTCTCCCATTTGAACTCATTGTATTTCATGAAGCAAATACCAAACTCCCAGTGCAGCAGCAAAAAACACGACGATAATTGGAGGATGACCAAGTTGTGTCACAGTCCACACGGGGAGACACTTAGCCCTCAGTGGCCACAGTTTACCTACAAAGAGAGAATTCAGCACTGCTGCCTCATTTTTATTGGAAAATAAATAACCATGTCCTCCAGGTCACATAGAAGCAGATCGAGCTTTGATTGTCTCACTACAAATAAAGCTAAAGCTAATGAAAACAACATATATTTTAAGTGCCCAACCTCAAAGGCAGGTTCTCAAAAAGTCTTTAGGCCAGCAGAGCTCCATGTTTGTGGAGTGTTTACCCTGTCCCTTACTTTTGGAAACTCCTCTACCACCTCCAAAGATGTGAAATCTGGAGCATTTTCCATTCCTGATAGGTATTCACAGATTTTCTAACTCTTCTCCTCTAATTGTGTCTTACTTGGGGCGAAGGTAATGTCAAGGCATTGTTCTGGAGGAGAGTGGGAAGAATTTTCTGTAGCATATATTTGCATACACATTGGATTCAGTTTTTTATTTTCCATTCAAAATACTGAATCCCTGACTCTAACCCATACCCGACCAGACTCTGACTACTAATTCTAATATGATGGAGAAAACTAACCCAAACAGAATAGAAATACAAGCAGTTCAGAGTAGGCCTGGTGTATTGTTGGACTTGCCTTTTGCATGATACAGAGTTGGAGTTATGAATCTAGTCGATTTGTTGTTGAAATAGTTGTCCATGTATTTTTAAGGTTAACAAATATGTGAATTCCTGTCTCCCTTTCTCTGTATTCTTATATGCACATATAGATTCCTACCTGGTACCACACGTACATTCTTGTGAGGTGGCTGACTTGGCAGATACAAATTCTCAGAAGAGATCACTCCTACTAAACTTGTTGGAATTGGATATTCAACCTATGGGTGAGCTTGCTAGTTGAAGAGCATTATACATAAATCCATGTTCAGTAAAATTAATATTTTTAGATCTCTGGATGATGCATATTTTATAATGAATTTTGATTGACATATATATTGCTACTTTTTTGTCTGTGTGTGTGTTTTGTATATATATATATATATATATATATATATATATATACTCTCCAGATTTTTCAAAATATGAAATATATGTGTCTTATATACACTACCTAAATTCATTCATGTTTATGTATGTGGATTTATAATCAACTATTCACAAGATTATTCTGAGAAATATTCATCCACCTGAAATTTGCCTAATGATCTCAAATGTCAATCCTATTTGTGACTACATATTTGTTTCTTCCTAAGATTATATATGTAAACTCAACCCTGTTCAAAATATCTAATCCTATCACTCACTTTATACTTTGCCTGTTTTCGTAATGTCTCTATTGATATCTGCTTTCCTACATATTTTCCCCAGTTCATCATTGTGACTGACTCTTCACCTGTGCTGACATTTACATTCACTCTCTAATCGAAACCCTATTGCTAAAGAACTTTTTTTCCAATTCCTATACTCACCCTTCTTCCTAAAAGTACTGACTATCTTCCTAATGCTATTGACTATCCCTTTTTGACTGGATGTTCTCTTCTACATTCAATCATCCAAGTAAATGTGGGGCGAGCTTCAGAGGAGGAGACAACCAACAGACTATCTCATGCAACATCAAAGGGTTTTTTTGGTGTCCAATATGCTGGGGCTCAGAGATCACTTGAATCGAGCAGATAGCCCTGAGAATAGCTTAAGTAGAGCTTATATACTTTCCCTGGAGAGGGCAGGGAGGGAATTTTATTGATGGGTCAGGGCGAGTGGGTGGTTTGCGTGCAACTGGGTGAGGGAGTACATTCTGCAGTTGCGCAGTTGGGGACAGAACATTCTGGGAACAAGATTTGCAAGCATTTCTCAAGATTTCAACAGTGTTTTGTTAAGCATACAGAAAAATAAGAAGTGACAAGTACCTATTTTATTAACCTTTAATTCCCCACTTCTTCTTCTGGCTACTTTTAATCATAAAAATAATCATTGGAGGGTGTCACATTCTATGTCTGCTAGTGGGGTATTACCATAAGTTTAACTCGTCCAATTTGAGCCTGGAGAAAAGAAATTACACGGTTGAGCAAACAGGGTTTTATAGTTAGCAATAATATGAGGATTATTATTGGACCTGCCAGGTTGATAAAAACGTAGTTAACCAGGAGGAGTGTGTGAACCAAGACTCAAGCCACCCTTTTTGGCCTCTCTCTCTTGTTGATGCTCTTCAAGGTGTCTTTTAAATTTACTCATAGATTTTATTACAACTCCAGTATGGTCAGCATAAAAACAACATTCTTTCCTCAATGCATCACAAAGGCCCCCTTCTCTAATAAAGAGGAGGTCCAACCCTCAACTGTTCTGTAAAACAACTTCAGAGAGAGAGGTTAAAGATTCATGCAAAGCTCTGATGGGGGTTTCTAATATCTTAGTTTTGCTCTATTGCTGCTTCTAATAGGGTCATTTGTTGTGTCCCATGGACAATGGCAGTGGCTCCTGTGCCCACCCGTGCAGCAACTCCTATTCATAATAGGATGGCTAAAGTGAGCGATACATGTTCCCAGTGGAACCGGTTGTATGCCCCCCCCCCATTTGATCTTCAAACGAACCTGCATCATGATAGAGCACTCTGGGAAACATCTGCACCATTTCAAAATTAATCCCATCTGTTGACCATTTCATGAAAACATAAACAATGTTTAAGTATATAGAATTATGCTGTTGTAGGGACAGACAAGGCAAGGCACCTAAGATAGCACTGAAGACAGGGAAACAGTCCTATTTTGTTGCAACCGGATTCAGAGGGCATTGCTTCTGTTGTAATCAATTAATCCCCTGAAACTCAAGTTTAGGTAGTTTCAGAATTTTGTACCCAGCATATAAGGATGGGGCTCAGAAGTTTACAGTCTGCAGAAGTTCAAAAAAGCAGTATTTGTTTCTGATTTTTCCTCTGTTCTGGGCAAGTTAAATTTTCAAGGACACATGGGAGGGGGAGAGCTTTTTATTCCCTTTCTTATTTTCCCCCTGCCAGCTGTTACAACGAAGCCCATTTGGTAATTTCTTTATCTTAGAAATGTAGCCATTTCTGTGAAGCCCCAGCTGAAGGCCAGAGGCCTTGTTCACATATTTTGTGAAAAACAAGTTAGGGGTTGTCTAGCTTAGAAGTACTGAGTTTTTTAGCCAGTGGCCAAGTAGAACAGGGCAATACAAAAAGAGAAAGTTTATCTACATTGAACTCTTTATAGAAACTCTATGCTGAAAGTTCTAAATTCAGCCATGGTGAAGACTTCTGGAGAAGGACATTTAATACTTTTCTGTGGGCCTGGTACAGAGGGGGAATACGGGGAAGGTGGGGCTGAGAGAAGCTCTGAGGATCTGAGAATGAGGAAAAAGAGAGATGTAAAAGAATAATTAGAAAGGGGTTTGGGAATTTCCTAGCAACAAAACTTCAGCAGTAGAACAGGTAGAGCAGAGCAGAAAACGGGAGTGAGTATCCCAAAATTCTGTGAGGGACTTTAAATTTTAGTAACCTGTTTTCAGTGATGACAAAGCAACTTTAATGGCCATTTATATTACATCTTGGATAAGGGTCTGAGAGCTCTCCTCAGCTCGTTTGAGCTTTGGGTTAGCTGGAAAGAGGACCTTGTGGGACCCGGTGAGGGCACTGACAGGAGAAGAGAGGAATGAGTCGGTGGAGGGGTACCTCAGTACCTGCTACCTCACTAGTGGGCAATTGTCTGAGAACTGGTGGAGGTTTGGGTTTCTGATCTAGTAATTGGAGGGGAGAAATCAGGTTGCTGAGGTGGGAGTGACAGCAGAGAGTCTGGAGCAGAAGGCTGAGGATAAAAATCTATTGGAGAAGCATAGTTCAGGATGTGAGTGAAGGAGGGAAAAGGCTTCCACATAGGGGAATCTCCTTTCACCCTTTTGAGCACTTGCAGAAGTTAAAAAGGTCACGCAAAATTTGAGGATCTAGAGACCCCTCTGGGGGCCATCCTTTTTCTGTTTTCTACTTGGTAATATGGCCAATGCTGTGTACTGAATTTGATGAAGTATTGGGGTTCCATCAGGCAGCCCCTGTATGATCACATCTCCATGAAATACAGAAGAAGTCGGCTTTTCTCCCACACAGCCGTTACTGTTTGTGGCTTTGATAGTTTGCCGGGCAAACATAGTAATCTAGGCTAGCCAACCGCATCTGGCTCGCGTGTCCCTACATCCATAAAGTTTGTTTCCATTATCTATGGTACGGAAGGGATTTAATGGTATTTTAGTGGGATTTTCTTCATCAGGGATATCCCAATAAAAAAGACCTATGGCCAGCTGACAAATGTCTGGGTGGAGAGATGGCCACCAGGTCCCTAAGGGGGCTGTATGCGAGACAGATTATACTCTTTTCCAGTAGGATTTGTGATCAGCCATCGCTGCTTAACAGGCTGATGAGGGTTAGGACTACTTGTGGCCAAGGGGAGAGTATATAACCTTATCCACATGGCGAATACACAATTTGAAACTGTTACCAGTCTTTTCCAGTTTCCAGAAAGATTCTGGACAAGGAGCAGGCTTGAGATGAGAGGCATGGATCCAGGAAGTGATTCTGTATACCTTTACCACTGTAGGTGTTATAAGTAACACCTGGTATGGTCCTTTTCAGCAGGGTTCCAGGGATGACACCTGATGTCATCTTACATACATGAAGTCTCTTATTTGATATGGATGTGGAATCCCCTGGTACACAGTTTGGTAGGCAGTGGCCAGCTATTTTCACAGGTATCACTGAGTTCTTTCAAGAGCTTTAAGTCTGTCAACCAAGAGGGTGTGAAATGGATCCTTAGGTCTTACAGTTGGGCTTAGGACCCTTACTGGACGAGGGCCACCATAGAGAATTTCTCAGGGGGTAAGGCTACTCAAAGAAACAGTAGGATTTTTTCTTGCATGAAACATTGCATAAGTCAGGAGCATAGTCCAATCTTTTATGCTGGTCTCTAAGCTTAATTTCGTTAAGGTCTCTTTAATTGTTCTATTCATTCTTTCTACTTGTCCTGAACTCTGGGGTCTATAAGCACAATATAACTTCCAATTAATCCCCAGGTTCCTGGCTAACCCCTGACTTACCTGGGCCATGAACATCGGTCCATTATCAGATCCTATTACCGGCTTAGCTTCCTCCAATGGTAGAGAGGCTTAGTCAGAAGCAGGGGAATCACTTAGAGTGTGTTGTGTGTTAGGGGACGAGGGCAGTGGATAAGGAGGGGAAGAAGAGTCCAGTAGAGTCAAATCTTGTGACTCAGGGAGAATAGAGGGTGGAGGAGGTGGAAGAGGTGAGGGTTTGAGAGATCATGGGGGAAGGAGTATGAGCAGAGGCATGGGCAAGGAAAGGCTTCACCCATGGTGGAGGAGATTTGCAGAGGTTGGCAAAGTTAAGATATATGGCTGTTGATCAGGATGGCTATGTGGCCCTGGCTGAAAGACAATATCTCTGACTTTTTAAATTAGTGGGAAGTAGAAAGATATTTCTAGGGGCCATACGACTCCAAAATGGGCCATTCTGAGGCACAGAGAGTCTGCCAGGTCTAGCGTTTTACTAAAAAAAGAAAGATACTGAGCCCTTAAGCAGACTTTGGTTCAGTGATCAAGGGTCAGGGACAGAGCCATTGAAGTGCTCTGTCCCATAATGAAAGGTACACAAACAGTAAAAGCAAAGTCACATGACACAGATAAGACAAGACCATGAAGACAGGCAATGGACGTCCAACACTGAGACCAGGAATGCGTAGCCGGCAAAACCCGATAGGATGGCAATACCTAATCTAAAACAAAATATCACTGAGTCAATGAAGCAATTGTTCCTTGATTCTCCGAGTCCTCTGCGGGGTCCCCCATGGAGGTGCCCTATGTCTCTGTGACACGTCTCTCAGCCACCGTCGGAGAGACCCCAGGCTCTTCATCGCCAGCAATTTTGCCAAGCCCTAACATGACACCTGAAACCAGAAAGAGGCGCCTTACTTGCTCCGAGAGGAGCCCGTTGGGGGTCTCCCATCCGCCACTGCCAGAACTCGGTGGAACCTCAATATGTAAAGGTCAGGCGAGTGTCGGAGGAAGAGACTACCAAGAGACTGTCTCATGCAACAGCAAAGGGTTCTTTTTGGGTCCAGCTTGCTGGGGCTCAGAGCTAACTTAAATAGATCAGAGAGCTCTGAGAACAGCTTATGCAGAGCTTACATACATTTCTTGGAGAGGGAAGGGAGGGAAGTTTACTGATGTGTAAGGGTGAGTGGGCGGTTCGCGTGACACCGAGTGAGGCAGTACATTCTGCAGTTTGGCAGTTGGGAACAGTACATTCTAGAACAAGATTAGCAAACATTTCTCAAGATTTCAACAGTGTTTTGTTAAGCATACAGAAAAACAGGAAATTACAAGTACCTATTTTATTAACCTTTCACTACCGACTATCCCTTTTTGACTGGATGTTCCTTCTACATTAATTCATGCAAGGTACAAGGACCTATGCCATTGTATATCGATTTATCTGAGACATCTCTGCAGAACGTAATTCAATGCTGCGTATCCCAATCAAGGGCCCAATGCCCTTCTGGCCTTCAAATCATACTTAGATTTCTTTTTTCATACATATATTACACCTATATATTCTTATACACATAGCAAGTGCCCAATACCATTATTCATCCAGCACAATGATTTCTAACCCAAATCAAACATGTTTTTAACCATAATCATACACTGTTCCTTCAATCTAACTTTATAGATGAGCAGGGAAAGAGTTGATTTTACAATAAAGAAATGTAGGGAAACTTCCACCTGCTGAGAACCTCAAAGGCCCATGCAGAAATGATCCCTGGAGAAGATGTAGGCAGCTATGAAGGACCTGAGAGAGCAAAAGTCATCTTCCATGGCAAACAACCCGGTCAGGATAAAAGGTTGTGTCTGAATTAGATTCTCTTCTTAATGTAGAAAACATGGACCAAAACAGGCCTGTGTGGAGATCTATTCCTGGGTGCCTATGGTTGATATACCATTCTAACTTGTGAAAGTGTCACAGGAAGTAGGGACAGCCTCAATCTCATGGGACCCTTGGAAGCAACAGTTAAGACAATGTGGTTGCCAAGACAGGGACCTCATTCAGTTCAGGAAGGAAATGACCTCACCTCACTTCCTTGGTGATGGAACTTTCTGAACTTTGGATCCCGGAAGCCAGGCACACAGAGCCAGTCCCAGTCCCCATCCCTGTGGTCTCACTTATTTGAATTTACCAAGGACAGTCAGTCTTTCTTGGTACCTTCAGACGTGAGAAGAACAAATGCCAGGAAAGCTCGGAAGCGTTGCTTTTCTTGAGAAAGCAGTTAGTGGCTCACCGTTGGCTCCTGAGAAGTTCACAGAGTTTGCCAAGGAGACCAGATCTGAGACAGGACAGGCTATTTTGGGGGAACATATTATGGCCTACAAGTCAGAGGACACTCCGGATAGTCAAAGACCTACTTGGGGGAAGAAGGTGCCTTTGTGGGTGTGGTTGTGGGTTTGTGGTTTTGTCTCATTTTCTGAGAATAGGTAGGAAAGTCAGTTTGTTTCGTTGGAAGTGGACTGTTTCTAGTAAGTCGTTTAACATGGCGAGTGTTTCTCTGTCTGTGTATCTCACTGTGTCCGTGGTTGTAGACATTAGAAAAGAGAATTCATGAATGGATGTGTCTTGTCGAGTAGAAACCTTCTCAGCATTCATATTGCCCCATTTATGAATGGACTGTAGCTTGCCTTATTGATGTGCAACACCTGCTATCTTCCTAAGTTCCTGTTTTCTTCCTGAATTCCGGCCAATCTCAAGAATAGGCCTATGGTTTTGTGTCCAAGATCTTTACCACCTCAAAGCTCTGTGACATAACAATGTACTGGATAGCTGTAGGGAATGGGGAGCATCTCAGAAAACTCAGATATCAGTGTGACCAGGAAAGTCTCAGTGGAGAAACCCTGCTTTGGGCCTTTTGCTTACCAATTGTTCTGTTGCCCTGAATGTCAGGAAGGTCTTTGCCTCTGGCCACCCCTTTTTGAAGCCTGAAGAAAACAGTTTTCAAAGGGAAATGATTGGGCATACCTGTGGCTCTTTTCTTAAGTGCTTTGAAAAGGGATGTGTATGAATCAGCCCCCTGGCCCTGTGTGTGGCTGTGACTTAGATTCTCAGCACCTGATGGATCTAAAGGAAGTTCCCATGTTTGCATCCAAATGAAAAATAGCCAAAAGAGCAGTCATTGGGATGAAGTCTCTTGACTTCCTCTGTAAGGTTCCTGAACTCCATCAAGTGAAAATAGGGATCCTTTGGGTCAAATGAGTTCTTCAAAACCTACAGAGGCTATCCCATAGGTGTTTGGTTTTATTATGACTAAAATTCACATAAAGAATCTAAACCCCACAGTCAGTAGGCCTCAAATTGGAGAATTGGAGCGGTATTAATGGCAGGCCTATTTGATCACTCCTGGTTCACAGGATGGGTGTCCAGGCCACCTTGACTTTAGGCAAATGAGGGTCAAAGGAGCTTATTTTGGACACTGTCTTGGTCTGCGCCCCTCATTTAAACATCCAGCCAAATTATGATGAGTGTCAATATGGAAGAAGACGAGGGCCATATGGGAGTGTTCTTGTTTTAATTGTGGTAATTTGTGTGGTAGTTGGAAGAGATGACTGGGATCACCTGGGCTTGAACTCTGGTGTGATTCCCCTTAAAGAATGAGTTCTGGATCTGACCTCAGAGAATTATTGCCGTGAATTCTCTTGGGATTTTACTAGGCCACGCGTGAGAATCGCCTTTGGAAACTGAGATCTAGGCCCAGGATGGCTTTCCACGGAGCTCGGGGATTCTGAGCCAGGATATCACATGATTTACTTCTTCAAGACTTGGCAGCCCTAGTTGAGAGTCCAAACACATATGGACCTCACATTGTAGACCACAATGTGTCTGGATTCATGTGACCTTTTTGCCAGTCTTTTGGAAGGCTTTTCTGTGAGTGTTCTCCAGAGCTTTCATTGAAATGAGCTTCCTCACCATTTAATGGTTCCTGAATTAATTGAAACCCACAGTGCCTCTAACTTCATTTTTGAAATATGACTAGATTAATACCATGAAATTTCTGAAATTCCCATGACCAGGTGGCACTGGATAAACTTTGGATTTCCTGTTGCTGATCATGAGTGTACCAAAGAGTGCCTTGATTGACTGGGTTTCGTGAAAATGGTGTAGAACAGAGATGCCAGTAATTTGGATCCTGCTGAGTACTGGGCGTAGAGAAGTGGACTGTAGGTGTGTAAATAAATATTTTTGGTAGGACCACCTGGATCTTCCATTGGCTTTGAAAGACTTGCGACTGACATGGTGCAGGCAGCAGACCTTTATATGTAAAGGCATCTTGTCATATGGAGAGGTTTCATGGCAATGTTCAGAATCAGGTTGCTATAGTCAAGGGGAAAGCTATGTAGGATAGAAGCCTGGTTCGTACATTCTCTTCGCGACCCTGACCAACCACACATGACAGAACTCCTCCAGCATTTTTATCCCAGTGGAACTCCTTGTATTTTGTGAAGCAAGTACCAAACTCCCAGTGCAGCAGTAAGAAACACCCTGGAAAGTGGAGGATCACCAAATGGCTTCACAGTCCACATGGGAGACACTTCAGCCCAGTGGCCTCAGTTTACCTACAAAGAGAGAATTCAGCACCGCTGCCTCATGATCATTGGAAAATAAGAAAACATGTTCTCCAGGTAACATAGATGCAGACCCAGATTTCATGGTGTCACTACAAACGAAGCTAAATCTCCTGACAATTACATATATTTCTTGTTCCCAACCTCAGAGGAAGTTTCTCAAGAAGTCTTTAGGCCACCACAGCTCCATGTTTCTGGATTGTTTACCCTGTCCCTTACTTTTGGAAACTGTTCTACTACCTCCAGTGTTGTGAACTCCTGAGCATTTTCCATTTCACATAAATTCACAGATTTTCTAACTCCTCTCTTCTAATTGTGTCTTACTTTTAGCGATGGTTATGTCAAGGCATTGTTCTGGATGAGAGAGGGAAGATTTATGTGTATCACATTTTTGCATACACATTAGATTAATTTTCCTTTTTTCCATTTGAAATACTGAATCCCTGACACTAACCCATACCCTACTAGACTCTGACTACTAATCCTAATATCATGGAGAGAAAGAAACCTAACCGAATAGAAATACAGGCCTTTCATAGGAAGCATGGTGTATACTTCTATTTGCCTTCTGCATTATCAAGAGTATGTGTTTTAAATCTAGTCAACTTTTCATTGTAATATTTCGCCATGATTTTTTAAAATTATCACATATATAAATTCCTGTCTCCCTTTCTCTGTATCCTATTCAGCACATGTATTTTTTTATGCATATATATAATATCCTACCTGGTATCACACGGACATTCTTTTGAGCTCCCTGACTTTGGAATATAAAATTGTGAGAACAGATGACTCTCCCTAAATAATGATGGAACTGAAAATTCAACCTATGGGTGAGCTTCCTAGTGAAAAACACTATACATAAATCCATGTTCAGTAAAATGAATATTTTTGGATACGTGGATGAATTATATTTCATGATGAATTTCGATTGGCATATATATTGCTAAATATTAATGTGTGTGTGTGTGTGTATGTGTGCATGTGTGTGTGTGTGTGTGTGTGTGTTTGTGTATTTTTCTTAAATCTGGAAAAAATATATATGTGTATATATATATATATATATATATATATATATATATATATATATATATATTTTTTTTTTTTCTCCAGATTTTAAAAAAATATGAAAAATATGTGTCTTATTATACACTCCCTAAATTCATTTATATTCATGTATGTGGGTTCAAAATCCAATCTTTACAAGATTATTTTCAGCAATATTTATATTCCTGTAATACATTTTTGTTTCCTACTACTGAAAACTAAGTTCAGTAGGTGGTACATACAAATCCTAATATTTCTACAGTACCTGACCCAGTTTAACATCAATGCAAGTAGATTGCTATGGGACATGATGTGTATTTTGAAGTTCATTTTTATTCAACACTGGTATATTACTATTTTATCTGTTTATGGACATCATAGGATATATTTTTTCATCCACAACTTCACAAAATTATAGGCATTTGGTTCACATTCATTTACTTACTACTTAAGAACACATGTATTCCTCCATGTTTCTTTACTGGTCTTTTCACTAGACTTCTTTCTAAACACATTATTTTTGATTCCATAATCATTTTTGAAGCAATACTCACCCTTCACGATAAACCATAACCCTAATATTACCATTACATATATAACTGGTTGGAATGATTGTATATATATCAATATAAGATTTCCAATATATTTTCAGATGCAAACTCAATCCATTATTTAAAGTTGGAACTAGTTATATACTTTATCACAATATGGTCTATTCATGCAACATCTCAATGATCATCAACACAAGGTACACCTATTTGTATCACCAGTACTAATTTATAAGTTTCCAGAATATTACTCCCCATAATGGTGGAAGAAATACTCATGTCACCTTATCAACATATACAATTTATCACGGTAGTATTCTGGACACAAAATGCAAAGGTCACACATATGATTGTACCAAAGCCTAAATGGAAAGTGACCATGGATTACTAAAAACATCCATGTCCAGGGTGCCTAATGCTCTCAAATGTCAATCCTATTGATTACTACATATTTGTTTCTTCCTAAGATTATATATTCAACCTCAAGCCTGTTGAAAATGTCTAATCCTATCACTCACTTTATACTTTGCCTGATTTCCTAATCTTTCTATTGATATCTGCTTTCCTACATATTTTTCCCAGTTCATCATTGTGACTGTCTCTTCACATGTGCTGACATTTACATTCACTCTCTAACTGAAACCCTATTGCTAAAGAACTTTTGGTCCAACTCCTAGAGTCACTCTTCTTCCTAATCCTACAGACTATCCCTTTTTGAATGGATGTTCTCTTCTACATTCAATCATCCGAGGTACACGGTCCTATGCCATTGTATATCGATTTATCTGAGACCTCGGTGCAGAACATAATTCAAGCTAAGTATACAAATCAAGGGTTCTGTTGCCCTGAATGTCAGGAAGGTCTTTGCCTCAGGCCACCCCTTTGTGAAGCCTGAAGAAAAAATTTTCAAATGGAAATAAATTGACATCACCTGTGGCTCTTTGCTTAATTGCTTTGGAAAGGGATTTGTCTGAATCTGCCTCTTGGCCCTGTGTGAGGCTGTGGCTTAGATTCTCAGCACCTAATGGATCTAAAGAAAGAACCCATGTGTGCATTCAAAACCAAAATGGCAAAAAGAGCAGTCATTGTGGATGAAGATTCTTGCCTTTCTCTGTTAGGTTCCTGACCCCCTTCAAGTGAGAATAGGGATCCTCTTTGTCAAATGAATTCTTCAATGCTCTGCAGATATGCTTGGGTTTTCTCATGACTCCAAATCACATAAAAAATCTATACCTGACATTCAGTAACCCTCAAATTATAGAAACAGAGCAGAATTAATGGCAGGCCTTTTTGATCACTCCTGGTTCACAGGAAGGGTGTCCAGGCCACCCTGACTTTAGGGAAATTAGAGGCAAGGGAGCTTATTCTGGAACTGTCTTTGGTTGCGACCCTCATGAAAACTTCCATCCAGAACTTTTGATGAGGGTCTTTATGGACGAAGATGAGGGCCATGTGGGAGTTTTTTTGTTCTAATTGTGGTCATTTGTGTGGGGGTTGGAAGAGATGACTTGGTCCACCTGGGCTTGAACTCTGGTGTGATTTCCCTTAGAGCCTGAGTTCTGGAACGTACCTCATAGAAGTATTGAAATGAATTGTGTTGGTTTTTAGGAGGCCACGCATGAATGTCACCCTTTGAAACTGAGATCTAGGCCCAAGGTGGCTTTCCACAGAGCAATGGGAATCTCAGCCAGGAAATCACATGATTTTATTCTGAAAGACTTTGCAGCCATTGTTGGCCCTCGGAAGCAAGAAGGAGTGGCCATACTCATATCGATTAAAATCAACTTAAACTTAAGTTAATCAAAAGTGATAAAGAAGGACACTATATACTGTTAAAAGGCACCATTAACCAACAAGACATAACAATTATCAATTTGTATGCATCAAACAATGGTGGTGCAAAGTCATAAAACTAACTCTCCTCAACTTCCAGAGTCATATAGGCTATAACACAATAATTACGGGTGACTTCAGCACACAACTCTCGCAATTGGACAGATCCTCTAGAGAAAATCTGAATTAAGAAACTATAGAACTTAATAGAACAATCAATAACCTAGACTTAACCAACATATATAGAATATATCAAACATCATAAAGTGGATACATGTTCTTCTCAGCAGCACATTGGTCCTACTCAAATATAGACCATATATTATGCCATATGGAAACTCTTAGTAAATATAAAAGTATGGAGATAATACCATGCACCATATCTGATCATAATGGAATGAAACTTGAAATTAATGATTGAAGAAGGAAGGAAAAATTCTACATCACATGGAAAATGAACAATATGTTACTGAATGATCAATGGGTTACAGAAGACATAAAGGAGGAGATAAAAAATTTCTTAGAGACAAATGACAATACAGACAAAACATACCGGATTCTATGGAAAACAATGAAAGCAGTTTTAAGAGGGAAATTCATTTCTTGGAATTCTTTCCTCAAAAAAAAAAAAGAAAAAAACAACAAATAAATGATCTCACACTACATCTCAAAAACCTAGAAAAAAAAGCAAAACAACAAATGTAGTAGAAGACAAGAAATAATTAAAATTAGAGGAGAAATCAACAAAATTGAAACAAAAAAATTGAAAAAATAAAAGTTGGTTCTTTGAAAATAAATTAAATCGACAGGGCCTTAGCCATGCTAATGAAGAGAAGTAGAGAGAGAACTCAAATTACTAACATATGGGATAAAAAAGGCAACATCACAACAGACACTACAGAAATTCAGATGATAATTAGAAAGTGTTTTGAAACCCCATATTCCAATAAAACAGAAGATAATGAAGATATTGATAAATTTCTTATGTCATATAATCTGCCAAGTTTGAGTCCGGAAGACTCACACAATTTAAATAGACCAATAACAAAGGAAGAAATAGAAGAAACCTTCAAAAGACTACCAACCAAAAAAAAGCCCTGGACCAGATGGTTATACAGCAGAGTTCTACAAAACGTTCAAAGATGAATTAATACCAATACTTTTCAAGCTATTTCAAAAAATAGAAAAAGAAATAGTTCTTCCAAATTCATTCTATGAGGCCAACATCACCCTGATCCCAACACCAGACAAAGACACTTCAAAGAAAGAAAACTACAGACCAATATCTCTAATAAACTTGGATGCAAAAATTCTCAATAAAATCCTGGCAAATAAAAAACAAAAGCATATAAAAAAATTGCGCTTCATGATCAAGAGGGATTCATCCCAGGGATGCAAGGCTGGTTCAATATACGGAAATCAATAAATGTAATCCATCACATCAATAGACTTAAAGAGAAGAACCATATGATCATCTCGATAGATGCAAAAAAAGCATTCTACAAAGCACAGCATCCCTTTTTCTTTAAAACTCTATAAAACACTAGGAATAACAGGAACTTACCTCAACATGGTAATAGCTATATATGCTAAACCTCAGGCTAGCATCATCCTAAATGGAGAAAAACTGAAGGCATTCCCTCTAAAATTTGCAACAAGACAGGGATGCCCTCTATCACCACTTCTATTTAATTTAGTTCTTGAAATACTATCCAGAGCAATGATACAGACAAAGGAAATTAAAGGCATAAAAATAGGAAAAGAAGAACTTAAATTATCGCTATTTGTGGATGACATGATAATATATTTAACAGACCCAAAAGGGTCTACAAAGAAACTGCTAGAGTTAATAAATGAATTCAGCAAATTGGCAGGATATAAAATCAACACGCATAAATCAAAGGCATTCTTGTATATCAGCAACAAAACTTCTGAAATGGAAATGAGGAAAACCACTCCATTTACAGTATACTCAAAGAAAATAAAAAACTTGGGAATCAACCTAACCAAAGAGGTGAAAGATTTATACAATGAAAACTACAGAACCCTAAAGAGAGAGATAGAAGAAGATGTTAGAGGATGGAAAAATATACCCTGTACATGGATAGGCAGAAATAACATCATCAAAATGGCGATATTAACCAAAGTTCTCTACAGGTTTAATGCAATGCCAATCAAAAACCAAATGGCATTTCTTGTAGAAATAGATAAAGTAATCATGAATTTCATATGGAACAACAAAAGACCCAGAATAGCGAAAGCAATTCTAAGCAGGAAGTGTGAATCCAGAGTTCAAACTGTACTACAAAGCAATAGTAACAAAAACAGTGTGGTACTGGTATCAAAACAGGCAGATGGACCAATGGTACAGAATAGAGGACACAGAGACATATCCACAAAATTACAACTTTCTTATATTTGAAAAGGGACCTAAAAGCATGCAATGTAAGAAGGATAGCATCTTCAACAAATGGTGCAGGGACAATTGGAAATTCATATGCAACAAAATGAAACGGAATCCCTTTCTCTCACAATGCATAAAAGTTAACTCAAAATGGATCAAGGAGCCAGATACAAAATCAGAGACACTGCGTCTGATAGAAGAAAAAGTTGGCTACGATGTACATACTGTGGGGTTGGGCTCCAAATTCCTTAATAGGACACCCATAGCCCAAGAGTTCATAAAAAGAATAAACAAATGGGACTTACTTAATCTAAAAAAGTTTTTTCTCAGCAAGAGAAACAATAAGAGAGTTAAATAGAGAGCCTACATCCTGGGAACAAATTTTTACCCCTTACACTTCAGATAGAGCCCTAATATCTAGAATATACAAAGAACTCAAAACAATTAAACAATGAGATAACAAATAACCCAATCAACAATGGGCCAAGGATCTTAACAGACACTTCACAGAGGAGGATATACAATCAATCAACAAGTACATGAAAAAATGCTCACCATCTGTAGCAGTCAGAGAAATGCAATCAAAACCACCCTAAGATACCATCTCACTCCAGTAAGATTGGCAGCCATTATGAAGTCGAACAACAATAAGTGTTGGTGAGGATGTGGGGTAAAGGGTACACTTGTACACTGCTTGTGGGCCTGCAAATTGGAGAGTCCAATATGGAAAGCAGTATGGAGATTCCTGGGAAAGCTGGGAATGGAACCACCATTTGAGATATCGCCCTTCTCAGACTCTTCCCTGAGGATCTTAATAGAGAGCAGTATAAGGATACTGCCACATCGATGATCATAGCGGCACAATTCACAATAACTAGACTGTGGAACCAAACTAGATGCCCTTCAATAGACGAATGGATAATAAAAATGTGGCATCTATACACAATGGAGTATTACACAGCACTGAAAATGACAAAATCATAGAATTTGCAGGGAAATGAATGGCATTAGAATAGATTATGCTAAGCGAAGCTATCCAATCCTTAAAAAACAAATGCCAAATGTTTCCTTTTATATAGAGAGAGCAAATAAGAAGAGAACAGGGAGGAAGAACATGAGAAAAATATTAAAACTAGACAGAGATGAGTGGGGGGAGAGAAAGGGAGAGAGAAGGAAAATTATATGGAAATGGTAGGAGACTACTCAATGTTACACAAAATTACGTATAAGAGGTTGTGAGGCTAAAGAGGGGAAAACAAGGGAGAGAATTAAACAACAGCAGATGAGGTAGAGAGGGAAGATGGGAGGGGAGGGGGAATAGTAGGGGATAGGAAAGGTAGCATAATTCAACAATAACTAGTATGCTATTATGTAAAAACGTGAGTGTGTAACTGATGTGATTCTGCGATTTGTATTTGGGGTAAAAATGGGAGTTCATAACCCAATTAAGTCAAATGTATGAAAGATGATATATCATGAGCTTTATAATGTTTTGAACAACCAAAAAAAAAAGAATTGAATTTCCAATATTTGAGTCATATAACAACTTTATTTTTTAATAAAATTGTCTTTTATTTGTTATCTTACTTGCTGGTATCTGCCTTTCAGTTTTAAAAAACTATGTGCTTTAGCCATTCATCCATGTAGTATGTAACAGAAAATTTTGAGTGTCTCCATATAACCAGATTGGCAAGGCATCAAGGTTTCCTTCACAAACAAGGTGAAGGCTTTGCCATTAGAAATTTAATATTCTGCAAAACAATTTTTTTTAACTTTCCAATTAAATTTCCAAAAAAATTTAGAAAAAAAAAGAATCTAAACCCCACAGTAAGAAGGCCTCAAAGTGGAGAAGTGGAGCATTTACGTCAGGCCTATTTGATCACTGCTGGTTCACAGGAAGCGTGTTCAATCAACCCTGATGTTAGGCAAATGAGGGGCAAGGGAGCTTATTTTGGGCACTGGTTTGGATGTGCACCTCATGGAAAACTCCATCCAGAGGTTATGATGTGTGTTTATATGGAAAAAGATGAGGGCCATGTGGGAGTGTTTTGGTTTTAATTGTGGTCATTTGTGTGGTAGTTGGAAGAGATGACTGGGTCCACCTGGGCTTGAACTCTGGTGTGATTCCCCTTAGAGAATGAGATTTGGAACTGACTTCAGAGAAGTATTGCCATGAATGCTGTTGGGATTTCAGGAGGCCACGCATGAGAGTCGCCCTTGGAAACTGAGATCTTGGCCCAGAGAGGCTTTCCAGAGAGCACTGGGAATCTCAGCTAGGATATCACAGGTTTTATTCTGAAAGACCTGGCAGCCATCGTTGAGAGTCAAAACACACATGGACCTCACATTGGAGACCTCAATGGGCCTGGCTTCATGTGACAATTTGGCCACTCTTTGGGAAGCCTTGCCTGTGAGAGATCTCCAGATCCTTCATTAAAATGAGCTTCCTCAACATTTAATGGATCCTGAATGAATTGAAACCCACAGTACCAACAACTTCATCTGTGAAAAATAGTTAGATAAATACCATGAATTTTTAGAAATTCTCATGACCAGGTGGCACTGGAGAACCTTTGGATGTCCTGTTGCTGATCATGAGTATACCAGACAGTGCCTTGATTGACTAGGTATCATGAAAATGGTGTAGAACAGAGATGCCAGTAAGTTGGAGCCTGATATGTAGTGGGCCTAGAGCAGTGGTGTGCAGGTGTGTGATAAAACATCTGTGGTGGGGCCTGTGGATCTGCCATTGACTTTCAAATGCCTTGACACAGACACGGTGCAGCCAGCAGACCCTTCTATATAAAGGCATCTTGTTATATGGAGATTTTTCACGGCAATGTTTAGAATCAGGTTGCTATGGTCAAGGGGCAAGCTATGTGGGATAGAAGCCTAGTTGGTGCATTCTCATGCAGACACTGACCCACCACACGTGACAGAACTCCCTCCAGCACTGTGTCCCACTTGAACTCCTTGTATTTCGTGAAGCAAATACCAAACTCCCAGTGCAGCAGCAAGAAACACAATGAAAAGTCGAGGATGAGCAAATGGCTTCAGAGTCCACATGGGGTGACACTTAGCCCCCGTGGCCACAATTTAGCTACAAAGAGAGAATTTAGCACTGCTGCCTCATGTTCATTGGAAAATAAGAAACCATGTCCTCCTGGTCACATAGATGCAGACCTAGCTTTGATGGTCTCACTACATCGGAAGTTAAAGCTCCTGAAAACAACATATATTTCAAGTGCCCAAGCTCAGAGGCAATTTCTCAAGAAGTGTTTAGGCCAGCAGATCTCCATGTTTGTGGAGTGTTTACCATGTCACTTACTTTTGGAAACTGCTCTATCAACTCCAAGGTTGTGAACTCCTGAGCATTTTCCATTCTAAATATATATTCACAGATTTTCTAACTCTTCTCCTCTAATTCTGACTTACTTGGGGCAAAGGGAATGTCAAGTCATTGTTCTGGATGAGAGAGGGAAGATTGTTTTGTAGCACATATTTGCATACACATTGGATTCATTTTCCAATTTTCTGTTTGAAATACTGAATCCCTGACACTAACCCATACCCTACTAAACTCTGACTACTAATCCTAATATAATGGAGAAAAATAACCCAAACCGAATAGAAATACAAGCATTTCAGAAGAAGCATGGTGTATAGTTGGAATTACCTTTTGCATAATATAAGGTAGGAGTTATAAATCTAGTCAATTATTTGTTGAAATAATTTTCCATGTGTTTTTAAAGTTAAGAAAAAATGTGAATTCCTGTCTCCCTTTCTCTGTAGCCTATTAAGCAAATGTATTTTTATATGCACAAATAGAATCCTACCTGGTTTCACATATACATTCTTGTGAGGTGGCTGAATTGGCAGATACAAATTGTGAGAAGAGATCACTCCTTCTAAACGCTGTTTTAACTGAAAATTGAACCCATGGGTGAGCTTCCTAGATGAACAACACTATACACATATTCATGTTCAGTAAAATGAATATTTTGGGATATGCGGATGAGTTATTTTTCATGATGAATTTCAATTGGCATATATATTGCTACATTATAATGTGTGTGTTTGTGTGTCTATATATACATTATATATATATATATTCTCCAGATTTACCAAAATATGAAATATATGTGTCTTCTTATACACCGCCTGAATTCATTCATATTCATATATGTGGATTTATAATCAACTTTTAAAAAGTTTATTCTCAGAAATATACATCCACTGAAATAAATATTTGTTTCCTAGTACTGAAAACTAACTTCAGGGAAGGGTGCTTACAAATCCTAATATTTCTACAGTAACTGACCAAGTTTAACATCAATGCAAGTAGATTCCTATTGGATATGGTGTGTTTATTAAAGTTCATTTTAATCAAACCTGGTACGTTATTATTTCTTCAGTTTATAGACATCATAAATTATATCCTTTCATTCACAAGTTCACAAATTTATAAACATTTGGTTCACTTTCAATCACTTCCTCCTTCAGAACACTTATATTTCTCCATGTTTCTTGACTGGTCTTTTCACTAGACTTCTTTCTAAAGACATTATTTTCGATTCCATAATCATTTTTGAAGCAAAACTCACACACTATTTATGATAAACGGTAACTCTAATATAACCATTAGATATATAAGTGGTTGGAATGAATGTATGTATATCAATAAATGATTTCCTCTATTTTTTCAGATATCAATACAATCCATTATTTAAATTTGGAACCAGTCATATAATTTATTCACAGTATGGTCTATTAATGCATCATCTCTATATTCATCAACACAGGGTAAGCCGATTAGTATCCCCAGTACTAATTTATATCTTTTCAAAATATTTCCCCCAGAAATGGTGGAAGAAATACTCATGTCACCTGATCTTCATATACATATTAACACAGTAATATTCTGGACACAAAATGCGAAGGTCACCCTTATGATTGTACCAAAGCCTCAATGGAATGTGAACATGGATTACTAAATATATCCATGTCCAGGTTGCCTAATGCTCTCAAATGTCAATCTTATTGGTGACTACAAATTGGTTTCTTCTTAAGATTATGTATTCAACCTCAACCCTGTTGAAAATGTCTAATCCTATCACGTTATACTTTGCCTGATTTCCTAATGTCTCTATTGATGTCTGCTTTCCTACATATTTTCCCCAGTTCATCATTGTGCCTGACTCTTCACATATGGTGTCATTTATATTCACTCTGTAACCAAAACCCTATTGCTAAAGTACATTTGGTCCAAATCCTAGACTCACTCTTCCTTCTAAACCTACTGACTATCTTCCTAATCCTACACACAATCCCTTTTTGACTGGATGATCTCTTCTACATTTAATCATCTGAGGTACAGGGTCTTATGCCATTGTATATCAATTTAACTGAGACCTCGGTGCAAAACATAACTCAAGCTAAGGATCCCAATCAAGGGTCCAAATCCTTCTGGGCTTCAAATATTACCTAGATTTCTGTTTTCATACTTATGTTCTACCTCTATATTCTTATAAATATTGCTGGTTCCCAATACCATTATTCATCCAGCAGAATGATTTCCAACCCAAATCGAACATGCTATTAATCCTAACCATACAATGTTCTCTCAATCTCACTTTACAGAAGAGCAGGGACAAAGTTGGTATTACAATGCAGGAAGTTAGGAGATCTTCCAACTGCTGAGTACCTCAAAATCCATGCAGAAATGATTCCTGGAGAAGATGCAGGCAGCTATGAAGGACCTGAGAGAACAAAAGTTATATTCCATGGCAAAAAACATGGTCAGGATGAAAAGATGTGTCTGAGTCAGCCTCTCTATTCTTTATGTAGGAAATATGGACCAAACCAGGCCTGTGTGGAGAGCTGTTCCCAGGTGACTATGGTTTCTATACCATTCTAACATGAGAAAGTATCACAGGAAGTAGGGCAGCCTCCATGTCAGGAGACAATAGGAAGAAACTGTTAGGACAAAGTGGTGGCCAAGACAGTGACCTCATTCATTTTCTGAAGGTAGTGACCTCACCTCACTTCCTTGGTGATGGAGCTCTCTGAATTTTGTGATCCAGGAAGCAAGGCACCCTGAGCCAGTCCCAGTCCCAGTCGCAGTGGGCTCATTTCTTTGGATTTTCCAGGAACAGAGTCAGTCTTTCTTGGTACCTACTGATGTAAGGGTTGCCAAATACCAAGAAAGCTCTGAAGAGGGGTCTTTCCTGAGAGGATAGGAATTGGCTCACCACTGCGTCCTTACAACTTCACAGATTTGCTCAAGGAGACCAGATCTGAGACAGAAAGGCCATTTCTGGGGAGCATTGTATGTCCTACCAGTCAGAGGACATTCCAGATAGTCACAGACCTACTTGGAAGAAGGAGGTGCATTAGAGGGTGTTGGTTTGTGTTTGTGGTTTTTTCACATGATCTGAGAATAGGTAAAAAAGGAGGTTTGTTTGGTTTGGAGTGGACTGTTTCTAGTAAGTCATTTGACAAGGAGACTGTTTCTGTGTCTGTGTATCCCATTGTGTTTTTCTTTGTAGATATTAGAAAAGAAAATAGCTCATTGGGTGTGTCCTGTCTAGTAGAAAACTTCCCAGTATGCATCCTTCCCAATTAATGAATGGACTGAGGCTTGCCTCATCCATGGGCAACACCTGCTATCTACCTAAGTTCTCATTTTTTTCCTGAATTCTGGCCACTCTCAAGATTAGTATCATGTATTTTTGTACAAGATACGTACCACCTCCAAGCTCTGTGACATGGCTATGTACTGGATAGTTGAAGAGAATGGCGAGCATCTCAGAAAACTCACATATCAGAGTAACCAGGAAAGTCTCCTAGGAGAAACCCTGCTTGGGGGCTTTTGATTACCTATTGTTCTGTTGCTCTGAATGTCAGAAAGGTCTTTGCCTCAGGCCAAACCTTAGTGAAGCCTGAAGAAAAGAGTTTTCAAATGGAAATGAATGGGAATCACCTGTGGCTTTTTACTTTATTGCTTTGGAAAAAGATTTGTCTGAATCAGCCTCTTGGTCCTGTGTGAGCCTGTGGTTTAGATTTTCAGCACCTGATGGGTCTAGAGAAAGATCCCATGTGGGCATTCAAAACCAAAATGGAAAAAAGATCAGTCATTTTGGATGAAGCCTCTCGCCTTCCTCTGTAATATTTCTGACCTCCATCAAGTGAGAATAGGGATCATTTGTGTCAAATGAGTTCTTCAAAGCCCTGCAGAGGCTGGACAATAGGTGCTTGCGTTTTCTCATGACTCCAATTCACACAAAGAATCTATACCCCACAGTCAGTAGGCCTCAAATTTGAGAAGTGGAGCAGTATTAACAGCAGTCCTATATGATCACTTCTGTTTCACAGGAATGTTGTCCAGGCCACCCTGACTTTAGGCAAATGAGGGGCAAGGGAGATTATTTTTGACACTGTCTTGGGCTGTGCCCCTCATGGAAACCTCCAGCTAGAGTTTATGATTAGTGTCTATATAAAAGAAGAAGAGGGCCCTGTGGGAGTGTTTTGGTTTTAATTGTCATCATTTGTGTGGCAATTGGAAGAGATGCCTGGGTCCACCTGGGCTTGAACTCTGTTGTGATTCCCCTTAGAGACTGAGTTGTGGAACTGAACTCAGAGAAGTATTGCCATGAATTGTGTTGGGATTTTTGGAGGCCACGCATGAGATTCGCCATTGGAAACTGAGATCTAGGCCCAGGGTGACTTTCCACAGAGCACTGGGAATCTCAGCCAGGATATCACAAGATTTTATTTTGAAAGATTGTCAGCCATAGTTGAGAGTCAAAACACACATGGAATTCACATTGTAGACCTCAATGGGCCTGGCTTCATGTGACCTTTTGCCCACTCTTTGGGAAGCCTTGCCTGTGAAAGTTCTCCAGAGCTTTCATTGAAATGAGATTCCTCACCTTTTAATGGTTCCTGTATAAATTAAATCCCACAGTGCCTCCAACTTCATTATTGAAAAATATCTAGATAAATACCATGAATTTTTTGAAATTACTATGACCAGGTTGCACTGGAGAACTTCTGAATGTCCTGTTCCTGATCATGATTGTACCAGACAGTGCCTTGATTGACTGGGTTTCATGAAAAAAGTGTAGAACATAGATGCCAGAAAGTTGGAGCCTGCAGACTAGTGGGCCTAGAGCAGAGGAGTGTAGGTGTGTGAAAAAAACATTTGTGGTGGGGGCACGTGGATCTGCCATTGGCTTAGAAAGACTTGTGACTGACATGGTACAGCCAGCAGACCCTTCTATGTAAGGGCATCTTGTTATATGGAGAGGATTCCTGCCAAAGGTCAGAATCAGGTTGCTATTGTCAAGTTGAAAAGCTATGTGGGATTGAAGCCTCACTGGTGCATTTTACTAACCCACCACACGTGAGAGTACATCCTCCAGCACCGTGTCCCAGTAGAACTCCTTGTATTTCATGAAGCCAATACCAAACTCACAGTGCAGCAGTAAAAAACACCACGAAAGTGGATAATGACCAAATGGCTCTACAGACAACACAGTTAGATACTTAGACCCCAGTGGCCAAAGTTTACCTACAAAGAGAGAATTCAGCACTGCTGCCTCATGTTCACTAGAAAACAAAAAACCATGTCATCCAGGTCACATAGATGGAGACCCAGAATTGATGGTCTCACTACAAAGGAAGCTAAAACTCCTGACAACAATATATATTTTAACTGCCCGACCTCAGAGGCAGTTTCTCAAAAAGTCATTGGGCCAGCAGAGCTCCATGTTTGTGGAGTGTTTACCCTCTCCCTTTTTGTAACCCGTTCTACCTCCTACAAGTTTGTGAACTCCTGAGCATTTTTCTTTCCACATATGTATTCACAGATTTTCTAACTTTTCTCCACTAATTGTGTCTTATTTGGGGCGAAGGTAATGTCAAAGCATTGTTCTGGATGAGAGTGGGATGATTTTTGTGTAGCACATATTTGCATACACATTAGATTCATTTTCATATTTTCCATTTGAAATACTGAATCCCTGACACTAACCCATACCCTACTAGACTCTGACTACTAATCCAAATATGATGGAGAAAAAGAAACTTAACAGAATAGAAATACAGGCCTTTCATAGGAGGCATGGTGTATACTTGGACTTGCCTTCGGCTTTATCAACGGTATGTGTTATAAATATAGTCAACTTTTCATTGTAATACTTCTCCATGAGTTTTTAAAATTAACACATATGTAAATTTCTGTCTCCCTTTCTCTGTAGCCTATTCATCACATGTATTTTTTAATGCATCTTTAGAATTCTACCTGGTATCACATGTACATTCTTGTGAGCTTGATTATTTTGGAAGATACAAATTGTGAGAAGAGATCACTCCCTCTAAATACTGATGGAACTGGAAATTCAACCTATGGGTGAATTTCCTAGATGAACAATATTATGCATAAATAAATGTTCAGTAAAATGAATATTTTTGGATACGTGGATGATATCTATTTTATTATGATTTTCAAATGGCATATATATTGCTACATTTTAATGTCTGTGTATGTGAGTATCTATCTATCTATCTATCTATCTATCTATATAGATATAGATATCTACTCTTTAGATTTTCCAAAATATGAAATATATGTGTCTTATTATACACTTTCTAAATTTACTCATGTGTGTGTATGTGGATTTATAATCAAATTTTCACAAAATAATTCTTAGAAATATTCATCCACCTTAAATACATATTTATTTCCTAGTACTGAAAACTAAATTCAGTGAATGGTGCATACAAATCGTAATATTTCCACAGTGACTGACCCAGTTTCACATCAATGCAAGTAGACACCTTTGGGACCATGATGTGTATTTTGAAGTTCATTTTTATTCAACACTGATACATTACTATTTCTGCAGTTTATGGACATAATAGGATATATTCTTTCATCCACAATTTCACAAATTTATAGGCATTTAGTTCACTTTCAATCACTTCCTACTTCAGAACACATGTATTCCTCCATGTTTCTTGACTGTTCTTTTCATGAGATTCTTTCCAAACACATTATTTTTGATTTCCATAATCATTTTTGAAGCAAAACTCAGACACTCTTCATGATAAACCATAATGCTAATATTACCATTAGATGTATAACTGGTTAGAATGAATTTATGTATATCGATATAAGATTTCCTATATATTTTCAGATATCAATTCAATCCATTATTTAAAGTTTGAACCAGTTATATTATTTATTCACAGTATGGTCTATTAAGGCATCATCTCTATATTCATAGACCGATGGTATACCTATTTGTATCCCAAATACTAATTTATAAGTCTTTAAAATATTGCTTTAAGAATATTGGAAGAAATACTCTAGCCACCTGATATATATATACATTTCATCACAGTAATATTCCTGACACAAAATGCAACGGACACACTTATGATTGTACCAAAGCCTATATTGAAAGTGAGCATGTATTACTAACAACATCCATGTCCTGATTAACTAATGATCTCAAATATCATTCCTATTGGTGAGTACATATTTGTTTCTTCTTAAGATTAAATATTGAAACTGAACCCTGTTAAAAATGTCTCATCCTATCACTCACTTTGTACTTTGCCTGATTTCCTAATGTCTCTATTGATATCTGATTTCCTACACATTTTCCCCAGTTCATCACTGTGACTGACTCTTGAAATATGCTGACATTTACATTCACTCTCTAACAAAACCCCTATATCTAAATAACTTTTGGTCCAACTCCTAGACTCCACTGAAATGGGTTCTTCAAAGCCCTGCAGAGGGTAGCCCATAGGTGCTTGGGTTTTCTCATGACCCCAATTCACATAAAGAATCTATGCCCCACAGAGAGTAGGCCTCAAATTGGAGAAGTAGAGCAGTATTAATGGCAGGCCTATTTGATCACACCTGATTCACAGGAAGGGTTTCCAGGCCACCCTGAATTTAGGCAAATAACGGGCAAATGAGCTTATTTTGGACACTGTCTTAGGCTGCGCCCCTCATGGAAACCTCCAGCAAGAAGTTATGATGAGAGTTTATATTGAAGAAGATGAGGGCCATGTGGGAGTGTTTTGGTTTAATTGTGGTCATTTGTGTGGTAGTTGGAAGAGATGACTGGGTCCACATGGGCTTGAACTCTGGAGTGATTCCCCTTAGAGACTGAGTTCTGGAAATGAACTCAGAGAAGTATTGACATGAATTGTGTTGGGATTTTAGGAGGCCACACATGAGAGTTGCCCTTGGAGACTGAGATCTAGGCCCAGGATAGCTTTCCAAAGAGCACTGGGAATCTCAGCCAGGATATCACATGACTTTATTCAGAAAGACGTGGCAGCCATTGTTGAGAGTCAAAACACACATGGACCTCAATTGTAGACCTCAATGGGCCTGGCTTAATGTGACCTTTTGGCCACTCTTTGGGAAGCCTTGCCTCTGAGAGTTCTCCTGAGCTTTAATTGAAATAATCTTCCTCACCATTTCATGGTTCCTGAATAAATTGAAAGCCACAGTGCCTCCAAATTCATCCTTGAAAATTGGCTATATAAATACCAGGAATTTTTTAAATTCCCATGAACAGGTGGCACTGGAGAACCTTTGGATATCTGTTGCTGATCACGAGTGTACCAGACATTGCATTGATTGACTGCGTTTCATGAAAATGGTGAGAACAGAGATGCCAGAAAGTTGGAGCCTGCTGACTAGTGGGCCCAGAGCAGTGGTGGGCAGGTGTATGATAAAACATCTGTCGTGGGGACACGTGGTTCTGCCATTGGTTTCCGAATGATTTGTGACTGACATGGTGCAGCCAGCAGAACCTTACAAGTAAAGGGACCTTGTTATATGGAGAGGTTTCAGGGCAATGTTCAGAATCAGGTTGCTATGGACATGGGTGCAAGCTTTTTGGGATAGAAGCCTGGTTGGTGCATTCTCCTGCAGACCCTCATCCACTACACGTGAGAGTACTCCCTCTAGCACTGTGTCCCAGTTTTTCTCCTTGTATTACGTGAAGCCAATACCAAACTCCCAGTGCAGCAGTAAGAAACACCACGAAAAGTGGAGTATGACCAAACGGCTTCACAGATCACATGGTTAGACACTTAGACCCCAGTGTCCTCAGTTTACTAACAAAGGGAAAATTCAGAACTTCTGCCTCATGTTCAATAGCATATAAGGAACCATGTCATCCAGTTCACATAGATGCCGACCCAGGTTTGATGGTCTCAATACAAAGGAAGCTAAAGCTCCTGACAACAACAAATTTTTCAAGGGCCCAAACTCAGAGGCAGTTTCTCAACAACTCATTAGGCCACCAGAGTTCCATGTTTGTGGAGTGTTTACCCTGTACCTTACTTTTGGAAATTCCACTACCACCTCCAAGGTTGTGAACTCCTGAGCATTTTCTTTTCCAGATATATATTCACAGACTTTCAAACTCTTCTCCACTAATTGTGTATTACTTGTGGCGAAGGAAATATCAAGGCATTGTTTTGGAGGACAGTGGGAAGATTTTTGTCTAGCAAATATTTGCATACACATTAGATTCATTTTCCTATTTTCCATTAGAAATACTGAATCCCTGTCACTAACCCATACCCTACTAGACTCTGACTACTAATCTTAATATGATGTAGAAAAAGAAACCTAACAGAATAGAAATACAGGCCGTTCATAGGAGGCATGGTGTATACTAGGACTTGCCTTCTGCTTTATCAAGTGAATGTGTTATAAATCTAGTCAACTTTTCATTGTAATACTTCTCCAAGAGTTTTTAAAGTTAACACATATGTACATTTCTGTCTCCCTTTCTCTGTACCCTATTCATCTCATGAAATTTATTATGCATATTTAGTATCCTACCTGGTATCACACGTACATTCTTGTGAGCTTGCTGTTTTAGGAAGATACAAATTGTGAGAAGAGATCACTCCCCCTAAATACTGATGGAACTGAAAATTCAACATATGGGTGAATTTCCTAGATGAACAGCATTATACATAAATCCATGCTCAGTAAAAAGAATATTTTTGGATATGAGGATGATATATATTTCATGATGAATTTTGATTGGCATACATATTACTACATTTTAATGTCTGTGTTTGTATCTTTATATATATATATATTTTTTTTTTCTCCAGATTATTCAAAATATGAAATATATGTGTCTTATTTTACACTCACTAATTTAACTCATGTTCCTATATGTGGATTTATAATCAAATTTTCACAAAATTATTCTCAGAAATATTCATCCACATGAAATACATATTTATTTCCCAGTACTGAAAACTAACTTCGGTGAAAGGTGCTTACAAATCCTAATATTTGTACAGTAACTGACCCAGTTTAACATCAATGCAAGTAAAATCCTATGGGACATGATGTGTATTTTGAAGTTCATTTTTATTCAACACTGGTATATTACTATTTCTTCAGTTTATGGACATTATAAGATAATACTTTTC